>NC_134178.1:5173491-5479015 GCF_964188355.1 Buteo buteo
GACACCCTGTTGTGTCCTTCAGTGTGGAGCATCGCGACGTGCCGGTGTTTAGTTGGGAGACCTCACTGGGAACGTCTGACAGATCCCCCTGGGAGCTGGAGCACAGTGGTGAGAAAAACACTCCGACCCTTGGCAAAGCAGTAGGTTCCTCACCACAGGTTTGGTGAGGCTTCCTCGCCCCTACCGGTTTGGTGGTGGGAAACTCCTAAATTTAAGTGGAGAATTTCAGTTCAAGATCTCCCCGCACACATGATGAAGGTGATACCTTGGAGTGGTATGCAAAGAAATGTCCAGTAGCATTCTGAAAATGACAACATCTTCAGAAATAGATGCTTCACTGGGAACTTCTTAGAGCTGATCGTTGTTAAACGTCAGGCAATCTTTTCAGATTTGGAGCTCTAAACTTAAAAGCTTATTTTAAAAAGCCTTGTCCATAAAGTGCACTTTAAGAACTAACACATTGTTAGTGAAAACCACTTTTAGAAGTGATGATTTCTTCTATTTTGCTGTAATTGAGCTCCAACACAAGAAATTTTATACCGTGATCATCCTCTGAGTGTTTTAGCAGTTACTTTTTATGTTGCTCTTTTTTTCAAAGGATCTTCCCTTGCTGCTTTTCCCAGTTTTTAAATGGCTTGATCTACAAACTATCGTACTTTAACTAACAGAGAAGAGTAAAAATGCAAGTAAACATTTACAAGTATCTGCAATCAATACATGCCCTGACTTCTTTCTACCTTGCACTCTGTGACCTTGGAAGGTTACTTGTAGCAGAAGAGATAATACCACTGTAAAAAAAAAATCAAAATCCGTTCTTTGCCGACGTACGAGCTGACTTCCAGGCCCCCTAAAATCTATGGAAATTTTCCCAGGATTTTACCTGGGACAACTTTCTCCTTTGTGAGACTGCTCCTGCTCATCAAATCGTGCAAGGATCAGTCCCCAGGCATGAGAGTCCCGGCAGACACAGCGAGGGTGGAGAGGGGAGTGCGACCACTGCCTAAGCACCACCATTTATGATGCTGCTTTGAAGTGGACAGGAGGCTCAAAGTCACCAAAATGGCTATTTTCAACTTTTTCTTGCCATTTCAAGACCTGAGAGTTTCCAGCTTTAAGGTATAGTGAGGATAAATCTAGAAGTCTACAGCTGACAGACTGAAAACCATTGGACACGGTCAGATAGGCAAAATTACTCAAAAACATGAACGTATTTATTGCATTTGCATTCCAGATTCCAGTTTCACAGAAAAGACCATATGGTACAGTTAGCAGCAGGAACAGTCTGCAGGCACCAGCCCCTACCATTACCTGGGTACATTAGTGACCATTTAAATTCGTGGAAGTTTTTGTATGAAGGAATTAATACCCAAGGGGTGAACACTGTCATAAAAAAGAAGAAATTCTACATTAAGAGGCTGGCATTAAAATTGATAAGAATAAAAAAGTCGCAATTAAAGAGAAAGTCTGAACAAATGTGCTGTAAATAGTTTTCTAATGAAATTTACATAAATATCATTTCTCACAGCTAGACTGCCAAGAAGTCAAGCTTTAGGCTCAAAACCAAAAAAACCCTAGGTAGCTGATAACTAGAAAGTGAGAGCTTTGCTTAGCAGCTAATATGATGACTGTCGCGATGACCCTTGGTGCCTTTAGGTCCCATCAGCTCTTTCTACAACACTGGACAGGAGCTCTCTGCTGTGTCCCCGATCTTATTCTCAGCTTTCCTTTCTGATGGTTGGACTCGATGATCTTGAAGGTCTTTTCCAACCTAAATGATTCTATGATTCTAAGGCACTTGGGAGCCCGGGCTGGCAAGTTTCTGTGAACTTTCACTTGAACTCTGAAAGTTCACTTTCAGTTCTGCACGTTGCTGCTTTTTGTTGGTTTGTTTGTTTTTCCCGCATTACAAAAAACCCGCTTCTAACGTGCTTAAAATGTGTCACTGATGAGCTCTGTAAATTCAGGAAATCTTGTTTGGATTCGGTACATGACATCGATAGTGGCTGTTTCTTGGCTGCGCTGGTTGCACTTTCTTAAGAGATGAGTTTCTACTGCTCGCGGAGGGGAAGCAAATCAATGCTCAAATTAGGAGGTTGATGAAACCGTTTCTGCCTTGAAGTCTCTGTTGCACCTGGGAGTCCTTAGGTAATCATGATTTTTGTCCTTACCGTTATTTAGCTGCAAAAGACTAACAGGGTTCATGGAGAGACCTATGGGATTGCCCAGATAATATCTTGTTAACGGTACAAGACAAGAGCAGGTAAGATACACTTCTTAGTGGTTTCCTGGGTTTCATTCCAGTAAACCTCTTACGCAGCAAGGAAAGGCAACACTTTGAGATTCTTCATGTTTCAGTGTGACTTAGTTGCTAACTTTCAAATATAACTTCTACCAACAGTTTAGGCACTGCCAAAGCACTTGTGTTAATGATTATGCTATGCAGGTATAGCTAGACTGAAATTACTGCTGAAGTTAGTGACTTTGCAATTACAGAATCTTCCCTGGGGACCCGTAGAATAAGTTTGCAATAGCAGCCTCACCACTGCGTACGTATTCTTATTGGCTATTGGCAAATTGTGGCAATAAGAAATCCTGCTCCATGAATATCAATTTCAAATTCTATTAAAATCACCTTTAGAAAAATGCAGCTTTCATCTTTCTAAATATTACTGCTTACAAAAAGGGTTTTTCCTCTTATTTAATTACAATTTTATTGTTAAAGTACTGCTTCTCTTAACTTCTTGTTTATGTTATTTATTTACATCTGAAATGCAATTCAAACAGTAAGATCTCAATTTATGTCTCCACTGAATATAGGATTTTCTAGATTCTTTCCTTGAAACTTACTAATTGAAAGAAAAATAACTGCTTTTTTCTCTCCTCCTATTTTATAGCATCTAAAGTACATGTGTAATATATATATATCTATATTACAAAATAAAATAACTAGAAGATTGTTATAGGTTAGAAAGCCCAGATGTAAAGTAGGAAAAAAAAAAGACTACCATATATAAATCAGTGAAGACTGAGATATCTCCTGTTCCTCAACCAGCAGCTCTGTCAAATGGTTCTGAGCTTTGAAGGTTTTTTATCAAAGGCCAAAGAACATTGCACATTTTGGAGGTAGGTGAGATGAACACAGCACGTTGGCATCTGATTTCAGGAATCTTAGATTGAAAGTCTGTTTCCAAGCCATTTCTTCCTTGAGGTTTTTTTATATTTATACCGATTTACTTAACTTTTTACTGCTTTTGCCTAGATCAAGGCTGTCTTAGCTCCAAAATACTTAACCCAATGATAAGATATAAGTACTGTCACTGAGATCAACAGAGCTAAGGAATATACATAAAATTGAGCATGTATTTTATACAGGTAGCTAGAGCTAGTTGCTTTGTTGTTTTAGGACCATAATAAGAGCATCACTTCTTGACACTTTTTATTTAAGGAATTTCTTTAGTATAGAAAAACAATATTTTCTTCCATTTTCAGAGTTTACATGACACTCTTTGTTAGTGCCTCCTCCTGCTTTCTCCTTTTTTAAATAGTAGCTAGTTTCTTGCAGTCTTTCATAGATAACTACCATGCTATGCTATGTCTCCAGCTAGGTAGTTACCACTCAGTCTTTCAGTATCTACTAATAATACATTTTTTTCTTAGTTTGGCATTTGACCTGCAGATAATTCATAACAACCAAGAGAATAATTTCTATCACCATCTTTTAACTTTCATAATTTTTTAATATTATGAAGCTTTTATAAGGATCTCTGAGTTTTCATATCTGTCAAGAGCAACTTCTAAGATTAATGCTTCATCAGGTTTTTTTATATTGAAAGTAGAATGTCTTCAGTAGTAGTAATAAATTTAAACTTCCACGTTAATGAGAATGACTGAGAAACATTTGAGATGTGCTCTTCATTTAGTTAGGAATAAAAAATCAGACTAAATATAAGAGAAAAAAAATTAACTTTAATAATAGGTTATTCAGTTTAAATAAGTAATATTCTATTTTATGTATCTATCAATGACAAACTTTAGCTGTAATTATAGAAAACCAGGGAAAATATAGCTTACAGAGAGAATTTATTTTACACTTGAAATCATGTCATTGTATTATTTTTTGACTGAATTTTTATCTGCTGGGAATCACTCCTAATTTTCAAGAAATGTCAAATGCAGCATTGATATCTTGGGGTTTTCATAAATGTTCTTATAAAATCAAATTTAAAATTGGTATTTCTTTTATTTTTTTCATGTTCTTTAGACTTCCAAAATTCAGTGTGGCTTAATGGGGGGAAAAAAAAAGTAGAAAAAAAGGAGGAAAAAAAAACCAAAAAAGAAACGCATGTCCATTGCATTAATATTTTTATAAATGTGCCTACTAGGGACGAAGGACCCTTTTTTTTCTGGTCTGCAGTATGCTGAGAAAACCCCAGAATCTATTTAGAATTGATTACATTTCTTTAACCTCTTCCCTAGTGTTTCATTTACAAAACCTGCCTCCAATTCGCCATTACCTACTCTGCACAAGGATATGAACTATCATTAGGAATGCTACACTTAACAAATACTTTGCCACAGAAAAAGCTAGTGTTGGTAGTTCTTAATTTTTATTAACATTAAAAGGACTTGACATTTAAAAATAAAAGAAAATGTTATGGTGAGCTTCATATGCAACAGTAAATAGGGTGAGGAAAAGTATAAGCATTTTGAAAGACTTAGGATTTGATCATTTTACTCAACTAAGCATTTAAATTACATTTTTTATTACGTTAAGGGTGGTGAACACTATTGCAGTGTGTACATTAAATATGGCCCCACAGATAATGAAACAAATGCAGATTATGAAATGCCATAGTGATTACAATTTTGAAGCAACTAGGGTCTCTGGGAAATTACGAAAGCCCAGTACTTTGCAACCTTTCCTGAACACAGCACGTTTTTTAAACCTCCTGCATCTGCTTGACCTCAACTCCCTACAGCAACGGGAGGATCTGGTCTGTCATTTCTAAGACCCCTACTTGAAATCCTGAAACTCAGTTAAATCGGCGCATTGCCCCTAGACTCCAGCAACGTGCGTCTGAGTCTCTACTAGGCGGGGACGTGCTCTGAGGAAGGAGGGCAATCAGCTCTCCAGGTCCTTATTGGTCTAGAAATGGGAGATGTGTTGAAGGCAGCCGCCTTTGGTGCACTGGATGTTTCTGAAGGCGCTGCTAATTCCTCTGGAGGATTTCAGGATGGGCAGAGGTGGAGGTTGACCCTGGTGTCTCGGTCTTACAGCTTCATTAGATAAGGTTCACTGTGAAAGATGACATTGTGGGATTTCTCTTTATTTTGATCTATTAATCTGTCTTGTGCTACAATATATCATGCCAGCTGAAAATCAGAGTTTGGCATCTGCTTGAACATGACTGATAAGAAAAAACTGGCTCTATGATTTTTGATTTTTCATCCATATATATACTTCTGTCCCCCACTAGGAGAAGTATCTGCAATGCTTAAGGTTTAATAAAAGGCCCAAACTTCTGGCTTCTTTGAGTGCATGGAAATCATTAGAAAACATGTACATCTGTAATACAAATTCAAAGTTGAATCTGTTTGCTGGTCCGTGTAGAAGAGGAAGTTTCATCTCTCTTTCTGTAGGAGCCAGCTTACCATTTCTTCATGTGTAGCTTTTAAAAGAGCATGCATATAGATGAGTTCTTAGATGTCTGATAGCAATTTACTTACCCAAAGATCCCATTTGCATGTGACAAAGTAGATGCGTATAGAGTCTGGGATTCATTTTATGCTTACATTGAACCTTTAAGTGACTGCTGCTGAGCACATCCTTGGAATAACAAGCAGCATTTACAACTTCGTGCCCTAGAAGTTTATATCACTTCTGCTGGATTAACACTGTAGAAAGTTACAGGGAATATGATAATATATTCTATGTTTGAATGAGTACCGAAAGGAATGGACAGCATTGAAGAATGCATGTGGCAATGGTGCAACAGGTGTTTTGGCTAAAATCTTGGGCCACTAAATGAAGTAAAGTTTCTGTCTGTTATTAATGAAGCTGGGATTTCACCCTCAATGTTTACCCGTAAGATCAATCCAAACAATTTCGTCAGATCTGTGGCTGAACACAGCTCCATGGCCATTACCCAGTGTCCTCACTTTCAACTCTATAGAACAGTTGAAATGATATGGCAAAGTTTGTACCTCACGGTCTGTTTTGACCCCAGTCTTGCAGTACTGGTGGTTTTGGGCTGACTGAAACGTTTGTGGAATGAATGCATCATACCTTGAGCACGGGCTGTATTTGGCCCCATTGTGATTAACTGATCCAGAGCTTCCACTTGCTCTCACGGTTGTCTACAGTACAATAACAAAGAATTTTTTATCTCAAGTCTGGCTGAATTTGGCCATGCAAGGTGTGCTTTAGGGTTTTTTTCAATATTTTCAATTAATGAATACAACAAAACTTCACTGAAATGGAGGCTGTTGAGTTGAAGAGCTCCATCCTAGTTGTATACTACCTGTAGGCAGCAGAAAGCAACTACAAACCACATAACTGGAGAGGATTACCTGTCCATTCACAAAGAATGAGAAGGGGAAACGTAATACACCAAAATGTTTCAAAGTATTGCTGTTGCATGATAGTGCACATCACATCCAGTTGTGCTCACTAAATTAAAGGACAGCCGTAACATAATACAGCTCTGCAACATACCTGGAGGCAATTCAGGATGAACTTATTCGGATATGTTTCTAAAAAAAGAATCCTGAAATGGTTAATAGGAGAGGACTGCTTTCAGGTACAAAAATACATGTAGATAATTGTTTTCAATCTCCATGGGAAAGAAAAAAAAGTTTCAGATGAAATGATCAACATCCCTGCCTTTGGTTATTAACACGTATTTTTCTTCCTAAGTGTGGGAGGAAACAGGTAGTGAGTAACTATATTCCAGTTTATTGCTAATGCACGGGAGCCTGGCAAAAAATAAATCTTCGAAATGGCATAATCTATATCTAAAGCCAAAGTGCAAGCAACAATCAATCACATTTTCATTCTGAAGATGCTTGGATAGAAGACTTAATTGTTTGCTGATGAAGGGAAATGAGGACATTCTCATTTTAAAGAAAAGCTTAGTTTGCCACCAGCTTTGTCCTGAATTTAGATTTTTGCCCTTTTTTTCTGACACTGCATATTAGATCCAGCCAGTATCTGAACTTATTGCATAGCCAAATCTGTAATTATCATACTACATAATAATATAAGCAGTAATATCAAGTCCTTTATGACTTGATTTGTGATTAGGAACAGATCAGGAGTTTTCTGGTGAAATTGTTTTTTCTTGGAAAAGGCAGGTGTGCTGCCACCAAATATTTTCACGGGTGAAATACCTGTTCCAGTGAATGACAAAGAAAACAAAAAGCAGTGATGGACTTCCTGCATGCTTGCTGGGAGTCTGGGCACTCCTGGAAGCGTTGCTCGAAGGAAGGCTTACATGGAAAACAGCCCGAGAGCAAAGGGGTTCCACATGACGTGGCCAAGAGTCTGGCAAGATACGAGCCCCAGCTCCCAGAGTTTGACTCAGCTGTAAGATCTGGATGTCTGCAGGCTCCCATCTTTTCCTTTCAGCCCATTGGGACAGCAGGTTAAAAAACCTGCATTAAGATCAGAGATGTTCTTTAGAATGTAGGCATCAGTCCCACCCATTGCAGGAGTAGGTGGGACCATTTAACGGAGAAGAACAACATGCAGAGACGTTACCTACTGTGTGTTTAAATACTTGCCTGGAGATGGGAGATTTCAACAATTTTATGAGTTCTCACCTTTTTTCATTACAACTGAAATTCTACATTTTTTGACTATCCGTAACAATTAGAGAAAGTAGTAAATAATGCCATTGCTCTTTGATCACATCACAGAAAAGATAGCTTCTGATGGCTGCGTAGCTATCTGCCTGCTGTAGTTCTTAAAATGTTTCACAGAGTTGGCAATGTAACCCAAATAATTTTAGTTAACTAAAAGCAGGCTAATACATAAATATCATGGAAGTAAAACAAAGGCATATGTCATCATCCCCTGCGTATCCCAGGCATTTCACATTTTGCAGATTGTCTGCTCATGTCGGTATGTCAGCCCCATCAGATAATAAAATTACCACATAAGGTAATTCTGCTGTAAGCTGAACTTTTTACTTTTCATTAAACAAAATTAAAAAAACTTGACAGATGGGGAGTATAATAGCTCAGGGAAACCACTGTGCTAATGCATCTAGCAGCTTCCCAAACCAGACTACGTATCTTGGCGGATTGGAGTTTGAATAAATTAATGATTGCCTGAACCCATCTGTGTAGACATACCCTTGATCCTGGCCATTCTTTGCCCCTCAAATGCTGTTAAAACTAGGGGACTAGGGTGGAAATAAATGTTCCCTGCAATACCGGGTAACGCAGTTGTAGTCAGTGGAAATGCTGGAGCCTCCATGGTATGAAAAATGTATATTTCAAATAAATGCATCAGTGCGATAATTACATATGCAAGAAAACAGTGGGATAGCAAGAATAATTTTCCCTCTAAATAAGAATGTGCAAACCATCTTAACAGACAATACCCTGAGCCTTTAAAACAGTTCGAATGCTGCATTATTTCTTATTATTTATCCCTTTGAGAAATGATACATTCTCATCTTTACTCAAAGACTTCCAACAGAGCAACACTGCTCTCGAGCATGTGCTATGGTTATGACCATTACTAAGGTGACAGCAGAAAATGGCATTACCTTATCATCATTTTGTCAGCTGTCATAATTTCCCCATATATCTCCTGACCTTTCTGTGTGTTAACTCGCTTGCTGGGTTAGCTCTGTCCTACTGTAGAAGCAAAAACCTGCTACGTAATCTCCCTTTACCTCATACTTGATCCATTCAGTGTTATCTCAAGGCATTGTCAAAGGCATTAGGCGCTTCTCTATTGTTAAGGATCGTGGTTTCACAAATACTCCAAAGAAAAATAATGGGAAGAGTGAACCATAAAAGGCAGTGGTCCTCTTTTTCTTTTTTTTTTCTTTCTTTTGTTGTTGTTTTTGTTTGTTTGTTTTGTTTTCTGGGGATATAACAATCCGATAGGCAATACACAAAAAGTGTATTTTGTAGGGGAGGGAATGAGCACACAGTCATTTCATGGGTTTGGAAAGTTTGAAAGTAGTTACAGTTCTACCATTTTAATTTTGTCACCTGCAAATGTCAATGAGCATAGTATACATGGTTCCTCAGGAAGAGGAAGTGGACTATTCAAGATTAGCGATGTTTCATTAATTTCATTTATACTCTTTGCACCTATCCTGTATTTGTCAGGCTTTTCCAAAAAATGTTACCAGAGTACAAAAAGGTGTAAAATGAGGAAAGGATTGGCTCGGTAAATAACTGAAGTCAGCATTGACTGAATATGACGTTACTTATGACACACAGATGAGTATTCAGTCAAGTCTCTTTTACAAGCAATTGATATTCTCGATAGCCTGTGCATAGTGTTATCGAGAGAGTTCGAAGGATGTTAACATTTCATTACTCTCACCATTGATTTTTTTCTGCTTTCTTCACAACAAAAGTCAAAACGTGACCTCTTATTCCACTGAATTAGTTCCAGAGCACTTGGCATTATTGACCTCCTAATGAAAATTAATGACGGCTCTTTTAATTCAGCCTTTCAAGTATGCACACCAAGCACATTTAAGAAACAGGCACATTTATTTCTCATATTGAAATGAAATAACACACTGTTAAGTAACGAAATGTACATTAATGCAACATTAAATTTGCAAATTTAAGCACACAGAATTCAAGAGATTTAAACTGCATTATCAGGAGCTGATGGTGCAAAGATTTAAGCTTGGCAATAATTTCAGACCTGGAAAGCTAATGAGTTTTACAAGTAAGCTACACATATGCTTAGAACATTCCAGCCCCAAGCCCTAAATTTATTGTAAAAATCTGGCAAGACTGAAACGTTTTTACTATGCAACAGAGACAATTGCACATTAGCTTAGATATTTCCATGTTTTTCTTTTCCCTTGGAAAGCTAGAGAAGAATTCAAATTCTTTTCAGCAACTTTTTTCTTCTGTGCTCCCAAGCTGTCACCCCACAGCTGAGTGGATTTCCTTCATACGGAGCCTTACACAAATGCTTATGAACAAACCGACTTCAGCGTATGGATATGGATCCCTTCTCCCTTGCATCTGTGTAAATAAAGATTGCCTCTACCAGGTAAAACAGGAAAGGTGAATGGATTCATATCTGGAGATTGGGTGAAGGCTTGCCTTTTTATCTGAACAATTTCCTATTCCTAGGAAATTATCCCAGAAATAATTCCTGGAGAATTATCTAGGACATCTGCAAGAATAATGGATAAGCTAACTTACTTTCTTCCTCTCTTTCCTTAGACAACAAAGACTATGATGCATATCTGTCTTATACCAAAGTGGATCCTGACCAGTGGAATCAAGAAACTGGAGAAGAAGAAAGATTTGCTCTTGAGATCCTCCCAGATATGCTTGAAAAGCATTATGGATACAAATTGTTCATACCAGACAGAGATTTGATTCCCACAGGAAGTAAGTCATGTCTTCATGCTGGTGTGTTTCCTAAACAGCAAATGCAGCGGTTGCAGCGATTGTTTTAGTATCATTTCTATACCTACTCCTTCAGAATGTCACCTTTCCTCCCTTGTCTTAGAGAATGGTGAAGATAAGCCACCAAACATACTTCATGTGTATTTGCCAGATAAGAGGATTATTTTTTTAGTATTTGTATTATGTCGATTGAAGGTGAGACAGTGCAGAAAGGGCATGCATAAGTAAAGGAAATGAATGAGACTAACATTTTTTCACAGATTTTTTGAGAGCTTGCCTATCTAGGAATGAATACAGAGGTCTTTGTTTTCTGTTCCTTAGAATTTACCTGGAAAGATAGCCATGTTTCTAAGTATTTATTACAGAAATTCAGACAGGAAAGAAAAAGTTGTGTTTGGACTAAGGCAAGGGTTAGTAATACCATCTACAGTAGAGCAAGTAGTGAATTCTGCTAGTGTCCACTGCTGATAAATGTGTAGTGGAGGTACTGGATCATTCGCAGAGACTGAAAATTAGAATTGATTCCAGCTGGTACAAGTAGATCTTTTTCATGTTTCTTTCACATATTACAACCCACGTACAGTGATTTTTTGTAAGTTGCTCTAGCATTCTTCATAACTTCAGTGTAACCATACAGACCACTACTAAGATCAGTACCTTTTCCTAAAGATAAGAAAGGATGCTTGGTATAGGCACAGCACAACATCGAATGATCACGTGGATGTTTTCTGAATCTACAGCAAATTAAACATTAATTTGCAGGAGGCAACACTGGGTTTGTGAATGTGTGTGGTGGGGGCATGAAAGGAAAAGTAGAATCTAACGCTACAGTAGACCTTAGAGTATCCTTTGGGTTTGAGACTGAGCCCCTGAAGCACACAGTTGCTGCTCTGTTACCTGCCTGGGCGACTTTGCCTCTTTAAAGAAAAAAATGGTGATGGACACACATGTTCCAATAAAGATACAGATCTTGATACAAAACCACAGCTCGTAAACACTCACAATCCATAGCGCATGAGGGAATAGAAGTTTCGCAGGATCACGGAATGGCTGAGGTTGGAAGGGATCTCTGGAGGTCGCCTTGTCCAACCTCCCCGTTCAGGCAGGGCCACCTAGAGCAGGTTGCCCAGGACCATGTCCTGGCAAGCAAACCTGGCACGTTTGCAAGTGATGGTTTTACATATATCAGTGAGCTCTTCTGGGAGCGGGGATTTGCCTCTGTTGTTTCTCCCCAGTCTGTGGGAGCAGAGTGTTTTCTTAGATTGATTTTTGAGCCATTGTCTTATTTTGTAGCCTACATTGAAGACGTGGCAAGATGTGTAGACCAAAGCAAGCGACTGATCATCGTCATGACTCCAAATTACGTGGTACGAAGAGGCTGGAGCATCTTTGAACTGGAAACGCGGCTTCGAAACATGTTAGTCACGGGCGAAATCAAAGTGATACTGATTGAATGCAGTGAACTACGAGGAGTTATGAACTACCAGGAGGTCGAGGCCCTGAAACATACCATCAAGCTCCTCACTGTCATTAAATGGCACGGACCAAAATGCAACAAGTTGAATTCCAAGTTCTGGAAACGTTTACAGTACGAAATGCCTTTTAAGAGGATTGAACCCATCACACACGAGCAGGTTTTAGATGTCAGTGAGCAGGGGCCCTTTGGGGAACTGCAGACAGTCTCCGCAATTTCCATGGCTGCTGCCACCTCCACTGCTCTTGCCACTGCCCATCCGGACCTGCGCTCCACCTTTCATAACACATATCATTCACAGATGCGCCAGAAACACTATTATCGAAGCTATGAATACGATGTACCTCCTACCGGCACCCTGCCGCTTACCTCAATAGGTAACCAGCATACCTACTGCAACATCCCTATGACACTTATAAACGGTCAGCGGCCACAGACAAAAACTAACCGGGAGCAGAATCCCGAAGAGGCTCACACAAACAGTGCGATACTGCCCCTTTTGCCACGGGAGACCAGTATATCGAGTGTCATTTGGTGACCGAAATGCAAGGGGCCGTCAACCCCCCTTGAGTAGGAGCTGAGTCTGCAGTCCAGTGCCTGGAACTACATCCTCGACTGCTGCTGTTAAACATGCATTACAATCGATAACATACGAGGAAAAACAGGGTCTTGTACATACGGTTTTTGCAATTTCTTTGTAGCATCAGTCTTCCTGTTTTACCCATGTCTCTTCCCATTCACATTTTCGACTTTGTTTTATATGTCATTGGAATTTGTATATTTACATTTTTTTTAAATGAAGAGACTGCTGTATAGATAGGAAACTTTTTTGCTTCATTAGTATAGTTTTAGACTTTTGGTTTGTTTGGTTTTAACCTTTCTTGGGAATGCTTGGACAAAGCTATGTTGATATCAGAAGCACCATCCATTTTGTTGGCCTGCCTAGCCTGATTCCTGAAGGCCATGCCTGCTGCAGTTCACCTCTTTTGGAGAATATCTGTTCTTAGAAGGACCCCATCCCTCACTGAGAGCTCCAGTTTCGTTTCTACTCCCGTAATGTACACTGCTCCTTCCCCGCCCTTACAATGACCCCTGTCGGGGTAACACTACAGTCTGATCATCTAACATGTAACTTGGTAGATACCTGTCAAACAACAGAATATACCCAATCTGTATCGGTTGCTTCACAGTAGTCACTACAGAGTGTGTAGAAACTAGAGACGGTTTGGTTTTTGCTTTCTTGGGTTTGGTTTTTTTTTTTTTTTTTTTAATTATTATTTTGAGAATGAGTTGATTGTATCCCTTTTATAAATATAAAAGCAAACCCTATTTTTAACACTTCCTGGAAAAATATTAATGTGGTTGTGGATTTTATTTTTAAGCATTTAACTTTTTCTTTCCCCCCTTTCAAAATCCTGCAAATAAGATCATGTGCAATCGTCAGGCGAGTAAGACAAGTGAGGCAATAGGCACTGAAGTGCAGAGAGTCCTGCTGATATTTACAGTGATGACTTCCAAACCAAAGGGGAATAAAAAGACAGTATTGTAGATGGTTTGTCACTTTGTATTACAGAAAGTGTTATTTTCTAAAAGAGTAAGAGCAAAACATTATTTTGCTGTGGATTACAGAGTCCCCTTGTATTTTAATGTTCCAAAAACTGTATTTGCTTTAAAATGATATATTCAGGATTAAGAAATCTGCTTTCATTTGGTTTTAGCTTGTAACAATAAGTAAAACTTTATTAATTTCAACATGATTTCAGTAAGAACTCAGGCAGAAAAAAAATGACATGAATACCAACAAATATCATTGTTTTCAGAATAAACTTTATTTATACGAAATTAATATTTAAATCAGACCTGGAAGTATTAAAAAAATTTATTCACTTTAATGAATAAATAAATTAGTTTTATTTTTTATGTATGATTCTATCTTTGAGGAGTTGCAAATAATGCGTGTACCATGGCTGCCAGGGAAGAAAAAAAAAACCAACACTATGTTTACATCTGGGCATCTTTAAGACAAATGAAATAAGCATCTTACTCATACTTATGTTTTAAATAATGGAGAAGTCCTTTCTGGTTTTAGAAAGAGAGAGGAGCGGTGCTGTAGCTCTACAACGTATTCAGGCCAAGCTCTCTGCTGGTCTCTGCTAGCAGAAGCAGAGGAGCTGGGGCAGAGTTACTGGTTGCAGCACACGGTCGTATAGTCACGGGTTTGATTTACCCTGGCAGAAAGGTATCCTGGCAAACAGACCTTATAGTCTATTTATGTAATTAATTAGCTTTAGGTATTTTTATGGTAGCTGAATGATATTGGCCAATATAATGGATGTGTGGGGTTCGGTCATCCTGATTGTCACAATGAGAAAGGTACAGCTTACAATATTTTGGTCTTCTTAATGAGAAGTGATGGGTAGAGAGCGGTTAAACGGCAGTTTGGGGGATGTTTGTGGGAGTAATCCAGAACTGACAGTGTGGGAGGAAATGACTATGCTCCTGTTGTGAAAGTCAAGAAATCTCAGTATCTGCATAACAAGCTAATAGAGCTTTGGGATGTGCGCTGATTTTTATTTGCTTAAAAATGTTTATTTCTCTGACAATTTGCTCAAGTCCTTTTCTACAATCTGCTCTTTATTACGGTGTCTCCCTCTGGACATGTGCCAAAACATCCACAAAATGGAAATGAAGCTGCCAGGCCAGATAAAATTTTAAGAGAGCTTTGCACATTTAGTTATTTTCCTAGTGTAAGCAAGCTATTATTTATTTGCTCTTACAGACACCTGTCAGACACTGATGGCATTTTCCTTCATTCGCCTGGATGCCAAATACCCTGGTATCCTCTGAAAGCAATGCATTATTTTTCCCCTTTCCCTCCCCATTACATGCCCTGGGGTAAAGACTGGGATGTGGAAAAAATGTAGGATATAACTATCTGACCGCAGTCACATTTAGACGATCGGTACGTGTTTCCCTAGCCACATGGGGAGTACTTTTCTGTTGTTCTGTTTTTAGTGTAGATTTAAGCACTTTGAATAGCATGATTCAGGGATTGATGGATACTATTTGATAGTCACACTACTTAAAAAAGTTTTTCTTATTATGTTTTGTCATAATATTAAACAAAAGAAAAACAAACAAACAAAAGAAACAAACTGCAAAACGAAACCTGAAATAAATGGAGAAGCTGTCTATGGCTTCAGAAACATTCTTCCTTAGTATTCCATCTCTACGAACAGCTCTGTGTGGGGAACAGTGAAGGAAACTGTTGCGTGTTCACGTGCTTTATGTTTGACAAAAGTTCTGTTGGAACACAAAATAAAATGAAAAAAAAAAAAAAAAGCAAAACCTCAACCAAACCTGTCATTGCCCTAGTGCTTAGGCTCCATCCTTTTCTGGTGAAGGTGTTCCAGTTTTTGACAATGCAGCCTGAAGCACGTATGCAATAGTCACATATAAAGTTTAGCCATAAACAAATAGCACTTTATTTTAAAAACTGCACAGTGTGATGATCGGAACAACTTACTCTGCCTGGTCAATAATTTCGGGTCTGTATGTGGAGTCTATGCACATGAATTATCCAGGTGCGGTGCTTTGTCTTTATAAGGCTCTCTCTAATCAGGGTAGTCCTTGATATAAAACTAAAGGACTCTGTTGCACAACCTGTGGAAATTCAGTATATAGGTTCTCCAGACAGCACATATCACTGGACAGAAATGGGGGACTGTACAGTATGCAGCTAATTATTTTGAAGGCAAAGTGCATTGCTGGGTCTGATTCTGTTCTCAGTTGCAGCAGTATGATTTTGAGAGTAAATCTAATAAAGTTGAATGAGTGTAAGATTGATTTGTGTGAGAGAAGAAAATTGGAAAAGCAAAGGGATTCATATTTGCAGTCTGTGACAAGCTGAAATCTTGGCCGCAAGGAAAGCAGCAGCAAAATGTCTTCTGCATTTTATTAGGGACCCAGTTCTCACCTGGCAGCCAACATCAAACACTTCCAATATGATCTGCTTCAGCGCTAAATACTGTTAGGCTTAGATGCAAACTAAGATTTTTCTATTACTGCACAGCTGTGAGAACCATGTGTATGTTACATAATGGGTGATAATCAGCTCCAAAATAATTGGAAAGCTTGTTACACCCGCCTGATTAAAATTCACAAAGTTTTACTTGGATATTGTGCATTAATGACACATTTAAATTATAGATAAAGCAGTGAGATTTGGGGAAAACTGGCCTGGTAAACAGGCTTTCTTCATTCTTAAATTGAAAACAAAAAAAGAAGAAAATATCAAGCTAGCAAACCTAAGGAGAGTTTAATTAAAATCCAAAGAAGAAAAAAAAAATCACCGCAGCAAAGTAAGCTCAAATATAGGATAAAGGCCAATGGAGAAAAAAGGTCAAAATACACACCTGTTTTTTGACTGTATCGCGGCTTTTTTTGTCATGCAAAGCTCCGTACCCTGGCTCACCTACATCAAGCAACTGGCTTTTTTGGGGCCCATCCAGACAGATCGGCAACACAAACATGTCCCTGTATGTCTGATACACTTCTGAATGATTTTGTACTTGTTGATAGTCTAGCACAGAGAGGTTTTGGTGTGTCTTCCATTGTCATGAAACAGAGGATGGCAGAAATCTGTCAGTGCTAAAAAAATCTCCGTAACAGGCTTAGTTTATTATCCAGAGTAACTAGATTCCTTCACACCCACCCCTTATCTGATTTGCTGTTATTAGAACACTTTTTTTAACCTATTTCTCAGCTGAGCCAGAGATTAATGACTGGCATCAGAAAAAATGTAAGCAATTTCATAACAATGAGCCTCATATAATGAACGCTGCACGTTCCTCTGCATTTTTTCTGTATTATCACAACTCTTCACGTCCTAAATAGCCCACTGAGTGGAGGTTGGAGAACACTATCGTGTCTTTCATTTGAGATTCACTGAATTTAGGATGGATGCTGAGCTGTCATTTGTGATGTAATTTTGCTGGGCTATTTCCCATCGACTCTGGCTATACCCTCCAAGAAGACGTGTTGGCAGCATCACACTTCTCCAGCTGGCCTTGGGTTGCTGTTCCAGAACTCGGAGATGTTGCCCTGGGGAGAGAAACTAATAGAAGCGCTTCAGCTATTAAGAGTTTGCCTATGCTTTTTGTTTGTTTAAATTCTGTTTAAGACAAAGTTGGAGCTTTGCTCTGGACTAATAAGCTCTGCGAGTGCAAGGTCAAGAGTCCAGAGAGTCATGAAGTAGTCAGAGCAGAAATTACAAAGGCACGCCTGGTACCTTACTTGGAAAATGTATAAATTCTGAAGCTGCTCAGATTACTAAAAAATGAATACATTTAGACTGAGGGTTGTTGAAGGAAATGATTCTGTTTGTTATTACAACCAGCCTCACTTCAAAAGCCTATCAGCATTCTTACATTTAATAGCCAATACCCTAGATATAATGTAATTTCAGAAATATTCAGTAGTCAGTTAAAATATTTTTATTTTGGCGGATTAAGAGTAACATGATTCTTTAGGATCTATATGTTAAATAAAGTGGATAATCTCTATCTAGTACTGACCTTACAGAAAGTACAAACATCTCTTTGCTGGGTCACTATTATTAGAGAAACAATTTGAAGCAAAATCTGAGATCTAAGAACTTGATGGAGATATTCTTAATATTTTTTTATAACGACATCTCTCTCAACCGTCAAGGCATGACAGAAGGAACACACAAATTACTCCAAAAATAAAATGCCTGTCCTTTTTAACCTTCTTTTTCTCTGTTTATCAAATATTAGCTCTCCCTCTGCCCCCCTCAAAAATCATCCAGGAAAAATGAATACCTACCGAGCCCATGCTCTCAAACGCATTTGGTGACGGATAAAGAAGTGCAAACCCGAGTGAGGGGCTGCACCTCATGGCCGCAGCTGAGAAGCTCACCAGTGGGGAGACCGTGTGCGCGGAGAGAGCGAGCACAGGGCCCTTTGGCCGTCGTGTTGAGTTCCTCCTGTGTCAGGTGGGTGCAGCAGGAACTATAGGCTCAATACATCACGACTCTTCCACCTGCTATAGGCAACACACAGAGAAGGTGAGCAGGAAGCCTTGAGGTTAGTGACAGTAAACGTGAGTGCCGTCAGCTGGCTAAGTACAGGTACGCTACTGCAAAGCAGCCGAAAGAGTAGAAACAGATGGCAGTGTTTCCCATAAAAGCCAACACTGAGCATAGAAGGAGGTTCGTTTGCTGGGTTAGCGTGCAGTGCAGTCCACTAAATGACAGTTACGGGAAATTGCCGTCTCAGTCAGCTAGTACCACACCTGAGCTGCCTCACAGCAACTTCCATCCTATCCCATCCCATCCCGTCTCTTCCCATCCCATCCTACCCCATCCCACCCCATCCCACTCCATCCCATCCCATCCCCACCCCATCCTTTCCCACCCCATCCCATCCCATCCCATCCCACCCCATCCTCTCCCCACCGTTTACCTTGCAGGCTGTATTGAAAGTACAAGCACACAAAGCTAGCTGTGAGCCCTCAGGTTGGGGTATATCCAAAAACTCTTTGCAGAGATGTTTGGGGTGAGTAGATGTCTTCTCTCCTGAGAAGACCCTTACAGGAGCAAAGCTTTGATTTGGAAAAAGTTTTTCTTTTTGTTCGCAGTTCGCACACCACTTTTCGCATCCCTGCAGAGTGCTCACGTGAAGGCATATCCTGATACTGTCCTGAACCTTCTGTGAAGTAAAAAGGAAGTCTTAAAAAGATCAGTCATGAGCAAAAAATATTTGCACCCATGCATCTGCCATTGAGCTGCAGGGTCTGCACACAGACTCGAAAAACAAAAATAAACAAAGAAATGCAAAATAGCAATGCAATTACTAAACCCTATTTAAACCTGGTTTTAAGGGCTGCTTTTTATTTTTTTTTCAGGGAAGGTTGTTTTCTCCTGCTGTTTTGTAGGAAGTTATGTGAGAGACTGTTCTAAATTTTCTTTTAATTCTTTGCATGACAGGTAAATCACAGGGAGATTTTATTTATTTTTTTAGAAAGTCCCATTCTTCATTTTAAGTTTAAAGCACAAGTGGCAATGAATTTACAGACTTAGAAGAAATTGTTTGCCAGAGTTAATATTCTCTGGCGAACAGCTCACTGCAGACCTAATTAAGTTCTTAGGGACATTTCAGTAGAAAATTTAAACAATTAGTATTATACATTTACCTTCAGCATCACATTAGAACATTGTACATTTATCTTCTTAAAACCCAGGCAACTTCGAATGGAACATTTACATAAACACAAAGCAGAGAGGAAAACGGCGACAAAATTGTCTCTCCATCTATCTTAGCAAAATAGTTCAGTGACATCAGGCTCCTTCTCTGAGATCACTAACCTACGCCTACCTCAGCAAAACACATGAATCTGCAGAATGTGCAGATACCTGCGGAAAAATTGTTGCAATAAGCACTCTCGAATCTTCGTTACATCACAAAAAGCACTTTATACATTTTTATGCCTATACATAGGTATTTTAACTTCTAATCATTTAATCCCAGAACAGTACAACAAAATAAAGTAAGTAGCACTCTCCTAAAAATTCAAGGAGGTCCCCAAAACCTGGGTTTGTTCACAGAACAACATTCTCCATGTGCTGCAAGAAGACGACAAACTTGCAACCAGGCCATTGCTAGGGGTGACACGGGGTGGGCGAAGGACACCGAAGATCTTTCCTGGTCGTGTCACAGCCAGGTGGGTGGTACCTGACTAGCACTCATCTAGTCCTGCTGCCACGGGAGATCACGGCCACCCTTTGCCTGTAGGACACTAGATACCCGAATTTACCAGGTATTGCCTTCACCTCCTGGGTGCTATCTGAAGCCATTTATATAAGCTTGTTAGAGCTAGGAAATGTTTTTTTTTCTAGATGACAGGATCTACCTGAATCATCTGCCAGAGTTCCTATCATTGTAAATAATAATTAGAGTCAGTACGGTTCATCTCCTATTTTCTCCGCTTACCTTTTCACTCTCCTAAACAAAAGAGATCGTGAATAGCTCTCAGTGACATATAGCAAATAGCATCCCTACCCCCTTTTTTTTTTCTTTTTTTTTTTTTTACTGTTAGATATTTGATGTGTGAGAAACAGCAGCAAAGACACTATCTGCTTGAAATGACACTTGCAAAGTTGTTCTTTAGGGAATGTTGAAGAAAAATTCCCTTCTCAGTCATTTTGGGCACCTTACCAGCTATGCTGCTTTCAAAATCCTGGCGAAGAGCACTCTAGAGCATAAGGGGTTGGAGACAGACTGAACCACACATGCATATAATTTTCAAGGATGTTTTCATTCCTTGTTGCTCCTTGTATTGGTTTTTGGGTTGTTTAGCTTTATTTTGTGTTGTTTTCATAACAGACATCAGGACTGAGATACCATAGCACTACATTAGTTTAGTGATGGCAGAGCCACATTAGAAAGAATGGAGTTGAGCTCCAGAGAAAAGTCGTCGTAAACTAGGCTGAAAGTCTCCTACCTGTTCAAAGAGCTGCCGGATTTCCGTAGCTCCCACGTCAGGCAGTTCTCCACTTCAGAGGCACTCCAACAAAGAGGTTTTGAAAGGGAAAATGGTGCTTTCAGGTGCCGTAATACCTGGAGTCTCAGACACAGTGAATCTGATGCCACTAAGAGATGAGATTTCTGTGAGAAAACGGAGGTTTCCTTCTCATTTTGGCCTTCTGATTGCCATCTGTTGGCTTGCTAATGTTCTCCTAAGACTCAAAAAATAAAATAAAATCAGATGTTTCAAAGTTAAGGTGAATCAATGGAAATAATGTATAATGTCATCATTGATTGTTTCAAATAGCTGACTAGAACGCAGATACCTGCCCCTTCGTCCCACACCTCCTCCTGTCCTTCTGCCCTAGCTAGTCACCGGCTCTACTTTATTTTACAGGCCCTGTAAAATTGTGATCTAGGGGTTTTCTATTACTATATTAGTCAGCAAACTCAGAAATAGTTTAATATAACATCTTGGTTTCATCATAAAGGTTTGCAGATTTGTTAATCGTTTTTATTTTATACCTGTTCAGCGGCTAATAAAGTAGGCAGCTGCCCCGTGCTGGGCAGTGGTGAAGCAGCCAACACAGTTAGGGAGCTGAGGGTGCTAAAAGGCAAAAATATTCATCTTAGCTCTTACAGTAAAATGGAATTAAATTATCCTCCCAACATTACATCTAAATATCCACCGCTGTCACTTTTGACTGCAATTTTGCTGACAATTTTGAGTCACACATCAATTTTGCAAGAAAAGCATCCTATAAAGTCTGTGCAGTTACTAGTGTGGTGTGACTATTCATAATATATAAACTTTAGCATATGCACCATTTCATAGGTGTATATTTTTATTAGCATATTGTACATAACTGCACTTTTTTCAGAAGGTAAGAAAACAAAATGACCAAAAAGACCTTTGTAAGAAAGAACATGTGCCTACTTGTGGTAGTAGAAGGAAAATTTCACCACCTTCATTTTTACAAAAAAAAGCTGCAAATGTAATACAAATAAAGAAACAAAGGTCTGTAGAGGATTGTTTGATTCTAATGTCAACTGCAGCATCTTTTTACCAGCGGCAATTTGTCTAGGGGATTTAGTTTCTTTAATTTTATTCCGTTACTTCACTCAGCTCAGGAGGAGCTGGCTGTCCATAAGCAGCACAGCAACACAACTCAAGCAGTAATGTCTTGGGAGCGTGCTATTCCAAGTTAATAGCTGGATAAGCATCTTGATAAAGCACTTTTTTGTTAATAAAGCTCTCAGCTGGCCTTCTGGAATCCTAGGAACAACCACAGTTGAAATGCTCTGTAGCTCCTTTTAAATCCATGCACATACACTGAAGGTATAAACATCTACTTGCCAACTTTAAAACATGTTGCATTGATGGAATGAAACAAGCAAGTGCCATGCTAGGCTTTGGGATCATTCTTCTCAATTTGCTTAGTGGTTGGTAAAAGTCAAAAATAATCCTACTCGAGTCAGCAGAATAAAGGCTGTGTATAACTGGTGCAAAAAAGAGCAGAATCAGGCCCAGAATTTGTGAACATGGATTTCTGGTTATTCTACAATTTAATTGAAGATTCAGCATCATTGCCTTTTCCAAATGTTCATTACTATTGCCATATAAACCATAGATTAACATAGGCGTTCTTATCAAGGCTTTCTTTAAGGCTACAGATACGACTCAAAACTGGAAAATACACCTCTTCCTTTATACACGTTGTTCAATATCACTTAAGTTAAAATAGAAGCACTAAAGTTAAGTAGAGGTCATCAACCTATATTTATGCCTACTGTATATTAAATAATTTACCTGAAGAGATTACCTTATATTTATTTTTAAAAAAAAATTAGATGGGTCATAGCTAAAAGCAACTGCATTTTTGTAGTAATATTATACACATTGCTGAGAAGCAAGAGAGTTGTGATCAAAATGTTACCTAGTTTTAGTGTATGTTACTTTAAAAAGAACACGGTTTATGTTATCCTAACTTTTGGAAAATTCACCAAGCTTGGTATATAAAACTGAACAGCTTATTGTAACAACTATAACATATTAAACATTTTTGTATTTTCATCAATTTTTATTCTTACAGGAGAAAAGACATCACTCAGTAAATATGAATGCTGCACATGTTAGCAATAGAAATATTGATTTTTTTGTAACTTTGATTGCACTTGCCTTAACTTTTCCACACATATATACAAACACAAATAACACAGAGGGGGAAAAAAAAAAAAGATGATTAAGGGAAATATAAAATCCACAAAAGTAGGCAAGTTTTACATTATTTAATGAATAATGACACATGAGCATATTCACCAGAATCCTTGTAAAGAGCACATGATGCCGTAGGTTTGTTAAAGCACAAGGTGTACTTTGTCTAGGTTAAAAAACCACAGAAAAAAAAAACAAACAAAAAAATCCTTTTGGTGTGACTTTTTGCTTTAGGTTTAAAAAAGTTGGATGTTTAAAACAAAAATCTTTATTACTTGCATATGAATATTTTTGTATAATAATATCTGAAGAAGGTTTTAAAACAAAACTAAAAACCCTACTTGCTTTATGGTGTGCAAATTTTAGAGAAAAATAAACAGGGTATGTGTCCAGTTTGTAAAAAAATGTTCTCCTTTCAAGATTATTCTTTCACTGGCTAAATGCAAGGTTATGACAACTTGAAATACTTTTTTGTGAACTGACAAAGAAAAAATAAAGCAATGTGAATAATTTGCGTATGCAAACTTTTTTTAAAAGAAATTGTTGCTAATAGCAGTACAAATTTAACAGCATGATAGGGAAGGCTTTGAAGATTCCAGTCCAGTGATTTGACTTGCAGGACGTACTGGGCCAGAGCATACGCACTGGATAAACTGGCACAGCTCCACTGGAGGCAATGGAGCTGCTCCAGCTTACACCAGCTGAGAACCTGACCTTTTGCTTAAAAATACTTTTAACAGTAAATATCCCTCCATTAATATTTCCTTTCTTGTTGTTTCCTCTTGTTCTGCTGTTTAATTTCTTAAGGATATTTCTTTAGGATATATATAGTCTATGCGTGTTCTTTTTTCTTAAAAAAAAAAAAAAGGAGGGTTATGGATTTATTCATAGTAAAGCAAGTAGTGCAGTTTCATAACTCTCTGAGGGAAAGATTTTGTGTGCATGTATGGGTGCACACATATGTGTTTGATTTACTACTGCATTGCTCAAGTTTTATGACTGTTTAGGTCTGCTGGAACCACAGGGTGACAGGGGAATAGAGTAACATGGTAGTGAATAACTTATTTTTAGCAGTGTGTGTGGTGTGTGTGAGCAGAGTGGAAGACACTGACTGATACAGGAACCGTTCTGGAACAGAAATAGCTCAAATCACGCAATCTTGTCATTGTACAAATGAAAGCGAACAAGAAAATGTCCAAAAAGGCATTACTGAAAGCCTGGATGAATGCTTTTAAGTTTGTTGAATATGGCATCATGCCTGGGTCAGGACAAATTCCGTCCTTGGTTTTCTGAAGAGACTGTGAGCTCTGTGGTTCTCTTCTCAACTGCAATGGCATAAATCAGGAGTGTCGATAATCAAGGCAACGGGTTTATAACCACGTTATACCAGTCGCATGAGCTGCAATCACCTTCTTTTTGGCTTTCCTATCAAGACCCTCATCTCCTCAACTCTTTGAAAGATGCAAGAAACTTGTTCCCACTGTTTTGTTGTATTTTTTTTTTTTAAGTTGTGTATCCCCTCAGATTCCAGGGGAATTGCTCCAAATTTGAACCTCTGTGACACAAGAATTTGGGGTCTTGCAATAACAGACAGGCACCAGGGCACAGCAGCTCTTACGAAGGTTGAGCATATGCTGTAGCTAGAGCTGAAGTTGGCAAAAGAGTTGGCAATCTTCTTGCTCCCAGGCCACAGACCACCCTGTGTCTTTGTAGCTGGTGAGTATCACAAGACTTAAGACATGACAACTGGATCTGTTTACCTG
The DNA here is from genome assembly GCF_964188355.1 of Buteo buteo. Taxonomy (NCBI): domain Eukaryota; kingdom Metazoa; phylum Chordata; class Aves; order Accipitriformes; family Accipitridae; genus Buteo; species Buteo buteo. The sequence continues at coordinate 5,198,113 of NC_134178.1, forward strand.
CAGCAATTCATATTTAAATGCATTTTTAATATAACCACTGTATTTTGCACCTGCAGTCCGAAGCGTGGAGTCAAGGTGACCTAGATTACAAAATATTGTTTCTACAGACAGTCACCTTTTCGAACTTTGAAGCGGTCTGCTGCATCTACTTCTCATGAGATTTTTGTCTTTGCTATATGAAAGATCAGTAAGATCATCTGATTAAGTGATCATGGTTTCACCAATATCACCACAATTCATTGGCCTGGTATGGTGGGAGGAAATGCATTTAGCATTCTGTTAGACGTCGTAAGAGTTATGATTACTTAACTACCAGCATGTCAAGTGCACAGAAATATGGTATCCACTGTAAATTCAAAAAATATTTATGTATATTTAGTTACATTTTTTAAATATTGCTATTAAACAGACATTAATAAAAAAAATTCAAGAACACAATGCTCTATTCTTTACTGCATTACTCGCAATTCTTAGACTCATGGCTGAGACAAGTACAAATGCAGAAATTTTATTAATTGCTGTATTCCTTCCCAAAATCATGCACATGTAAACAGACTGGGAAGCCACATAGGGCTGCATGCTTGAAGAGAGGCAATCACAAGAAAAAGTAAGTAAACAAGAAGATTGCTTGGAAGAGCACTTGAGTCCTGGTGCCAAAAAATAAATAAAGACAGAGACAGAGCCAAACAAACTGAAAGACAGAGAAAAAGCACCAACAAGCTCCAGTACTGATTGAAATACTTGGAGTACATCTGCAAAGCTTTTTTGGGTGCTCCTGACCCGCACCACCACGCAGAGTGGTTATCTGGAACTCCATTTCATGGTGGCTGTTTCCTGACAAAACCACAGAACCATTCATGGTTTCTTTTCTTCTGCTAGGAGCTCCCGCCCTCACACAGCCCTCCCCTTCAGCACACTGTAACTCAAATACTGGAAACAAAGTTCCTGAGCATAGGAAACTATCTCTGCTTTCCAGGGTTTTTTGGATTACCAAATTATTATTATAATCAACTTCATTCATTGATTAGATCGTAGATTTTCCCTCTCCTTTATGAGTACTTACTTCCCTTTTATATTTTTCCCAGTGTGCTTTTTTTACGTGTTCTTTTTTTTTATTTACTTTATTTTGCATAGATAATTGAATTTGGTAATTAATGAAAAAATATGCATCTTTTAAGTACTAGGTTTGCCGCCTTAGGAGTTCACTGTGGCATCTAATTGAAACATACGTTCTTGAACAGAGCTCTGAAATACGACTATTCACACGCTTGTGAGCTTATATGTTAACTACTGCATCAGGGACATCAGAATGTCATTTGAAGTAATACATACATAACTGAAAATTAAATGCTCAGGTATTTATGGTATCCACCGAACTGCAAATAAAACTGTTGTTTGTAAGTAAAGAGCTGGTTTATTTCAACTGGAGGACTATATCCAAGGTCTTCTGTTAAACAACCTGCTAAGAATCACAGAAGACACCCTGGTAGTCATATACGACAAAAGGTGATGCTGAGAATAAAAAAAAAAGAGGCGTTGCAATGCAAGGTAGATCTGTAATTGCAGTTTGAGTTTTCAAAATGGATTCCAAAAGGTCTGGGAAAGGCATCCTCACCTGAAACAGACCCATGGATTACAGACAGACAGGTTAGTTTCAAAGCTCACTGAAAGCAAATGTCAAAAGTAAAATGAACAGTAAGCATATTTTTCAGCAGAACAGGAACTACAGTACTAAGAATAATGCTAACAGAGGAGATGATAAAAGAGTAAGATAGAAGTGATGTCTAAATGCATTGTCTAGAGGTTGAAAAACAGGCTCCAGAAAATTAGTCAGAGATCTTTAAAGTGCTTGACTTTCCAGTTACATTCAGAATGGGTTTGTTCTTTGAAATCAATATGCATGCAACAAAATCAAATAACTATTCTTCTAGGCTATGAACACTGATGAACCTTAGCCAATTCAATATGTTCTCCATACTTACATTGCAGAGGAATGTTCACTGAGCAAGGTAAAGCCAGGACAAAGCCTGTGCCCTTTATGATTACTGTATATGGCACTCTCATTTCTGTCTTGAGAAATTAGGTGTTGACTATCATCAGATTTAGTACTGGCTGTAGTGGAGGCAGCTGTCAGATGCAACATAGCCCAAATATTTGATGTGGGAATATACTGTGGCTTCTCTGTCAGCAGCACTGGATAGGCTGCCAACAACCACCACAGGCTGTTTGTTCTCCAGCGAGCACCATCCTGCACCCCACAGTAGCACCACATGTACTGGAGAGAATGGAAAGAATATAAAAGCACTAAAGAAGGAACATACCATGAAAGAGGATGCAAGAAAAAGAGCTTTTCCTCCTATGCTGGTTGACACCTCACCCCACACGATAAATTCCTTGTTGCCTCCACCAGACCTTGCTTCATCCCAGTTTGTGGCCCCAGACAGATGAGATATAGGTGGACAATGCTGAGCCACGCTGTTTGAATTCCTCCACGCAGCGCTAGCTTGGCCACCTCCACACTCCCTACTGCAAGAGGTGACTTCTTCCAAGTTAACTTCCAAAACTCATCTGGCTGGAACTACTAATGATATGTTCTACTTGGCCATAGTATTTCATCTACTATCATTATACCACATTATTTTGGTGTCTTCTGGGAAGATAGTTTTTGCTTTTGCTATCCTGCTTGTTTTGATACATCTAAGAGGACATTCTCATGGAAAAATGGTTGTAAAGTTAAGGAGTGGATATTTGTTTGGGTATGCAAAAGTGGGGATATGGTGGTGTGGTGGGTTGGCCCTGGCTGGATGCTGGGTGCTCACCAAAGCCGCTCGATCTCTCTTCCCTCCTCAGCTGGACAGGGGAGAGAAAATATAACAAAAGGCTCATGGGTCGAGATAAGGACAGGGAGAGATCACTCACCAGTTACCGTCACGGGCAAAACAGACACAACTTGAGGAAATTAGTTTAATTTCTGGCTCTGTCAGATGTGGGGGAAGCTTCTCACAGAAGCCACCCCTGTAACCCCCCTGCTACCAAAACCTTGCCATGCAAACCCAGTACAGGGAGTATGAAAGCAGAGACTAGTTTAAAATGGTAAGTAACTGTGAAGAGCAGCATTTCTTCTAATGACTGAAATCACAGAACATACACTTCTAAGCAAATAGCAATTAATGTAATCAATAGATGCATGGAAAAAAACTCTCCTTAGATTATAGCTAAGTGAAATACAATAAACAGATAGCAATCTAAATATACATTTGCCAAAAAGATTTGAGCATCTTGTAAGGGAACTGTTTCAAGCTATAAAGTACATGAAACTCTCAAAAAAAACTCAAAAACTGTGTTTTCATCCATAGCAACTTTGTAGAAGTTGGCTTAGTCTCTCTGGTAAATAATTAGCATTTTTAAACTGATTAAATAAATATGTATATAATAGATTAGAAGGGGTTTCAAGGACTTAGTATAGGCTCTCTTTGTTGTAAATAGGATGGAATGGCTCTGATCTAATCTCCTGGGTAAATAATGAATTTTATAACTTTTAATTAAAAATGGGAGAAGTGGAAATTCTTTTAAGCAAATACTTAAATACCATCAAGGATTTGATTCAAAAGTGACAAAAGCCATCAGACTTAAAAAACCAGAAGGATAGTCGATCCTTGATTTTTGTTTTTTCTCGCTAAAATAAAATGTCAGTTGCTGGAGGTTCCCTTCAGAGTTTGTCCTGCGGGGCTGAGAAATGAGGTCTGGCCTTCAAACCTACATGGACCACTTTACAAGAGCTATTGTAGTCTGGAGCTGAATTAACTTTTAAGTAGATAATTTTTAAGATTTGCCATCTAATAGTCTTTATACATCAGCAGAATCCGGAGCACAAATTATAGTCTTATGGAGCTTGTATTTCAATGTGGAGAGAGCGAGCTCTGTTCCTAGAGAGATTATGCTCACAGATGAGGAATTTATGCAACTGTTCATCCTTATATTAGACTTGGTAAAAAAATATCCACTGAGAAACAGCAGAAAAGAATTTGGTTTTTCCTCCTGACTCCTACTTGTAGGTGCCTTAACTGTGGGAGGGAGAGACCTTCACCCTCTTCCCAGAACTACGAATGAATTTACAGTGGGTGTGAAGTAATTTTCCCACCCTTCCTTCAATTGGGAAATTATTTCTGGGGAAATATTTTCTCTCTTCAGATCCTTGTTGTCTTAAAATACTTTGTAGGATGTGGCCACTGTAGAAAATAAGTTGCAAAGCTGTGGGGTAGAAGTGTAAATCTCCTCTATTAATTATGAAAAAGACACTCCACGAAAGAAGCCCAGAGATGTCCAAAAAAGGCTTGGTACGTACTTCAGATAGCTCTTAGAAGGTGCCACTGAGTAGAAATAAAGGACAGTCCTATAAATATTGCACTAGAACAAACACTACTGGCTGTCAAGTCCAGTCCTTACTATAAGTACCCAGTGTGGTGCTTTTCTTAAGTTTAAATCCAGATAATTTTTGTTCTTGGTTCTTTCTTAGGTATATTGTTCCAGACCATCACTTTCTACTGTTCAGAAGTCATTAAACATTTATCCTAAATATATTGTTTCTGTGACAGTGTTGTTTCTATGCTGAAATGGTTCTCATTCTTTGCATTTACACACAGAGTAATAGGATATTAGGTATCATCCATGTTCTTCTCAGCCTTTTTTGTTATTAAGATAAACAAGACAAGCTAGTCTAGTCTTCCCATAATACTCCGCCCCCTCAGCATAATTAAGGTTTCTCCATGATGGTTCTGGTTTGAAAACATCTTTCTTGAATACGGTTGAGCCTGCAGTATCCTGTTAATATCTGCAAGAAATCTCCCACCAATGCTTTGTAAAATGTCACCGATATGTCTATCTCTATTTTGGACATATTTTTCCTGACTACAATAATTTTTTGTTTATGGATGTCTAGGACAATGACTCAGAACTGCCATATGATGAACTATGAACTCTATATGTAAGGATTTGGGGTTAGCGGTTATTTTTCATTTTTGTTTTTTGGATGCAGTTGTTAAAATCCCTTATCAATTTCCAGCCTTTAGTTAAGTCTTAAGGCCTTCTGCTGTTTACACATCTTATTCTTAGACTTATTTATTGACAGTGCATCCCAAAGTCATGAACCAGAACTTTTCCTTAGCACAGCTAAGAACAGACACTGACTATAAAACTGTCCACAAGACTGACCTGAGAAGAGCTCCATCACCAGCCTCTCCTGACTGAAAGATTTGCTTTTCAACATAATCTCCTTTATCTATTCTTTTACCAATTTCTCTTTATTGACTCATAATTTCCCATACAGCATCATATTAAATGTTTTACTGAAACCTGGATTGATTAGATCTATTTTATTTCTATTTCCTTCCTAGAGAGGGCTTACCTGGATGGTGTTGCACAATGCATAGATGATAGACCCACACTGTTCAAATTCCTTTTTATTTGCTTCCATAACTTTCAGTAGTTTCTTCTAAAATATTCCAAAATCCTGCTTACTGCTAAAGTCAGATAAAGGAGTCTGTACTCAGCTCTCACTTTTTCTCCATTTCTTAAATGTAGATATTACAATTCCAGTTCTTTAGCCAAGAGGTACAGTTATCAACTTCATAAATGCATTAACAACTCTTACTATTTGACCTAGATTTAGTGTGCAGTGGTTTTAGACCTTTGGGATGGATATCTCCAAATTGAGTTTTGCTTCATTCTTGGACTTAGTAATTCCATTTGCCTACCATCTTTCCCATTATCTTTTGGGATAGTTGGCTAGCCACCTTCATCAAACCTATCAGAAAAAAGGCAAAGCTTTGGATTACATTTGGATTCATGCCGACACTGCCTTTAATCTTTGCTCCATCCTTATTGTGTAGCAGGGGTGGAGGTGGGATGTCTTTTCTTGTTTTTTTATATGACTATTTTTATGGCATAAGTTCATTTGCAAATTCTCAGTTTGACTTTTGCCATTGTTGATTTTATCTGACCAGAGACCTCTAAGTTCACTTTGTAAGTATGTGTCTCTTTTTTCCATTCCTTAGTGAGGTTTTTTTTTATTCTTTTTGAGGAAGGGATTTTCCCAATGAGTCTGCTGCTCTTCCCTATACTTTTTCCAGGTACGTTTTCACAAGTCTTCCTCACTTTGGTCACCTTGAAACTGGCAAATCAAACAGTGACTGGGCCCATTCTTTGGCCCTGGGGCCAACTGGTGCATTGATACTATTAAACTCTTTTGGCATCTGAAAGAGGTACCTTATCCAAATTGTCTATTAGGAACGGTCACGCAGACTTGCTCAGGCACTGACTAGAAAAGCCCTTGGTGGCCCAGAGCAAAATCACGCCAGAGAACCTTTTAACAACGTGAGAGTGAGATAATAGAGCACCACAGGCAATGTTTAATTAACTCGTGTAGATGAGTCACTGTGTTCCCCAGCTCTTCCTTCGCATTCACTGCAAACGAGGGCAGAAAGTTGCTAATTCTCACAATCTTATAATGAGTTTCACACATTTTGGAGCATGTCTTAAAGCTTAAGCACTCAGAAAGAAAAATTTTGGGATAATTTTACCATCCTTTTTAGAAAAAAAGGCCCAATCTTCACGATTTCAAAAAACATCTGGAAAACACTAAGCAGCAACACACTAAAGGTTTAGAGACCTGAAATATTTCCATATTTAATAGTAAATGTCTTGTGAATTTGATGAGAACTTTGAATACTTGATACTGTAGACCACTTTAGACTACAGACTTCATATAATTTCAACGTTGCTAAGCAAAGCATCCCCTGGCTCGCAACCAAGCAGATTTCAGATGAGTTCTTAGACAGTCAACCTACTTGTGTATGTAGGGTCAAGTACGAAGGTCGTAGTATCTTCTGTCCCCAAATAGATAACAAGGAAACTGGAACGGCCTAGAGAACCCTTGGCTCTCTCCTTGTTCGTAGGAGCTGAAATTGTATCATAATAAAATTTTAACATATTTTGACTTGACGAAAAGAATTAATGTTATATTATATTCAAAAGTATATAGAATGTAGCTGCCTTCAGCTCAATAGTATAATATAATTGATAGGCTGGGTTTTTTTTAATTTACCAGTGGAGAAATAAAAAAATATCACTTACTACATACACACAAAACTTTCCATAAATGGTATTCTGAACTCTGATTGTTATTTCTCCTCATTTCTATACCAGTAGACTTAATCAAGACTGAAGAAATAAGAAAGGTGTTTTCAGTAGTTTCTTCTGCATTTTCAGTCCATCTACTAACCTAATTTAACTATGATCTTCAGCTTTTCCCAGAGAAAACTGGACTGGGACATGAATCAGTGCATATGCTTCTCAAAGTCTGCAGCATCTTCTGATGTGAAATATCAGACTGTGACAGGCTATGTATTAACTGAAAGCACAAAACAACAACCCAAGTAATATTTGGAAACGTGCTTTTCATGGGTTTGAAAGAACAGCCAACTACAAGCAAAAAAAGTAGAAAGCAAAACATGAGATTTCTTTCGTGCCATCTAAAAATGAGATTCAGCTAGATCACAGATTGAAACAAAGATACATTATTAGTAGTATAATATGAGAAAAAGCGAGAAAAAGCTGGTACACATTAGTAAATCTTGCACTTTGTCTCTAAAACAACGGTCAGTGGGTTTTTTTTTGTTTGGGTTGATTTTTTTTGTTTGGGTTGATTTTTTTTGTTCTATCCAACAAGCTTTTCCAAGACATGATTTAGGCCTCCCTGCCTCCCATTACATAAAAATACCATGTTTTTCTAGTCATACTATTTGATTTTGTTGAAAAGAATTTTGAATATCTTAAGAAAGTTCCTGATCTGGATTAACATAAAAAGGATTTCCAAAAAATGAAACTATCGCTTTGTTTTGGTTTGGTTTCTTTATCTTGAGGCATTCCTCTGTAGTGTGGAATTCTTGAGATGCTATTTCATGCAACTGTTACCAATACCAGTAGCTTTCAAGACAAGTTTTGAGGACAGAGTACAGAAAATATTTTCTTCCAATTTGAACTGTATTTGCTGTATTGCTGAATCATTCCCTTATTTCACATATCTCTATCCATGCTGCTATGGAGATTATATTTATTTCTTTATTTATTGTGGAGCTATTCCTGTAGAATCTTGGGTTTTCTCTATATTTGCACATCGTGAGTTGACTTTGGCTGGCTGCAATTACCATCATGGGCAAAACCGACTTAACTTGGGGAAATTAATTAATTTATTGCCAGTCAAAATCAAAGTAGCATAATGAAAAATAAGAGCAAATCTAAACCCACCTTCCCCCCACCCCTCCCTTCTTCCCAGGCTCAACTTCATTCCCAACTTCTCTACCTCCTCTCTGCGAGCAGCCCAGCGGGATGGGGAACGGGTGTTGCGGTCAGTCTATAACGCTTCATCTCTGCCGCTTCTTCCTCCTCACACTCTTCCTCTGCTCCAGCGTGGGTCCCTTCCCCGGGACCTGGGGGTCTGCAGGGCTGTTTGTCCCACGCATTCTCACTCCATTCTCCCAGCTGCTGTTGTGCAGCAGCTTTTACCCTTCATAAATGTGTTAACCCATAGGCGCTACCACCGTTGCTGATCAGCTCAGCTTCGGCCAGCAGCAGGTCTGTCCAATTAAGGTTCTTTTAACTGAATTTTAACTCTTCAATACTTCCCTTACAAAATCTCTGCACAGGTGGTTCAACTTTATCTTGGTTTGTTTCACCTGGGTGAAGCACCTTTCAATTATCTAATTTCCTACTTAGCTTAACCCCCTGCCCACGGTTTAGAATTCATTTGTTCGTTCTTTGTGGCTCTGTTCATTGTCTTTCCACACAGAAGGAAGTAGGTTTCTCGTTATGAAGTATACCAATGACATGCAAATGAATGCAGTGGTCTAACAGAATCAGGAAATCTGAAGTGAAGGCACCTAACATGTCCTTGCCACCTGCCACTGTATTAAACTAAATTAAAAGAGGGCAGGAAGATGGCACCACAGTGAGGATTATGGATGAAGTGTCAGGCATTATTTTAAATCTTCTTATCTTCTGTCAACTTACATCAAATTTTTGAAATGTACTGGGGCGGAGAACAGGGAGGTGGCTCTGCAAAGTGCCTAAATTAAAAACGTTTCTTTTTTCCTATGAAGCAGGATCATTTCTGATACTTATTCAGGGTAATACCTGGTAAATGTGGTAACAAATGTAAGATTTTATTGCTTCTGCTGTTATCAGTCCTGCAGAGCCAGCTACAGCTGGGTGTAAGTGGGAGCTTCCTCAAATAAGTAACACTGGCTGCAGTTTAAGGCAATCTGAGGCAATGATCCAATTTACTGATGTCCTCGGGTTGCCTAGGTGCCACAGCTGACATAAAATGAAGATAATGTGACTACACAGCTGTCACCAAGGGAATGGGGAAATCAGTAGGGTTGCAGCAATATACACGGGGGGTATGATTTGACCTGGAGAGCATTTACTACAAAGAATGAAAAAGGAGGTTGGAAAGGACTGATTTTGATCTCTCAAGTTGGATGGAGAAGGAAAACCAAAAGTATAGTTTTGTTAGCATGGTCTGCCCGTCACCGGATCTTTCAATGCCAGGGTCACTGCCACCTGTCAAAACACAGGCGTACGTCATGTCCTCACGGAGGAATTTGAGACTGGTCAAGAAAAATTAGTCTCAGAGTGCAGACTGACAATGCACTGCCCATCTTTACGGTACACAGTTGCCCAGAGACATCCACAGCCCTTCCTAAGGGTTTATGTTCTTTGCACCGTGCAGGAAGAAAACCTCATGTTTAAGAAGGTGAATCACAGAAAATAGCACACGGAGTAATGAACGTCTACACCAGAGGATACAAAATGATGAGAACAAACTTATAATAAATTGTACCTCTCTCTCAGAGTTAGACGTTTCCCTTCAGGCCAGCACGGGTTGTCTGTCCCCAACAGAAATTCAACGCCTGAGCTGAGCGTCTATGGAAACTCCTTCTCAAACTCAGACTGGTGCGAGGGTTGTGAAGGCTTCATCCTCTTCCTCCTCCATTCCTGCCTAGGGTGGTGGCACTGATTTAGGTGTTATCAGGTAAGGATTTCTGAGGCAGGATAAATCCCTTCCATTGAAGCTGTTCTACTTCACGTACGGTAATTAAATATTCAGTAGTCCAAAGAAAGAATAGGTAAAATGACTTTGGAACCTATGGGTAAGGAGCTTGTTTATGAAGAGGATGTCTAAATTCACATACCTTTTACCTTCATCCCGTTCCCACTTTGCTTAAAGTTTGCAGGTTCACTCTCTCCGGCAAATTAACTATTAGATTTTTCCCAAGAAATGTGGGACAGCCAAAGGCATTGTATCCCAGAATAAATTGGGGTTTTTTCAGTGAGTTTAGCCCTCTTGTTTTAGTAGATGGTTTTTTTGCAATGTTCTTTGTTCCAGTCACTTATTGTTTCACAGGAAAACATGCACTTTTCCAAAACAAGTAAATTAGTAGCAGTAAATTTTAGTTCTGTAAGACAAGATAATAAATACTGCTGGTTTGTTGTTTCCCCCCCCCCCAGTTTGTTTCTATGTGGAGATTTAGAAACCTAGACACAATTTCTTTAATGATTTGACACCAGATTATTGCTGAGTTTCCAGAAGTCCCTCCTGACTTCATTGTAAATCCATGCAACATATGCCTGGATGGGACAAACTATGAGATTAATACCTGAGAAGTGATACTTAAACATGGAAAGATTTCAACGGGAGATGAGGATCTAGAAAATCCCATAGGTGGGATTTTTTGCCTCTTGAAAAGCATGTCAGAATCTGTCTCAAACAGGTGGGATTTCTTACAGCCTTGATTAAAGGTTAAAATCTCCCTGGAGTCCTTCTCCTTTGCTCGTACTATTTTATTGTGCTTTCCTCTATTTAATTTATTTGTTCTTATGGAAAGGTAGACGGTTTTCATAAAAACCTAGCAAATGTACTTTTTCATTAATTTACTGGCCTTACAGTAGAGAAAAACTCTGTAGTTGTTCAGGCATTAAAAAGAAAACTATAGAATGCTTCACATCCATTAATAAAAAACTTTTTCTTGTTCTCTCCTTGCCTGACATAGGTGCCTTTTGCCTTTAATGCCTCAGAATCTCTTGCTAGCTCTTTTCTTTGGACAGAAGTAAACAGGTTGACTTTAATGTTTGGGGTTTTTTTTCCTTCTTGAATTTCCTGAAGGATTAAAGGGCAAAAAGCATGCCCAGTAGGAACAAAGAGTTTATAACTATATGACAGGAATAATAATGCAAACAAACACAAGAACTGATACATGAAAGTAGGTGAAGATGACTACCTAATAATTTGTAAATTATTGTGAGTCAGATACATATTTTAATGGGCTTTTCATTGTTTTTATGTTCAGATAAGTGGAGAAAACACAGCAATCATAACTTATTAAAGCTTACCATGACACAGATGGCAGAAGCACTAAAGAGGACAATGGTATGGACAGCAAGAATAGGACAAAAATTCTTGCTTCTGACTTAGTATTTGTCTTCAGAAAACCCCGTATTTTTACTATCCTTAGCTTCTTGTTTTCTGGGATAGTACTTCACTGACACTAGAGGTGACTACTGTACTAGTACCACAAATAGTGAACTGAAAATCAAGTAAAGTCTGTATTCAGACTTAAGTTTCTCGTGTTAGGTTTTGCATATCTTTTGTACACAGCCTTGTAAACATGGTCTGCCCAAGCTCCATGCTATCAAGCAATCTCAGATCTGACAGCTATCTAACATGAGTAAGGCACAGTGGTTTCAGCAATGTTTACACCAAGCATAGCATCCTTCAGCTGGAGCTCTCTGGCATCTCTTGGGTGCAGAATGCATGACGTACCTTGCAAGAAGTAGCTTATTGTACCGCAAATATGAAAGGTTCATAAAAAAGAAAGAGAAAATCCAAGGGAATAAAAGAACAGACACTGATTTAAGCAAATGCAGCACCAACCTAAAGCATCGTAAGCATAAAACAATCATTTGGTAAGTGTCTGAATATTAAAAAGGACTCCAAAGTAGCTCTAAGTAATACTACGTATGGACGCATTACTTCTTGTTAGATTAAGTCAGCAGCAAAACTAAATCTAAAAATGTATGCCCACATAAATTTAAAATTATTTTTTTTTCTAGTCTTCATGGTGCACATTCAGCCTCAGCATCCACATTGCCTCTTCTGTCTGACGGTCCTTGCTCCAGCTGTAATGAATCCGAACACACCTCCCGGGAGCACGCTTGGCATTGGAGTCTGCCGATTAGGATGGTCAGAGTGAAATTTCACAAGAGGCTATGTGCTTTGAAGGTAATTCAGAAGAGAATATTGTTGAGAATTGTGTTCATTCCTTTTTCAGATGGATGATTTTTTATATAATGCTGATCTGGCCCTTGTTCCCCCCTCCCTATTCCATATCTGCCAATGTCATCTTCTTGCCCATAAGAAAAAATCTATTTTGGTAACAGAGGGAGAGTGATTCTCAGGCTACCATAAAGCATAACCTAACTCGGCACCCTCATAAGAAGTATAACGAAAGTTTTAAGTTCTTTCTGTGATCATTCCTGCGTTCACATGAATGAGCAGTACATTGTGTTTCTCGAGCATCTTTAATAGAATGTCTCAAACTAATTTTGCAGCAATTACCAAATTATAACGCATATGTGACCTAAGCAATTTTCAGTGGTCCTACTTAACTGAACAGCAAACTTCATGTTTTTAGAGTTTACTTAGAAGATTATCTTTTAAAATACAACACTTTCATCACTTTTATTAAATTAAAAAAACTTAATTGTTTTTATTATTTGAAACTTAAACATTGGTAGAATTTTAAATGTAAAAGTATATAACTTTAAGAAGAATTGAAGTTGTTATAGCTATTTAAAACCTGAACTATCTAAAATTCCAAAATGTTAAATTACCCTAGACAAATAGCTTAATCACTTTCTATCATCGGAGTTTATATCTGTTTTCAATAACAATAAAGAATCCAAACTTCAGTTGAGTAGTCCAGAAAATGGAACTAAAGCCAGACTGAATTTAAATATTACTAACATAGCATATCTCTAAAAACAATTACCTTAAGTGGCCAGGGGTATTAGATGTTATCTATTTATGTGCACGTATTCCTTTAAAAAACAGCAGCAAACTAAATCGTACTTTGTGGTTGTCATTTGGTTTGCACCCAGAGAGAGGCAACAGAGTAGACATCCCCATCCCATTTGGTCACCACAACACTCTAGACCTGACCCTTACTAGGAGATGTGATATACAGTCACCAGAACGTAATGGCACAACTTTGACGAGAGTCTAAATTCAGAAAAGCAATGAACACCATGATAGACTATTACCATAAACCATGTCACCATCTAGATTAAAACACTAGGGTCTCGGTTTGGGAGAAACAGAGGGAGGGCTGTGAGCAGCCTGGTGATGGGCCATGCCAGAAGCTCTCAAAGGATCTGCAATGGGGAGTCATCTTCAGTACGAGGCTGTACCGACCGCCAAGTTTCTGAAACTTCTGCTTTTTATTGGCTTAATTCCATACACTTTTTTAAAAAGCTGTATGGAAATTGCTGACAGTTTTAACAGAGTAGTTCTTTCCCTACTTGTCAAGCATCAGATGCCCCTGTTGTGCTATATATAACAATAACAAAAACTATACTAAGTATAAAACGCAGTGGGTCTGATTCTTAACCTCCTTACTGCTTATGCAGCCATTCAGGGTCCAACCTAACACACAGGCGAATTAACAGGGAGTATGGTTCAGGTGAAATATGTATCTAATTCCATGGACTACATTTTTTATCTTGTCCTGCCTATGGTCCTGCCACATTCTGGAGTAATCCATGCTAGTAGCTCCTTGAGAAAACCTCCAGTGTATTGTGTCCCTTGGGATGTTTTCCAGCAATACCAAATAGTTTTTCCTGATGCTGTGTGAAACCTCCAAATGCCCTTGCAGTGATGGCACCCGATGCAGAAGACTGTCAGAGCCTTTCCTAGAAACCCCCTGATATTGGCTGCAGCAATGTCGGACCTGTCAGCAGCTGGAACTCAGCTGAACTCAGGCTGCATGCCATGAATAAATGATCTAATGTGACAAGTCTTTTTGGGAACGTTCCCAACAACAGTGGGCGTACATCAGTACTTTCTTTAATGTCTTTGTAAACCAGCCTATATATCTAGCTGGTTAAGATACTTTCCTAGTATATCACGGATATAACCAGACTAAATATAAGAGACTTTCAGCTCCAGTGGCAGTGGCCTTCTGTTTATCTTCTATGGAGAGCTCAGAGAGACAATTATCCCTCAAGAACTCCTGATGATAAGGACGAAGCTGAGACAAAGGTAATATTTCTGGTTTTGCCAGGAATAACAGGAACATCAACATTAGTAATGGAAAAAGCAACTAAAAATAAGCTGAGGCAGAAATACATACTGCAGAGAATGGAAGCCCCAGCTCAATGCCAATCTTCTTTTTTTTTTTTTTTTTTTGACCCTTTCAGTCTGCCACCTCTGGATTTTTGTCTCCAGGACTAGCTTCTCTTTAATCTGTGGTAAAAAATACCTTTCCAAATTTTTGGAGGAACTTAGACTATCAAGAAAGCATAAATCTTTGTCATTGCAAATCCTTGGCTAAGAATTTGCTTCCGCTTCGGAGCAGTTACAGGAGGGATGTCTTTAACCCATTGCCTTCATCCTTACAATTTAGAGCAGAAACAGCCAAATACGAAAGCACAGAAGCCTGCATAGATTCTCTTGTGGCCCCTGAAGAAGGTCTTGCAGACTGGATGCCAAGACAGCGCATATCCACGTAAGGGTGTTGGAGAGGCACAAGCCCTGTTTCTGCCATTCCCTGATGCGGGCGGCTGCCGGGAAGAGCAGCGGGGACCGTGCAGTTCTCCTCTCCTCTCCTCTTTTCCCCAGTCCTCTTCAGCTTCGATTTGCATTCGCTGTAGGTACAACTAGTCTCTAAAAACATGAACAACCTCATCATCATGAAAGCAATTGTGCTGTCTTGTGTTTGCTTACTCATTTTCACGACTCCATCCTTCCTGCTGAAGACAAGACCGATGGGAATAGTTATATAGCTTTTACATCTAAGAACGTAGCATTTACATGTAAGGCTTTGGGGGAAAAAAAAAGTTCTCATTACTAGATTTTGTATAACTAGTTCTTTAGGGCAGATATGGGAAGATAGAAAGCTACCTGCCTTAATTTCCTAGAACACAGTGAATTTCCGAGGTACTTATTTCCAGCCGCTGGGTATTATGTCAAAGCTGAGGACTCTGAAGAAAGCCCCAGGTGCATCTCAGCAAGATTGACAGTGATGGTCGGGGTTGCCCACAGCCACCCATCCTCCTCCGCAGCCTACCCCACCTAAGAGGCAACTTCCAATGCAATTTGACATTTATGACCATCCACATTACAAAGGACATGCACAGCATCTAGATGGAGCAAGTGATACTGAGAACTTACCCTAGTACCATGTCACCAATCCAGTTTTTTTCCTAAGAGGAGGCTGACTTGACAAGTTCCAATGGTGTGCTTGTTGTAAAGAGATGTTAATGTCATTATTTAGGAGAAAATAAATCAGAATCCTGTTAAT
This sequence comes from Buteo buteo, assembly GCF_964188355.1. Classification (NCBI taxonomy): domain Eukaryota; kingdom Metazoa; phylum Chordata; class Aves; order Accipitriformes; family Accipitridae; genus Buteo; species Buteo buteo. The sequence continues at coordinate 5,213,748 of NC_134178.1, forward strand.
TTCAGTGTTTGATTATGTTCCCTCAGATTCTATTCTTCCAAAGTTTAAATCTAAAATAGCAAAGAGGTTCAGATCCATTAGTTCCTGAAAAGCACAGGCATAGAGTGTATCAGAAGATCACTAACCACAATGGCACCTTACATTTTTCTTCTGCCTTAGAGACAAAAATTTGTCAGTTTGCCTATTTTTCTGAACACCCAGTAGAACATGAAGTTGGCTTTTATTGATTTACCCTTTTAAAATTAAAAATAGCACACTTCTAACTGATATTTACAATGACAATCTAGTGCCAATAAGTTATCACATATTTGATTTATTTTGATAGCTAACCAAGCTCATAGCAAATCACAACTGAATGCAGTAGGTTGTAGATGAGAAAATGGAAGTTGACATGGGAGGACTAGCAAGTGTGATTTAGTAGCTATAAAAACAAAAATATTATTTTCTTCTTCATTTGAGGTTATGGTCTGTTCAGCACATCTTCCCAAAGCAGAAAAAAAAACCAAAACAAAACACAAAAAAAACCCCAGGTGTTTGTTTGATGGTAAACCCCTTGATTCTGGCTCCAATATTAACTGATAAAGATGCTAATACTTCAAATAATTTCATGATGGACTATGTCTGACTACATGACTTGTGAGTGACATGAAATCCTTTAAAATAAATGTCCTTGAGAGCTGTAAATTTAATTAACCAAAACTGCACATTTTAAACAACCTTCTAGTGGCTTCTGTGAGACTTTGTTACAGTTTGGTAAAAACCTGGTTTGTGCTTTGGCTAACACAAATTTTCATCATTCTTTGTTGCTTATTGCAGTACTTAAAAAACACCCTCAATTTGAAATTACATATTTGTAGTTGTTGAAGTGGCATTTTCTTGTCTTTCACTCTCTGAACAGTGTGCAGTTTTACGAAACTGAAACTTGCCTTACTCACAAATTAGATTTCTACTTTTACTCTTCATTTTATCCAAGTCATTAGTTCTCAGAATTAAACATCATTAGCTATCACAAACAGTAAACAATTGCTTCTGTGTATTGATTACATTATAATCTGTCACTATTAACTAAATGAGAGCATTTAAACTCATATCCCCAGTGTAATTACAGGCTAGTCTGCTGAATGGTAGCATTTTGAAATCTATTTGAGTGTTCAGGCCTAAGTGATTGATCACAGATGTCCTACCTATTAAGAAAATGCAACGGCACTGTATTAAAAACAAGTTTCTTCTTCAATACACCTGCAGATTTCATGCTGAGAAAATATTTCCTTTTTCTTTCCATATATAACTGTCTCTTGTGACAAAACGATAGCACGCTTGTCATCAATCAGTTCTAGGACATCCAGGAAATTGTGAATACACAACAGAGCTTCCTCAGCATTTGGCTGGAGAGGAGCATTTGGAAATTCAATTAAATTTTTAATCAGAAAAAGGCCTTTTCACACTGACATCTTCCATGCTCTGTATTTATTCTGTTTAACTTATTTTTAATTCATTTTCTCATATTTTATTTTTCCCTCAGGCCAGATGTTATATATGCAACTGGAATGACATTCTGCTTCTCACATCACGCATTGCTTCAGTCGCTACCAGTTTGATGATTTCACCAAAGATTTGCGAGAACAGATAGAATAGGTAGCATTGACTTTTCAGTAGTTCGCAAAGGAAAAACCTTTCCTTGGGTGCCTGCCAGTTTTGTCCCAAACTGCCTTGCTACCCCCAGCACTTCTCCTGCTGATAAAGAAAGAAGAGGGTAACCTGACTCTCTGCATTCGCAATTTGTTCAATAAGAAAGGGACTATTCCTGCAGCTGTTTACTTAATAAGGACTGTATTTCCACATCTGGATACGTGTTGGTATTATGCCTGCAATTAGAAGCGTTAGTCTAAGTCTCAAAATCTCCCATGATAATCCCAGAGAGCAGAATTTAAAAGAAGATTAAGATAATTCAAGGTTTATAGGCAAACAGGAAAGGAATCTGTTTGCTTCATCTCACTTGCCAGCTGGTGATGGTGAGAGGTAAATTGACTCTTACATCTCCATAATTGAAAGGGGATGAAAACAATGTCTGTTTTATTCTCATTAGTACTTTCCTGAGGCCTATTCGCATTGAGCGTCTGCATTAGTCTTTTCCTTGGGTCAGGAGTACTCTTTCAAAGCGTTCCTCCAATGCTCCCTCTTTTTTATGCTTTAGTGCACATCACAGAGGTGGCTCGCAGCACTCGATCTGAACTCCCTTTGGATGGAACTGAACTTCAGCGAACTCTCCGGGAGTTCACTTAATGTGCCCCACGTGCGAGTGGGGGGGTCAGTCCCTGGAACCAGAGAAGACTTGGCCTGAAACCTCCTCCTCCCCCTGCTTGAGATGGGAGTACCGTGGCGGTGGGCTGCCCGCCACCCGCCGCTTTGCTCTCCGGCTCTGCTCCCGCTGCTGCGCCTGACTGAGGAACGGACACACAGCCGCTCCTTTCCCTTCTTTGTGCTTACAGAAAATAAAGTTGTTACGAAATGGGAGCAAGATTGCCTGCAAACATGAACTCTGGACAGCGTCAGTGCCAATCGTTCTACACTAATATACATGTAATGAAATGCAAATGTCCGTTCATAAAATTAGGGTGACTGGGCATTGTTTAGTATCTGTTGGACTGGCATTTTTGAAAGAGCACATGTTACTTTTCACTTAAGTGGGCAAGATTACACAAATTTGGAGAACAGCCATCATTACCACAGGCTGCATTACCCCAGTTAAGATTGGTTTACAATTGACTATTTTTAGAAAATCATTTCATATTCAGAAAGGTGAGTAGGTTTACCGTATAACAGCAGGAACATACTGACCTCACCTAACTGGGTACAGCCTCATGAGAGCACTTTTGATGCAGGTTTTATAAAAATGTCAGACAAAATGATTTTATAGAGACAGCAGACCTCATCAACCCTCATATGTTGTTTTCAAAAGCACTTGCACGCACTTGTAAGATGATGAATGCACTGTGAGAGAGGAGTGAAGCACACTGCAGAAAATCTAGCTGGCTCTCTACATTAAAGAGCAAAACAATATATCCTGGTCCTCAGATTATTTTTATTTTTTTTAATTTGGAAACTATCTAAACGTCTCAGACAGGATTATGACCTCTTTGAACTTGTCACCATGCTAATATTGGAGTACTTGCAACTGAAACATTATGGTTCAACTCCAACAATCAAACAGGTAATTCCATGTAAAAACATACACACTGTCTTCCCTGTTCTGTTATTATCTTAAACAAACTTTGGAGGCCAAGGTGTCTCCAAGAGTAATCCAGCCAAACATAATGCAATAGCTAAACCAGGAGGAATTAATACCATTCTAAGGATGCCTATCTCTCTTCTAATTGAAAAGGGAGCATAACTTGTAATATATGCTGAATAGTGAGATAACCATAGTTCAGTAAGGAAATGCCCATTCTCAGTGTCTACTTAAAATTTTTGTGGCAGATGAGAAAATTCCCTTAAAAATCTATCACTTCTAACTTCTGTTTTCAAGTCCTAATTCTTTCCTCTTTTTTACTTAATAGGGATGCATGTGTAAAATATCACTCCATTCACCATTAACCACTGGCTTTTTCTTCCTTGCCAGCCTCATCCCTGTCATTTACAGCTAGAATGAGCCCAGACCTTGTTAACCAAACATCATTATAGATGCTATTTCATAATCTGAGATGCTTGGAAATGCTCACATCAGCTGCTCTCTGATGCTCAGATGAGAAGTGTTTAAAATCATTTTGCAAAGTGTTTGGGACCTTTATTTTTTTCTCCTTTTATATGATTTCACAGATTAATTCAGATCCTTTCAACTGCTATATGGCTATATATTGAATACTTATGCCAAAGCAAAACTAAAAATGTCTAGGATTTTAGTAATATTTGGTTTATTTTTTTTAAAGTGAAACTTCCTTTTGAAACAGAAAGTAATATTTTATTAATATGTCTAGTAATGGAATTATGAATATCACTTATTCTTCTTGTTGTTTACTTTACTTTCACAGAAGACTTTAAGAAAGAAGTCCTCTTCCAACTCCATGTATGTAGAAGGCAACTCTGATTACCACATGTGTAGTATTTTAGTTAGAATAGTTACACTATGGCTATAAAGTAACCTATTCTTTAGTTACTTGCAAATGTGTTCTCAACTTTTGTATCATAGGGTTTTTAGTTTTGGGTGGTTTGTGTTGTATTGTTTTTCCCCAAAATCTGCTCCATAACTCACCAGAAGTTTACGCTTTACAAGTGAAAAATATTTCAGGGCAATCTCAGCTACATCTGAAATAATAAGTCCTGATGTACCTCAGGTGCAGAATGAGTCTGTGCTCAGCCAGAGCTGTCCATTGCTCTGAATTTCAGAAGGCTTATTAGCTAGAATTCGGTGCTGTACCTGAGCAGGATAAATCTGTTTTTGCTACACTATACTTGAGCTAGGCAACATTTCCAGCTCCAAAGTGGAGGGGATTCAAGGCAGTCTGAGCTTTATAAATTGTAATAGACTAGAAGTAAGGTTATGCAATCAGTTTCAGGGCATGGCTATTATCAGAATTATTCCATCAGCTGGACTATCCCACCCCCTTATTATTTTTTTTTTTTTAATGGAGACATATCTACATAGTTATCCTATCAGGTATCCCACAGCCCAGGGATAATTATGTCCAGAACAAACAACAAGCCTATCTTCTCAGTTTGATTCCTCTCCAGTCTGCTGGCTTCAGCTCTTTAGTCCTTGACACAGCAAATTCTAATTACAAACTTAACACAGTAGAGCAACAATTCTTGTTAGACCCTGCACTAAGCATGACCTGCTTAAAATACCATCCTAGCCCTGGTAATCTTGCGAATTTGATCAATAAACCTCGCTCTGCTGTTTCAAATGCCTGCCCTGACACAACCATTAACACACAACTGCAGTGACCTTCCTGAGTCCCAATATCAATCAAAAGCCAAATGCCACTGCTGGCACTGACCTTCATCTTGGCTCTTCAGGCTTTGTAGGATCTGTCAGTGAACCACAATTGTCAGACTTGATGCTAATCCTAAATCAAATTCGGGCATTATGTAAGAACATAATACTATAATGACCTCGATTAACCCAAGCAGTAATCACAAACATATCGCTCACCTTTATTCAGCACTTTCCAGTCATACTCTTCTTCCACTGGCAGTTATCTGGATCTTAAGACCAAATTGTGTTTTCACCTGATGCTAGCTTATTCGCATACAGGCAAGCGATTAAGCTAACCCCTAGTTAAATTCAGCCTGTCTTCCTAAAGACTGACATTAAGTCTGACTCAGATGTCACCCTGCCTTCAACAAAGTCAACCAGCAATCCTCTCTTTGGCAGCAATCACAGTGCATTTACCTCTGTAGGAATTCACTCCTACTTAGCCTGATACAATACAATAATTTTTATTCCCTCTAGTCCTAAAGCCTAATGCCAAACTCACATTTAATATAACACTTTATAATCTCCATCTAACCTGGACCTTATCACAAAATATTTCTAAAAGGACCAGTTCCGTGTGCCATGCAGAATTCATACTTAACATTAATTCTCCTAACTCAGCTGCCCCAAACTGCTATTACAAGCCTAAACGTAGCCTTAACGGAATAAAGCACTAACCCTCACAGTCTCAGAATCAATTATAAACTGAACCTGGCAGTAATAATCCAGGAGTTAATCTAGTTCTTCAGCCTCTGCTATCCTTAGTTCTAACCCTGGGTTAAAAAACATCCCTCCCTGTATCCTGAAAGATCCAGTCCACCCTTCCTTCCTCTTCCAGGGATGATCTGGAAGTCCTCAAACACCCCAGGATTAACTTTCCCTGCTCCAAGATTGCTCCTTGTAGTTAGACGTGCAGCACTGGCAGGCAGAAGAGTGGGATTGTTCCACATCTAACCCCAACCGTAACGAAACCCATTCTTATTCATCGTCCTCCCGAACTCAGCGTATTTGTCTGTACCAGCAACGACCTTTATTGATCTTAGCAGGACCAAAATATACAGCTGGCTCCACTGTTCTAAATCTTACTTCAGCTCTAACAGCGGTAGCAGGTATCTCTTGCCAGCTCCTGGCCTGACAAAAAGTACTCGGACGTTTGCCAAGAAGTCCGTCACAGTACTAACATGGGTGACTTTTAATGTTAATTCTTGAGCTAGTGACAGATTCTGCTGTACACTGTCATGGATAGATTAAGACTAGAGTTAGGGGACAGGAGAGCAGGAAGGCACTGGGAGATTTATTGCTCACGCCTGTGAGGCTAGGGTAGGAGTTTTTCACAAGTGAATGCTTTAAAACACTCTTAGGAATTGATGGGTGGTGGCACTATAATTTCATTAGGATTAAGACTAGAAGCAACAGGATTTAAAGAACCAAGTGTTTCTACATCATGCCAGACCCACAGAGCGAGGATGTAATTTTTATATGCTTATAGCACCAGTCCCTTCTCCTAGCTCTTACAGACTTGGGGGGGAAACCAGCTTCTGCCCCCATGAGGGGCAGAAGCCATAAGAACTAATCTTAATCATGAACTCTAACACAAATTCTGCCTGATGAAATCCTAGCATTATCATTAATATCTCCAGTTCTCTACCAGTCCTCAGACTTCATGTTAGCCACAGCCCTCAGCTAGCCCGGAGGCAGTCGTACTGGCATTATAGAATTAAACAGGTTACCAGGATCAGAAACATGTGCTTTTGTTTTTTCAGTTTCAGGAGAGGCCCAGGTAGCATTCATAAAGACAGGAGCCAAGCATATTTAACGGAAGTGGTAGTCAAGTTTATTTAATGAATAAACAGTAGTGTCTGGATTGTCAAATCACAGCCTCCCAAATAATCCCAGAGCTCAGTGAACCATTCTTCCAGTCAAACAGCTAACTCCTCCTTTGTTCAGGCAAAAGTTAAACAAATATTGAACCCTGTTGATGTTTTATATATAGAAGTATAATTCTTACTCCTTAGCAAGCCGCAGGCACTCCTAGTTAGATGAGCTTTTCAGACTTTTCCCCATTAGTTTTCCACTTATATCACTTTGTCTGACAATTTATATAAATAGCTATAAGAATAGCAGTCTAACCACAATCCCTCCCCAAAAAGGAAGAGAACTTATAATTTTTCTGTTTAACACAACAACAAAAACAAGCATCTACACAACTTTCCAATTTACACATGATTATATGTTTATACCTGTTCATCTTCTGAGCCATCACCAGCTAAAATAGCCTCTGATGCTGGTTAGCTTGAAGGTTAGGGCCTTCATATATTAAAGCTTATTCCCTCCCAACCCCTGCTGTCATAAATGGTAAAGCAAAATGTAGTTCTAACTCAAATCTTGCCAGTCCCAACAGTAATACCTTGTCTGATCTCACCACATGCTCATCTGCTTGCCAAAGCAGGAGGGAAGAGCATTCACAGATGTGAAAAACAATTACTGGTTTAAAATGTGCAATTGTTTCTGGGTGAGGATAAGGCTAGGTTTATATTTTAGGAGGTTTTAGGTCACTGGGCTATGTTAAATATTGCAGTTAGGTTTGTGTCTTGAAGTACAATCCAGACGAAAGAAGAATAATGAATAAACTGGGTCATGCAAGGCTGGTGAGAAGGCTCTGGCTGAGAGGAATAAATATGGTTTTGTTGTCTGGACCCGGCAGGGTCCGCTTGTCAGCAAAGCATATTAGAGTTAGAGTTTGAGGCACTAATGTCTAAAGAAATAGTTTTACTGCTTAAATTGTCTTATATCCTCGTGGCTAAGACATTGAAAACTTACAGAAAATCGTAATGCATCTCTGATAATTTCTGGATGAAGAAGCTGTGGCTCAGCTTCAGTTCAGGATTCAGGGCAGGAAAGACTGAATATCTAGGATTATTGCTGGTCAAACAAAGGCTTACATTTAGTAACAAGCAATATGACAATCTCTGGTCTAAGGGCAGAGGAAAAAGTTTTTGCTTCTTGATTGAAGCAAGGTACAAGGTCTGCAGGGTTGGGCTGAGCTGCACTGGTGTAGTTGCAACTTGAAGGGTAGTCCTGGACAAGAAGAGGTTGCTGGAGTACAAATAAGCAAAGGATGGTACTTGGCGTTCAGATATAGATTACAGTTCAGGAGTTAGGTTTGTATCTGTATCCTTCTAAATTTATAGAGTTAACCGTCTGGGTGTCAGCAGGGGCTGAGATTATGATTTATGGTGCTAGTTTGTATTGGTGCAACTAGGCTATGATACTGGAAAAACATGGATCATGTCTCAGGCTGAAAGCAGCGGTTAATCAGGTACATTCATTTCGAGATCCTCTCAAGCTGCTAATGCTAGGATCAGGAACATTGGCAGAAGTAAATAATTTAAAAGCAGTTCTGATTTTCAGAGATATGGTAGTAACCCATGGAAAGTTGTAGACTAATTATGTTTAAAGCTGCATTATGGGTGATGCTCAGGATAAATGCAAGAGACCTCAGTCTTCTGTTGGGAAGTGCAAGGATCTGAGGGCTCACATGAAGCCTGTTTGAAAGTGCAAAAAGTAGTGGCACAGTTCTGACAGCAGGCAGGATTTACTGCAACTCTGGAAGCAATCGAGTTTCATGTTGATGATGGTGTTAGATTTGGAGTTAGGACTCAGAAGAACCTGAAATATTAGGTTTCTTGCCCAAGTACCACAGGGCAAGGGTAAGGGTTTGTAAAGATGTATTACCGTTAACTAAGGGGATAACGAGGTCCTCTGCTGTAATGGTAATTTGGCTTTAGTGGGGATTGCAGTCAGGCCTGGAGCCAGAAGTGCCTACATGGATAATACTCTACATTCTGATACTAGAATGAGGATTAGTGACAACAGGAATGTTTAAGGGAGGGACATGGGCGTCACAAGGTTATGTCAGTAAATTCAACATTAGGGATTCGTTGGGGGAGCAGGAACTGATGAGTGAGTTAGGCTCATTGCTGGTCCTGACTGGGTGAGAGCAATTGTCAGTAAGTTGAATACCTTGTTGTCATTCCAGGGTAATAGTGGTCACTGCTGCATGAGTGGGTGTGTTTCTTTGTGTGTGTATATGTAAAGATATATATATATGTGTAGAATATGTATATGTACACATGTATATATGTATCTACATAGCTAAATCTTGACTTAGGACTGAATCTAAGTTAGGTTTCAGGAACAGTTCCAAACTGAAGGAGCTGAATCAGTGCGTATTGTATCTGTAATTCCTTAAATTCTTGAAGAAAGAAGTGGTTCTGAGGTGGGCTGTGTTAGTAAACGTGGAAGTAGAACTCAAGCCAGCTGCCTTCACAGAATGCAGACTTGTTGCTGACTTCTGAAAAAGTCATAGAATCATGGAATCAAAGAATTGTTTAGGTTGGAAAAGACCTTTAAGATCATCGAGTCCGAGCGTCAACCCAACACCACCATGCCCACTACTACATGTCCTACCATGTCTCTGCGACACAAATAGATTACGTACACTTTGGAAGATAAAGAGGGGTGACCTGGATCTGATATTAAGATGTACAGCATCCGGCTATAACCGTGCAGCTGTAGATGCAGTAAAATTTGGCACTGCCTTTAGCCGTAGTTAAGACTTCTGTTCGCTGCAGAAGACAACCCCACAGTTCAACAAACCAGCGAATGCAAGCACCGACTTCGATCCTACCCTCCACATTGCGTCCTCCTGAAGCAGGTTTCTTCCCTTAACCTACGTCTAAGGCAAGTCCTCATTTTAACCTCAGCTTAAACCAGTGACGGCCTGTAAAACTGTAGCCACTTGACCTCAGGGGATGCACTTCTCCTGAGCAGTATTTGCGCGGATCCCCACCCACGTTGGTGTCTGAGCATCGCCTGCGGTGTTTCGCTCTACTCCGACAGCATCAGCTCATAGGAGGAGGGAAGGCAGCAGAATACAAACGCCTCTAAGCGCCTTGCTGGTGAGGCCCAGCTGCAATCCTATTTACAACCGTGTTAGAAAAGGCATCAAATTGTATTTCCTTTCAGCCCAGGATAAGTCATCCAAACAGGAGAGAATAGAAAGATTTCAGTTTCTACAGTAGTCCATTCATTGACTCGTTTGTTGTTTCCTCTCTTCAGCACACATTACATGAATATATGCAGAAAAGAGGAGCATTTAGGTTAATTATTTCACTGAACACATCAATTTCTGGTTTCCAGGATATAAAAAGTAACGCAGGGTAAAAGAAGAGTTTTAAAATAATTAGTCAGGGTTTTAATTTTTTTTCTTGCAAAAATGGGGATCAGATAGAAACAAGTAATTACTTCATTGGTTACATTGTTCTTGCTTGTTAACATGTAAAAACAATTATGAAAAATGAAGATATTCTAGTATAATTACTACATTGATTCAATTTTTCTTGTTCTTTGTATTTAAAAAGAGCATGACAGATAAGTTGCTTCTACAATCAGTTTTAAGTGAATTCTGTGCTGGTAAATGAGGTCAGACTAATGGTCTTCATAATTGAAGTTTTCTGAAGTAGTGCTAGTTGGAAAATTGGACCTATTACTTCCTCTACAGAAAATTTTGATTTTTTGGGGGGGGAGTGTAAACTGAAATCCTTCATTTAGTAACATCTATTTAGAAATGTCACCATGATTGCCTATAAGACTGAGAATTTAAATGCTATTTTATTACATTCTTCTATCAATCAGATGGATCTAGTGCTCTGGCTACATATTTAAACATGCACCACCAATTTTCTCATTATTTTCATGATTATTAAACAAAATGTTGCTTCATTTAATCTGATGAAGTATGTGATATTTAGTAAGGAAGAGTCTCTCCAAATAGGGCATTTAACACATGTAATTTTTTAGTCTTGAAGCTGAAGTTAAAGATATATTAGTGTAAGTGAAATGGAAACCAAAATATTCATAGGATCACAGAAGCTGAATGGAAAAAAGCTTTTGAAGTGAATTAGTATTATTGCCTTTGACACTTCCTATGAGAAACTATATTCCAATATAATAAATGTGCTTGTGAAAAACGTTCCCTAGTTCTGACCGAAAACCCATTTTCATTAAAGTTGGTGCATAAACTCCGGTAGGCTACGAGGGGGCCAAAACTTCAGCTATTCTTATATATAAAGTATTCTTATATATAAAGTATTCTTGTGTATAAAGTCAGGCACATGCACACAGGCAGGCAGAGCGTCCCTGCTTGAGTAAACAGCACCGCGGTGGTGCGCGTTCCTAAACTCATCATTCCTCTGCCCGTCTCCACTTCTGCTCTCTCTACCTCAAAAGATATGCAACTGTCCGTATATTATAAGCCAGGGCCAACATAAGGTAATAACCTCAAACCAGATTCAAGAGAAAGAACCGCAGTCAGAACGAGGTGCCTGCTTTTCAAAATCTCTTATTAGCTGCCTTGGACTTCTCTGCTTGTTCTTTTGTCCTTTCTGGCAAGGGGGGCTCAGGACACAGACACCTGACCCAGGGATGTGGTTCCTAAAAGAATGGAAAACTACAACTGTCATGGGAACTTCCTTCATTTTCTTTTTTTTTTCCCCTTCCCCCCCCCCCTTTTTTTTTTTCTGGTTATGTTTTGTTCAAGTGCCCATTATCAACTGAACTTAAGAAATTATTGCTTTTAGTACTTTAGACAAAGTGTTTCATTCTTTTAGGAGAAGGAGAAAGATTTACAACGCTGTAAATCTTATGTTCTGTCATAATTTTGGAGCTGTTAAATAAAATTAATTACTTTTGGTTAGTTTGGTTTGTAGCTGGGAAGTGTTAATCAGAAAGTCAATGCAGCTGTAGAAGCCCTTTCATCACATGTAAGCACTTTCATCATTAAATGTGGACTCTAATTCTATTTAAGTAAAAGACATTTTGGCAGCAGTACCCTTGTGTTGTTTGAAGAGTCCATCCTCCTGTATAGTACTTTATGGCATAAGGAAGCATTTCACAGATAAATTGATCAGCTGAAATTCACTGTTCTACAGTGGAAAAGATCTGGGTTATAACAAAATATTGCCAGTCTCAGGGCTAGTTCCTGCTTTTACATTTCTTTGTAGGAACAGTTTTCCTGTAAGAATTACAAATTATTTTGGGGATACATGATGTCACCTGGGTACACAGATACCATTGAACAAACGCCATCAAGGAATGGACATAAATTACCGTTAGTTGGATAGAAATGGCCACAGTCCCATTCCGAACCCTCATAGGCATTTTCCATGTGGGAAAACCCACCCAAAAGCACCACTCAGGAAAGTGGACCCTGGACTGCATCTGCTCGGGTCTTACTGGAGAGGTGAGTCCAACAGGAGGTGGAAAAACAGAGAAGCAATGAATGAGTTTTGCGAGTAACTGTCCCTAACTTCACACTTCTGTAACGTGCTTGGGGAGGGAGGCCAGAAGGTAGGAAAAGCCAGAGACAGGCCCTAATTGGTCTTAGAATTAGAGAAAGTCAAAGGCATTGCCCTGGGGCTACGTGATGGGCAAGGTTATTTGCAGCCTGGGTGGACAATCTACTTTAGAGGTAATAAAGAGTTAAAGCAGTGGTTCCTGGAGGGGGAATGCACCCAGGGGCAGCTGAGCCATCCCTGGCATCCCATTCCCCCCCCTAGGGCCGGTCTAGACCTGTGATAGCAAGGCAGTTGCCCAGCTTAATAATAGTAATACGTAATACAAGGCTTTAGTGCTTATATAGTGCTTTTATTTCTTTCCAAATCCGTACTCTTTTAGTTTTCAAGGTCACCTTCTGAATCACTTAAAGAAATAAGGGCATAAATAATTACAAAATAACAAAGAAAAGAAAGAAGGAGCTAAGCAGCTCAACTCAAAGTTTTATTAAATTCTAGAAAAAAAAAAAAGATACCAGTTACACTCGCCTGAATGGTAAAATGTTTGCTCAAGTCATCTATTTTTCCAGCGCTGAGCAAAAGTGACAGAAAAGTCTGTCATAAAAATCAAGAAAGAAAAAAAAAATTCAGAGTTAATACAGCCTAATGCATTAACAAATTGCAAATGGAGAATATAAAAGCCCCGGATCCCTTCTACAGTTCCTGCAAACATTTGTACCCGTGGAGTCTTCACAAGGAATTCAGAAGTGTTTGGTTCATGAAACTAATTCTTCTCCCATTAGCGTTAATGGGAATTTCACAGTGTATCCTGAAGAGTTACACAATGCCTTTTGAAACTATGCCATCAAGATAGATATTTAATGTTTTCAGGGGAAAAAGAAATCATCTTTGTTAAGTAGTTCTTGATTTCATGTAATGCATATGTGTATATGGGTATACGCGCACATATTTCAGTTAAGGCTGTGTAAGATCATAGCGATGTGCAAATGGGGAGGCTGTGAAATTAGGTTTATTAATAATAAATATGCCAGTTGCATTTGGAAAGATTTGAAAGATGAGAATTCAAAACCACAGTATGGGAATCATTTTGTTTAAAACACGTCTTGGAATTTGAGTGAGTAAAAGTAAATTGAAATGCCTTTGTTAGAAAGGAAAAAAATGAGAAGAAAAAATATCGCTCATATATACATGATTTGCATTGAAGCAAACTCTATTCTATCTGTCTCAAGTCTTAACTCTAATGTTCTGCAAACATGAAGAAAGAAAAAAGAAAAATAGAGATGGACTTAGATGGAGATGATTAGATTATATCAATTATTGTTGCTTTTCTAGTACCGAGAGTATTTTCAGTTCTGCCATCCTCCCTTAAGTTATAGCATAGAAAAAGAATTAATTAAGAGAAAAGAAATAAAAAATAATTTAAAAAATTAATTTGTGAAGGACTTCAATGGCCAAGCCTGTTTAATGTGCTTACGAGACAAAGGCTATATGATAGAGATACATACAAGGCATACATAACGATAGAGATATATAAAATAGCAGCTGCCATCACAAATTCACAGGTTTGATAAAACAGAGTAAGTGGTGACAAAAAATGGAAAGATATTAAGTAAAAATTGGATACAGTGTTCAGAGGTTCTTTCTTTCTAGAGGAAAATGCAGTCATTGGGACTCAAACCTCAAAAATTTGCCGTACAAGAAACTTTGAGCTTTACGTGGATAATAACAGCATCCATACTGTGTCAGTCAGGAAAAAAAGTATCAAGAGTTGAACTCTCGTCCTTCATGTCATAAGCTAAAAAGGAAGATCATCCATAGTAATTTCTGTTGCTAGGGAGAATTTAGCCAACTGAATCCCAGAACACAAGACGGTCGAGGTCTGCACGGATAAGTACTGCCTCACGAGAGAAGAGTGACTGCAGGGTGAGGCGGCTGGTGCTGAGGGCACCCATCTGGGGAGTGGGACGGGGGGAAAACCCCAGCTGCTTTCCTCTGAAGTGCAGGAAAATCCTTGAGAGTGGCAATTCTCTTCCTGTTGTTCTTCTTGCTTGCCTGTATCATCTGAATTTATCCCTGAAAACTACAGATCGCATCACGGGCTGGGGCAGAGTAGGTGCGTGGTGAGATTCTGCTACGGGGAGTAGAGAAGAAAGGACTCGCCGCCAGGGCCAGAACTGCCCGAAAGTGCCGGCTGCTTTAATTCAGCAGGCAAGAGCAAAGCAAGCAGCGTATTCTGCCATTTATGACCCTCACCAAAATTATTATTGACCACACTGAAGCATACATGAGGTATCTTAAAAGGAAGCAGTCGGATTTCCCACTATGGATAAAGCGCCAGCTCTGATGCTTTTAGAGGAATTAATGAAACCCCTAAATCTCAGAGCAGTTTCCTGATAGACTTAATGAATAGCTGTCAGCACAACTGGCACTAATTGGCATGCTTTTGGGTACCCTGGAGGGGAAAACTCCAAGTGGATAGTAATCTCACCCTTCTTTGATTTATAAATGTTCAGAGTCAGACTGACACTTCATTTCTGGGCCAGTACATTGATATTTGTACTTTTGTTTCTGTGCTGTTCCTTGTTCTGTGCACATGCCGAGACCAGAATGTCTCCAAAATGTCAATCTGGTGTTTTTCCAGAACACCCTATGGAAGGGTTTTAACAAAAATGATTGTGTGGGCAGGAAGGAAAAGGAAAAGCCTTCAAGTTATAAAAAAAACCCCAAATCTAACTTGCATATGACGCTTACAACCTTAATTTCATCAATCAACTAACTGTTGTTCTACTTCAGAAAATCTTGACATTGTTAATTCTGCCCAGAGAAATTCTCATGAGGTGTCTGGCTTTTAAAGCTTTGCCACAGCCAGAAGCACCTTGAGAGTGAGATTTGAGTCCAGGTTGCATGTATGACATTTTTCATGGGAGGTTATTTATGTTAAAGGTTCTCCCCAAATTTCTTGTGTGTGCACGTACCTTTTGAAGGCGAGCATCATTCTTCTGCCTGAGACAAGTAACTATAGCGGGAAGATGTCAGCTGAAGATGACACATCATTCTCGGTAACTCTACCATTTTGCTTAGGTTAAAATGTTAATGATAATGTTCTTGTGTTTAACAGAAAGTGACTCAAATGATTATTTGGACACATTCTGTTCACAGAATCTACACCAAAGGTTGCCATATCCTCAGCCAGTCTCTCTTGGCCAGCTCAGTATCAGTTGCCACGTAGCAGAAAGTGACTAATTTTTAACATTTTATTGGGCACTTCGTTTACTCTCGTGGATTTTGGCCAAAGTCTGGAAGCAACAAATTATAGAAAAAAATATAGTAGTGTCGGAACCAGCAGGTTCTTTTATGTACAGCTATATGTTTTCTGTTGTTTATCTAATAATTGAGACCAAATATAATCTTTAAAAACATTCAAAATTTCGGAGAAAGCAAACTTTCCTATCATAATGTAACCCTTTAAAAACAGAAAATTAAAATGCAAGTGTAATATACTAATATAATTGTATCAAAAGAAAATTAAATGTAATTATCCTCTTGGAACAAGGGCTTTGTAATTATAATGGTGGCTGTATTAATCAGTTGTCATATTAATACCTGTAATAAAATGCCTTAAAGAGCTTTCTCAGCTAACAGAAAACTTACAGAACACTGGTGAAACCAAATGTTAAAAGAATAAAATTATCTTTCTCATGGTTGAAGTCTGGCTGGATTAAAAAGGACTAGAAATAGTCACGTGAATTAGGGTGCGTGATTTTTTTTGATTTTTTTTTTTTTTAATTCCTGGAAGTCTAGCAAAGAAAAGATAGAGAGAAAATACATATTTTAAAAGATGTTAAAACCAAAGGGTGTCCCTAGACTTTTAAAGGGGATGTAAGAGTTGGTCAATCATACCCAGTGCTGTTAATCTGTGAAGGCATCTTATCAATGGCATGCCCGAGGAGGCATCAATTGCCTGCAACTGGAAATTCTGTACATGAGATTAGACGCAGTAATACTTGAAGGTTGTCTGGATAAGGAGAGCGAAAGCCACTGTGCTCTGTTCCCTTGTGTACGTGAAAACGGCCACGTTTCAGACATGGCTCTCCATTTCTCGCCACAGAGATGTGGGCGCTGACGTCCTCCTCCTCCTCCTCCTCCTCCTCCTCCTTCTCGGGCAATGGGGAGCCCAGCCCGCTCCTGGGTACCACCCTGGCTCAGCCCATGCCTCTCTCACCGGCAGCGGAAAATATTCCCTTTTCCAAAGACTTCGGGGGATTTCAGTTGGTGAAATTCAGGGCTGTTCTGTAGCCAGATTTTCACTGGGTCTTGTTTCATTTTTGCTCCTGCATAATGTATGAAATGGCACATAAGAAAGAAAGATATAATGAAAGCAGCAGCTATAAATAAACATGAAAACTTACCCACATATTTTCTTAAAGGAAATCAGATAATGGAATCAGCCTCTCTTATGGAAAATGGATTCTTGTCTTTTCAAGCACTAGTCTTATGAATATTTTCATGACAATACTTTGAATGTTTTAGTACCTACAACTACCATGTTTGGAGTACTGAAGAGATATTCCTGCCCAGAGATATTTTCAGAAGAAATCAGATGCTCTTAATGCTACCACTAACTGCAGCCTCACCTGCTGAAAGACAAAGAGCTTAAAGATTTCCATTCACTTTAATTTTCAGTTCTATTTAATTCACTTCCACTGGATCAAGCCCTAACATTTCATAAGATCATTTCTTGTCTTCTGCTTGAACAAAGCAAGGAACTCAAATGTGCTTTCGGTCATAATGATCACTGAATCAGGTTCCCTATTCAGTTTTTGCATATCGGCAACAGACAATTATATCTGGATTTAAAGTATTTCTGAAAACGTTCTTGACTGATACACTGAATTTAATACACACACACACACACACACATATATATATATAAACATCTAACAAAAATATACTCTGCTCCATGGTTTTAGAAAAGTTTGGCCTGACAATGTCTCTTTAATTGCAGCAGCTGTAAAATTCTAAGATGCTTGGGTTTATTTTAGTTGAGCAGATCCTGTGCTATGTTGAATAATGGTTCATTAAAGAAAAGCCTCCTAGGAGAGAAGTTGTCTAAAGCATAATGATTCAGATTAGCTTTTCAAAGGAATTTGGAATAGTCAGTCACCTTTGATCTTGTTTAGTACACCAAAATGAGGATTCTGTATATCAAGTCTGCAAGCTAAATCCATGGCAAAGGAAATTGAATAAAATGGATTATTTCCTGTGTGAGGTCATTTGATAGATTTATTTCTAAATGCTCTCTCTCAGGAATTGCATGAGATCCTAAAAGCTGGAGAACAGACGAGCAGGAAGATGTGAATAGGGCTGGCTGGTTAAATCCATCAGCAGCTGACAGAGTCCAAGACAAAGTCAGGTGCATTTTTCACAGGAGAGGAACAAAAAGGCAGGCAAGGAAGCTGGTAGTATTTTAAAGAGGCTGCAGTTTGATCCAGCTTCAGTTAAAAGGCACAATACAGCACCCATGCTAGCCCAAATCCCTGCAGTGCTCTCCCCAGGTTGTTAGAGACTTAAAGAAGAGATGTGCTTTTTTAACAGTTTTCTTTCGTTGTGTCAAAAACCAGATTAATCCCCAAAGTTTTTGATCAGTTAGGGATATGGGTATGTAATCTCAGGTTGTTCTTCTCTTCTAGCTCCCTGGGTTTTTTTTCTCAGTTACATTCTCACCTACACTGGAAAGGATTTTACATTTCCTTTAAAAGACTTTTTTCCTTCTACCAAATAATATTATATCTACATTTGATTTGCCTGATTTCTTTGGCAAAACCACAGAACGATTTTTTGTTCTTTCATTATGCCTCAAATCTGGTGATTGAACATGCCTGAAAAGTTAAAAATTAGCTGGTGATTTACCATGCTGCAGCCATATGTTTTAAAAGTCCAAATACATACAATCTCTAAAATACACTAACTCCTTGGGGAGAACCAGGGGGAGAAATGTTATTAGAAATATTCTGTTAACAACATATCTGCTTACAGACATTTAGTCTGGATGTGCTATATTGAAAATTTTAGTAGATTGAAGAATTCAAGATTGATCTTAAACTTTATACCACTACTATGATCTCTAGAAATCCTGGATGTGTAAATTCAGACTCAATATATTTGACGACCTTCAAAAAGGCAACATAATTCCAGCAATTTCTGAAAGGTTGTTAAAATAGGACCTTAATAGCATAATCCAAAGTGCTTTAATGTAAAATTAAGATTTTTCTTTCTTTAAAACCAAAACAATTCAGCATAAATATACTTAGAGGGAAAAAAATGCATCCATATCTAGCAATAAAAATGAGGTTTATGCTTTTTATTTTGAAGTGAACATAGGTTTCCCACACACAAAAGTCATATATATCTAACCAACACAAAACAAAGCGTTTCCTGACCCTCAGAGCAGCCCATAGCTTGTGCCTTTCTTTTGATTCAACCATACATTTCCATAGTTCTGTGTTTACTCACCATTTCATCAACATGACTGATCATTTGTTTGCTAGTTATTTCAAAAGACCTCCACATGTTCATTCCAATATCCTTTTTCTCATCACCATGGGAACCACTGTCTTTTCATCCTTCAAGAATATTGTTTTAGAAGAGCTCTCATCCTTGTAATGGAAATTTGCAGGTGAGAACAGCTTCATTCTGTATTCTTAACTTATGGACAATATTACTACTTGTGGTGATTTATCATCTCTGTTGGTTATGTCTACACCGTAGTCAAAGGTACCATTGCACCTCCCAGAAATGCAATCACAGCGACCAGTTGAATACTCATCGTGGTTTTAGCGCTGGACGAGGGTGAGTCTGCAGCAGCAGCAAAGGACTCTGCAGGTGTTGAAAAAGATGTTCAATAGGTCTTAGCAGCTGCAGCAGCTGTTATTACCATTCAAACTTGCAAATTTTAGAGCTACTTTGAGTATGCATATGTAATCTGCAACTACTAGAGGTTCTCCACTGCAGATGTTATTCTGGCAGCCGTGTCTGTATTTTTCTCATTTTGTAGTTTGCATTGATAAATACTAGGGAAACCAGAAGAAAAAAAAAAAATCTAGGAAGAGAGCTGGAGCATTAAACGATCTCATTACAGAATTAACATTAAAAAGAAAAGGAACAGTGGAAGGGAGATGAAGACCATTTTCAAGGCTTAAATGAAATCTTAAATTATCCTGAAGGATAAATAGAAGAAAGACAAGTGTATTCCCAGAACAAATTGTTCTAGGTTTGGTTTTCCCTCTCCTTCACACACGCTGGTTGTAGGACCCCAGGGTTGACAATGTCTCAGAGGCCACCACGGTAAGGAAACTACAGTGGATTTGGGAAAAGATAGCTTAACATTTGACTGCTCCCTTGAGGGACACCTAGGTTCTCAAGTCTATGAGCTACAACTGTCAGATGACTTGGTGATAAATCATCTCATGGTAAAATACGCTTTACTTCCTCATGGATTTAAGTGTTCTGTTTTTCAGTGAAATGCCACAGTTTCTGCGACGTGTGAGAGAAGGGGATGAAGGAAGGAGGGAACTGTTCAGCCCAATTTGTCACTCTGGTTTCTAGTGACCCTCAGCTTCCCACCGAACCCAGCAGTGTGCACAGCTCCCATTTCTCTGCCAGGGGAGAAGGAAATGATCTCAGGTGGCTGAAACATTCCTCAAGACTCCTGTTTTCTATGTGCAGGCACCCAGTGAAATGCAGACTTGGCTTCTACCTGGATGCCCCAAGCACTACAATAACGTAAATATTAAACAGTTCATCACATGGCAGTCAGGTACAGCCTGTCCTTAGCAGGAATCATATTTCCCACTGTGTTGCTGCAAATCTTCTCCTGTCAAAGGCTCTTGGTCACTAATATCTGTGGAGCTAAGCCTTTGACAGCATGAGGACCGTGCTTAATCTTCTTCAGTTTCACGTGCTGTTTTCATTCCCTTCCCAGCACCACCCATCAGACACTAGGTCTGTAACCTTAAAAACAGAGACCCAACTTGGACATTTAGGTGAGATATTTTTCAACTGGCTTTGAAAGAGGTCAACAATTTGGTTCATTACTGCCCATGTCAAAATAAAATCCTCAGACTCCATTTCATGTTTCAGAGCCTGTCTTTTCTGCAGCAGGCAGAGTATTTCTTTAAGCAAGCAGTCTAATCAGTTTTGGATTTACTGACATAATGCAAAATTACTTTCATCTACCGATTCCCTTTTTGTTTCCTAGCCCCTGCACGTTCAAAGAGCAGTTTGAATCCGTGATTCATCAGATATTATTCACAAGCTTCCGAAAAAGTACATTACAAGAAGCTATTAAGGAATGTAAGTTGTCATGATATGAAAGATAAAGTACTGTCAGGGATGAGAAAAAGCTAAAGACAGAAAACAAAGCAGAAAAAATGGTCAATTTTCAGTAAGGCGAAAGGGTAACAGTGGGGTGTGATCGCAGACACCCAAGTAGCAATGTTCCTGAGTTAGAGAAGGGACCAGAGAGCAAGACAAGATCAGTCCCAGGTGAAGCATCCCCCTCAAGGCTAGGGACACCCCGGAGCTGCTTGGCTAGATCTCATACAGAGCGTGGAGGCAGCCTTGGTTCGATATTGATAAACGCAAGACAATAATTTGACATACCCCAGTGTATTTGGTGGGGTCTAAGTTAACTAACCTCTTCGCTAAACGTAAAGGACCATTTCACGTTCCAAATAAACCTCAGTCCAGTTGTGGCTGTGGCAGTAAAAGCACTTACATGCACATGGGAATCTGCAAGGAGCATAAATAGTGGTAGAGAAATAATCCTCAAACTATAAAGTCTTCAAATAAAGTTGTACAACAACACATTGAATACTGTATTTGGCTCTGGTTATCCAAAGTAAATATAACATTATAGCAATTGAGACTGTTCGGTGGCAAACAATAAGAATTATTATAAGCATAAAAAAGTCACAAAGAGATTCATTAAGAAGATTAAGACCGTTTACTGCGGAAATGAACCGAACAAGATAAAAATGAATTGGTAAACAAAACAAATCATTTTGGAACTCTTCTTTATTCCAACTTACACAACTGCAAGTGTCAGATTCTAAACCGATGAAAGGAAATGTTTATTTTAGACAATTTACAGCTAATCTGTAAAATGCATGTTGTGATTCCAGCTAAGTGCTATAGACATTAGTGGAATAAGAATTATTTATAGTTTTTCCATCAATGATTTCTTTGCTGGAAAGTAACTTTTCAAACATGCTGAAAATTTTACTATTTGTAGTGATTTTTCCCTTTAAAGCAGAAAGATTTTATGTTGATTTCCTAAGAGAAATGAAGCAAATGAAAAAAAAACCACTTCAACCCTGTTTAATTCAAACTTTTCCAACTCATTATTTCCTGATTTGTATTTTATTTATTTATTTATTTCCCCATACCTTTATTTTAGTTGTTTTCCTTTCATTTCCAAAGGTGAAGAATTGAAAGCACTGAAGTACAAAGACTTAAGACAGAGAAAAAAGTAGGCCTTTTTGGCTAAGTGTTTTGATCCAAAATGTTCCACCATGCTTTTCAGAAAAAGCAAACTTCTTTTAAGAAAACTTTACTTTTATTTTGAAAAGTGTTACTAGAAGATACTTAACATACTTTCAGTGATTCAGGGGAACCCCAAAGGAAAAGGAACACATTATGTGAGGATATAAGCCCTATCCTTATAGTAGAATTTATATGATAATTCTTTTGGATTATAAAGAAAAATTTCCTTTGAGTAGGTCCCCCGGGGTTTGCAAGCCTGGTACAAAGTAGCTGTGCCAGTTCGTCAGGAAGCAAGCATGAATTTACTGCGAGGCGCGGAGGTGCTCACGGAGCCGTAACCTACCATTCCCTCTCCGGCGGACTGTCACACCTTGGGGTCAGCTGTCCCCGCTGTGTCCCCCCCAACCCCTCATGCCCCCCCAGCCTCCTCCCTGGTGGGGTGAGGAGCAGAAAAGCCCTTGCTGCTGGATAAGCACCACTCAGCAGTTACGAAAACATCCCTGGGTTATCGAGGCTGTTTTCAGCACAAATCCAAACCATAGCCCAGTACCAGCTACGGTGAAGAAAATTAAATCTGCCCCAGCACAACGATGATTGACTGTATCTGATGCTTCACGGTTCCCCTCCTCTCCGTCTAACCGCATTGGACTGAAAGTCTCAAAATACAGATTAATATTCTTCCTGACGGAAAGTTTTCAAGAGCGTAACAGAATATTAAAAGCCACGACACTGAGCATCCTAAGAGTCGGAGCTGCAGCCTCATAGCATCGGTGAAAGCAGAGCTAGGACGCATCTTCTGTTACCCAGACCGCTTCCTCTTCCCAGCCTCCAGTTCACCCCCTAAGTGTGATTAAGCTGATATATTAAGTTGATATACCGTGATTTATAAGCACATTTATAAAATGCACAAGACCACCCACCCATGACGTTCTGTGCTGCGCTGAGGTCTGACCCAGGCCAACAGGTCCGGGGGGAGATCCCCGGATGGTGACACTGGCACGGGAAGCATGAGGGATTTTGGGAAGAGGGTAGGACAGTCTGCGAGGGGTGCTACGGGGCTGGGAGGGTATGACCAAGCTCAGGGCATGCAGGCAGCCTCCGAGGGGGAAGGGGTGCCCGTCTGGGGTGTTTTGGAAAGGATTTGGGGCTTTCGAGGAGGTGGCAGGAGGCAGGCTGGATGTAGGAGCAGGGGTTGCTCTGGGACAAAAGGAGAATTCCCGCTCCCACCCAGGCATGTGGACTTGGAGGTTATTTTCCCAGTATATAAACTGGGGGGAGTTGGCCGGGGGCGAGGGATCGCTGCTCGGGAACTAACTGGGCATCAGTCAGGGAGTGGTGAGCAATTGCATTGTGCATCACTTGTTTTGGATATTCCGATCCTTTTATTATTATTGACAAGTTATTATTGTTATTATTATCATTATTAGTTTCTTCCTTCCTGTTCTATTAAACTGTTCTTATCTCAACCCATGAGTTTTACCTTTTTCCTTCCAATTCTCTCCCCCATCCCACTGGGTGGGGGGGAGTGAGTGAGAGGCTGCGTGGTGCTTAGTTGCTGGCTGGGGTTAAACCACGACATTCATAGAAATTAAGTGATATGACATGCGACCTGAAGTATAAAATATTGATACTTTAACCTACACTTTTTAAAGAAGTTTTAGTGAAGAAAAATGTAATAATAGACTTGCATTTGTTACATTGAATTTTCATCCATAGGCCAAGAAGATAAGAGTATTTAAGGACTTTTATTACATTTTTCTTCACTAAAGCTTCTTTAAAATTCTATTTTGGTGCTAAATCCATTGTGATTTCTCCAGTAGATTTTTGATGGTATCTCATCAAAGAAGAGTTGGCAAAGACTATTCAGTCCACCAGTCTATTCCCCGGCCTGTGAAGACTTGTTCCCTACCCTACAACCTTTTCCAGTGTTTTGCTGACCACATCTGGTGTGGGTTGAGCACTGGGGATTCCACTGGTTCTCCTGGGAGAAACGGGTCTTCAAATTTAAGGAGCTCGTTTGTAATATCTACTCAATCTGCAGGACAGGAAGATTTCTTTTGGATTTATCATTCAAATTCCCATGCCACTGTAAAAAATATCTGCTGGCATGTACCAGGGTCTTATATTTGCTGATTCTATTAACAAATCTGGCAGCTTTATGGAGGATGAATTGAGCTGCAGCCTCTTTCATGAAACAAAACACAAATCACATCTCAGATCAAGTAGTATATTTTTTTATAAATGTTTTATTCACAAGCACAAATAAAAGGATAAAAGGAAGCTTTTATTTCATAATATATGATGGTGCACACATGCACAGTTTGGTACTTATTCCAGTTAAACTTTCCTTTAAGCAAGTAAAGGTCAGGGAAACCTCAGACGTTACCAAGCAACTTTCCCAGACCAAAACACTTAACTTCTTAGATTCAATTTTAAAAACTGGTTTTGTGGACTGTAGAAGATCTTTCCCTCTGTAAAGTGTTCTTTTTTCACAATTACAGGAGGTGCTGTTTGAACTGAAATTACTGTTCCTTGTAGAAGATCCTATTCACTAACAATCCCTCCTTGATTTAATCCAGTAAATGCTTTTAAATCCTGTCTCTGTAAAGTTTTTTCCCCCTTCTATACTGTTATTTAAATGAACTCTGACACTTCCAAGTATAAATCAATTACAGACTTAGCTGCATTATAGAGGAGACGGTGGAACAAAATGCCTATCTAATATACTAAGTGCAGTAAGATTCTCTCCTTGAATTGGCAAAATTACCTTTGTTCCTTGTTCCACTTGATCAGGCAAATTCCTCTCTTCATGTTATATACAGTTAATCTGTCTCACTAATCATAAAGTTGGTTTACTTGTGTCACCACAGCTGACAGGGAGGATGTGAATATGCATGTATGAATGTGTGGGTATATGCAAGACTAATAAATTATATTGCAAAGAGAGAGAAAAATGTTTATTCCAATGTCCAAAGTCATTTCTGTCTCCCCAAACACTATGAGAAGTATCAGGTGCCATCAGAGTGGTTTTTCAGTATGATTTGTCTCGGACTGAACCTGCCTGTGATTGCAGGCAGCGCTCTGAGCACAGCTTCATATTATGCACAGATCTTTTTGGGGCATTTTTAATCACTTCATTAATAGAGTCATTTGCAGCTGTTTTGGGGAAGTGAAAAGTTACTGCACCTGAGCAAAATAGTACTGAATGCAATTATAATTGTTATTACCAGCCTTCATTTGTCACTGATTACACCAGCATCTGTGTGTTCACAGAATCAGAGTGTCCCCACACGGACTTCCCTGTGAATGATGCATCAAGGCCAGCATTCTTGCCACGCTCCTTCCCTGTTCCCCAGCTGGTTTCCACAGGTTCAGCTGAGGGCTGTCTCCACGCTGTTCTTCTTCCAGGAGCGGATCCCTCGTTTACTAAAACTTTCCTCCAGAAAACACAGGGATTTGGGGACCAAGTGTGCTGGAGGGAGGGAGACAGTGAACTTGTCACCATGATCATCTGATTTCGCCAGCAATGCAGAGCAGGGACCGATGAGAGAGGACTCCAATAGTTTCCTCGCTCCCATCCATCTCATGAAATACATACATCTGCTGTGATTTAACCCCAGCAGGCAACTAAGCACCACGCACCCGCTCACTCACTCCACCCACCCAGTGGGATGGGGGAGAGAATTGCAAAAAAAAAAGTCAAACTGGTGGGTTGAGATAAGAATAGTTGAATAGGACAGAAAAGGAAGAAAATAATAATAATGTTAATGATAACAATAACGAAAAAATGATAATAATAACAATAATAATCAAAGAATTAGAATATACAAAACAAGCGATGTGCAATGCAATTGCTCACTACTCACCGACCGATGCCCAGTTAGTTCCCGAGCAGCGATCCACCCCTCCTGACCAGCTCCTCCCAGTTTATATACTGGACATGACATCCCATGGTCTGGAATACCCTTTTGGCCAGTTTGGGTCAGCTGCCCTGGCTGTGTCCCCTCCCAACTCCTTGTGCCCCTCCAGCCTTCTTGCTGGCTGGGCATAAGAAGCTGAAAATTCTTTGACTTAATCTAAACACTCCTTAGCAACAACTGAAAATGTCAGTGTGTTATCAACATTCTTCTCATACTGAATCCAAACCACAGCACTATACCAGCTACTAGCAAGAAAATTAACTCTATCCCAGCTGAAACCAGGACAACATCATTCGGGGACAACATATAAATCTTATCAGGATTTTATTAGGGAGAAAAAGCCAATAGGAGGTAAAAGGCTCTCACAGTTACACTTCTGGTGGCCCTGAAGATGCCTGTATGCTGAGAGAATTGCTTTCCAAGCCCTGGATAAAAACTGCTATCAAGGTAGCTTCCAGCTAGTGTTATGGACAGGCGAAAGATAACTAGGAATGGAAATAGGGATTTGCTCACCTGGAGATATTGAAACTGAAGAAACAACACTGTCTTGGATGTAGAACTGAAGCAGATTATCACAGCTCAAGTGGCAAAATGGGGCCTGACAACAAGGCTTCAGCAGAAACAAGGGCTGAGGACAGACTGGTGACTAGGAGACAGAACAAGCTGTAATGTCAGCTTTTGGTTCCCTGACTTCTCTGAAACGAATCTATACATCAGGGACTAAATTTGTTGAGGTAAGATACAGTCTCAGTCACAAATGCTTTTTTATATTGCTTTGTTCCTCACTCTGTTACCTAAGAGACATGTCTGCTTTTCATATGCAGCTGCAGCCATTACTTTTTTATATTTTTAGTTAAGGTCTGCTGCACTTAGGGCTTTCAGCCATAGCAGTTGCATTGAAGAAGACACCTATAAGATGCAACTCATGATGGCATTTTTGTGTCTGTCTTGTTTTGGCAGCAAGTAGTTGAGATTCTTCAGTAATTATTTGGGGGTTTTGGGGGTTTTGTTCAGGCAAAATCACTAGGGAAGTCGGAAATCAGAAAAGGCTACTCCAGAATTATTCTAAACAATTACTGCTAATTGTTTAATTTTGTTATGTGTGTCTACCCCTGTCCTTAGTGATTTTGCAGCTGCCCTAAAATCTGTTCTTTGTCAGAGAATCCTTTTGTTTGTTCTTGGTTACTGCAGAATTTGTCATTGTGGAGAACATCCTTTCAAATATCTTCCAATAGTAACCTGTTTGGTGTCTTAAATAAATATCATGTAGTAGTAGGAAATGCCCTGTTGATCTTAGTTTTGAATTGTAATTGCATACATTTAATTTTTAGAATAGTAATTAACACTGATGATCATTGTAAAAATCTCCTAATATGATTATCCCGTAAGTCCCAACTGTTTAGCTTTAGAAGCAATTAGAAAACATTGAATAAATCTTTAATCAGAAAATGCTGATGTGTCAAAAACAACCTAGCTGTTTTCAGAGTGCATGGAAAATATTCCCAATTTGATATTTGAGCTGCTGGAATTCCCCTCCACCCAACCACCCACCGGTAGACACCTCCACAGTAGTCAGTAGCTTAGTGGTAAGAGAGGAAACCTACAGTTTGACATTCCCAATTAATTCTGTCAATCAGACCAGGGTCTTGAACCTCAGTGTCCTCTATCCATGGCTGTTTAACTTAACTAAATCCAGGAGCAGCTTTTAGTTCTTGAGTTTATGTGATAAAGTGCCCCATGTCGCCAACACCTTTAGGGGCAAGACACAATTTTGCTAGTGAGAAATCCCATTCACTTTTTCAGGAGACAAAAATCAAAGACTTTCTTGGCTGGAACTCTTTTAACATCAGCCATATGCCTTCACTGGAAAGAAAGGATGAGAGGAAATAGAAGAGGATGAACCATTACCTGCAGTTAACCTTGTATCACATGAAAACATCCACTTAAACGTGCTCTGCAGCCTTGTGCAAAAGAAATGGCTAACCCAAAAGAAGCCCTCAGTATATCAATTTATAAGGTGGTAAGTCCTAATATAGCATAGAACTTACACATGCTCATATGTCAGCTGCAAATTATAAGCAGTAGGATCTTTGCCTCTCTCTTTCTGGCTGCCTGGGAGAAAATCTTTAAAAGGTTTGGGGTTTTTTTTGCGATAAGAACAGAAACAGTCTTGATGTTAAAAATGCTCATTGAATACAAAAAAGTGCCCTAATCCTCCTGTTTTTAACATCATTCTGCTTCCCCAAACCCATCAATATCTGGGTCCCACCAACAAAAAGTGACATTATGTTCTAACAACCAAATATCTTCACGGTCTTGACAATTTCTTTTAAAAAATCTTCGGAATACTGAGATGTTCCCTTCATTTCTTGTGCTGCCTTTCAATCCTTAAGAACCACAGAATCACAGGATGGTTGAGGTTGGAAGGGAACTCTGGAGGTCATCTGGTCCACCCTCCCCGCTCAATTAGGGCCACCTAGAGCTGGTTGCCCAGGACAACATCTGGATGTCTTTAGAATGGGTTACAAAACAGAAAGAATTGCATAACTAACATATTATTGATTTTAATTTTAGTCCAGCAAAAAATATTCATTTTAAATCCCCTTGAACCTGTTATAAAATCTATTATGTATTGCACAAAGCTAAAGTTTTTTGCATTTTAGAAGCTCAATCTGAAAATAAATGCTATTCAAACTAATCTGTTGGATCGAGGTGAAATTTGCATATTTTAAACTAAGAAAGTAAACAGATTTGAGACCAAAAAAATTATCATTTTATACTGAGCTTACCATTCAAAGCTAGCAGTAAACATTGAGTGCTTGTGAGAGAGATAATATCAAATCCAAGCAGAAAGCTAGTCCATGATACTTGGCATCCTGCTTTAGGAATGGCAAAATGAGCACTTTGGCATGGCCCACAAAAAAAATGGAGCTGTAGTGGAGCAATGGAATGAAGGTGAGCGGCTGAAATGTGGAACTGTCGTTGGCATTTGTGTTATTATTGTTGCAAATATTTCAGATCTTAACACATGCAGTCCTTGTGGGGCACTGTCTCATGCCAGTTAGATTCCATTATGGCTGACTGGAATTTAGGATGCTAACACAGTTGAGCTTTTTATATACAATTTTTTTTTATCCTGGTAAATTTGTTTTTAAACCTTCAGAGATGCAGAAGAGCAAGAGGCACCTTTGCATGATAGAGTTATGGTGAGTATGACGCAGCTGTAGAGTCGTCAAAGACTGTAGCCACTCCAAGCTATTTGGGAGAATTTGGAGAAATAATTCTATTTAACCACGGCATCGGTTTCATGTTAAGGGGAGCCTGTTGCTGGGCAGTGACAAGGGAAATGAGTGTCCATTTATATAGAAACCACTACACATGTTATAAAAAATGCAGAGCGAAAGATTTTACCCTTTAGAGAAAGGGACAAGGAAGAAGTGAAACAAATTTGAAGATGAAACACAAGTATGTGAGTGACGAGCTGGAAAGTAATCTCGATTGTCCTTGTTTGTCCCCTGGACCATACCTCTGCTGTTGACCTGGAGATGACCGGTGGGACCAAAGACAGTATTCTTCTTTGCTGAAACTGCTGCGAGTAAGCACACACAATCTGTACAAAGCTGAAATAAAGCTTTTAATTAAACTAGAGAGACCAGCTACAGGGCAGGCTCTTTCTGTTGCTGTTTTAGTTAGAAAATATGTCAGAAATGCAAGGTGAGAGAGAGTGCAGAACTGAAAAAAATGACAAAATACACCCCTTCTTCTAAGAGCTTTGAACTATTCATGGCCTCTGTCCCACTTGATCCACCTGTGAGAAGATTAAGAGAATGCCTTCTGGCCTGATTGCCCAAGGTGCCAAGTCCTTGCCACTGCCATTGACTTTTTGCTTCTACGTGCGCCCGGCTTTTTTGAGTATCGGGCTATGTCGGATGTACTGGAGCATCTCAGACTTCTCAGAAGAGCAGCCCCTTCTCAGCTAATCTCTGGGATGGCTGGAGATCAACTTCCTCGGGGCAGGAAAGTGAGAACTCTGCAATTATGCAGCGTGGGTGTAAGTGTTCATTCCTCTGCCCTGTGGGAGCTGTACTAGGGACAGCACTCCAAGGCATTTTGCTTTACCCTTGACATATCTTTATATAAATATTTGTAGCTAGTAATGACAGCAGCATCTCCTCTTCTTGATACGAGTAGGTGTTAGACAAATAGAAAAGTACTGCTTTTTTTAGTATTTTGCAGCTCTTTCTTTGCATTTTTTTCCTGATCCCTGAAAAGGTTATAATCCTCCATTTGAGAACATTGTGCTAGACGGACAAAATACCAGGGCTGAAATTAGGACTATGTCTACCATTAAATTGCTGGTACTTGGAGCACATAAAGTAAAACTATTTGTTTGCCTTTCAAATAATCTAGAAGAAACTGGTTCATTAGTCACCCTTCAAATAATAAAGAAAATAATGTATTTTGTATTTGTTTGCTTTTCAGTGAGGAAAAAATACCTGCTCATTAGTTGTTTGTTCATTTACTGTCATATAACGTGCATCAATTTTTAAGAAATTAGTCTGTATTCTAATCTACAAAAAAATTTGGCACATGCAAAATACAAGCAGTTAATTCTATGAAGGTGACAAAGTACAAATTAGCTTTAATCCATCTTTGTTCTAGTAATCATGGGACCACGCAAAAGCAAATGCTAGGATTTTCCTTAGAGAGGTGATCTGTGTGTTTATTATTCCATCATTTTGAGCAGAGGAGGGGCAGTTTTCTATTGTACATTAGCATATATATGAGACCAAATCTATGCACAAGTTTTGCATTAGTCTGCGTTGATTGCCACATGAAAGGGGCTAGTAATATAGTGCTACAATTCCAGTGTAAATACAGTTATACCAGTGTACCAGTGCTTCCTACTGACATAACTTGCCCACTTTCTCAAACAAACTTTCCCAATGTAAGCAATTTCTTGCGTTGCTAAGAGAGATGAAGATGTGGAGGTTCATTTGCAGTCAGGTTTTAGTATATGAAATTATGAACAATCTACCACAAAGGAAGGTAGAGAGTGAATTTACTGAGTCAGGTCACAATTACTCATTGGTAAATGTAAATTCATGTTGTTTGCCTTCGAGTGAAAACAGCATTTGCTACCCCAGAATACATTGTGGGAGAGGAGACTGCCCAGGGCAGTTACTATAGATTAATTGCTTGTCTGTAAATTCATATACCGTAGCATGTTTTGCACATGCCCGTGCCTCTGCATTACAGTTTCTTTCTTATGTTAATGTTGTAAAATTAAAAGGGAGAAGGGAAACATTACCTAGCTGATATAGGTGGGCTTACCTGTATCTGAATTACCTGGCAGCATATCAAGCTGATACTCGTCATTCATGGTAGACTGGAAAAATTATCACGAGGTCTGTGATCTAGACTCTCATCCCAAAATAAAATATATTTCAGAAGCAGGGTTAGTGGATATTCGGTCATGCCAGAAAAATAAACAAATGGAGTTGGCATGCAGACACACAGGAGAGATTCTCTGCTCTTGCTAATTTTGCTCTTTTAAAAGCTGAATGAGACACAATTTCTTTTTGCTAAGGAAGTCAGCACTTTATTGATATGCTCTTAAACTTTCACCAGCTTTCCTGATACGTCTTCTTAGGCGAAAGAATTTGTTACCCCACAACAGTCATAACTAGGGAGTAATTAGCATCACTTTTTTTCTATTCCTGTGTTGAGCTGGTTGGATCTGGGATAATAGATATAATGAGAGTAATCACGGGGCAGTATTTCAGTCTTGAGAGATCTGCTGACAGCAGAAACTGCCAGGATGGGTGTCAACAAGCTCTGGGCAATTCCTCCCCTGGGCCCAGTGCTGCTCCCAGAGGTTTCCTTCAAGCCAGGCTCTTTCCACCAGCTGCATGGGTGGGCTCTGGTGTAAGAAACTGTAACTGCGGCTTCTCTTTTGGCTGCTCTTTAACTTCCCTGAGGAACAGTGGAGAAAGAATATTTCCTGGAAACCAAGACGACTAATAATGTAAGTGTCATAGCTTGGAAACCAGATGATTTACTAACTCAGAATTTGTATATGATAGTAGCAAAAAAAAAAAAAAAAAAGCTATGTAATTTGGAGGAAACAAACAAACAAACAAGCAAACAGTTCCTAGTCCAAAACGTAGTTTTCCTCTACAAGACTTACATTTCCCTACGTTCTCATTTTTGGTCCTGTCCTTGAGCCAGAGCAGAAAGTTTTGCAAATATTTATTTCAGGTCACAATGAGTAACGTAATACAGCATAATAAAATGATACCTACCCTATATACATGTAGACTTCTGTCAGAAGTGCTCATTGGATTTAAAGTGGGTGTGATGACTTTTGGGGGTTAGATATATGTTCTAACTTTTCTTCCTTCCACAACTGTAGGGAAAAAAACCCCACTTCCATTCAGGCACAGAGTTTTGAAGGTTTCAGCAGAAAATTGATGCCCTGATTGACCGTCCCCAGGTATTTCCATTTTCTTTTTTTTGTCAGCATTATACGATTTGTGACTATTTACAGAACAGGACCTTCCCATTTTTCTCTGTAACAACACTGTTCAAACTGCAACTGCGACTATAGAAAACATTTCAAAAAACTCACAATACAGTCTAAAACATGGATACATATGTCTTCTTTTTTTTCTTCTTCTTTTATATAATGAGGGTGATAATGACTTCAGCAAGTTAAGATTTTTAAGAAAGGTGATAACTGTTTTTGAACTACCACATGGCTAAATATGTAGGGAAAAAAAGAGGAAAATAATAGATATTTTTTAGGTATGAAATAGAAGTAGCAATTTCAAAGCAGTTCCAGACTGGAAATAACTGCTCTGAGTTTAATTTAATTATGCTACTCAATTAGACAATCTGAGAGAAAAATGTGGATGGCATCAGTCAGGAAAAAAGGGATGTTTGTTAGAAAAGGAAGAGATGATAAGGTCATCGGCTCCTGCGGGACAAAAAGAGAAATTAGTAATTATCACCTATGGAACACTGAGTTATCGGGAAATGGCTTGGGAAAAACTGCAGTGTGCCACAAACCCAATATCTCAATTGACTCTGTGGCTTTTAGTATCTTTGGAGGTCATTAGACTTTGAAAGCTATATTTTGTGAATTCCTGCTACAACAGTGACATCAACAGTTCTACACAAAGTTTCATACAAAGATCCAGTCAAGGAGGTTGAGATGACTTGATCTTAGATCTAGTATCCATTTGAATCAATGGGAAGATTCTTAGTCACCAAAACCAGAGTGCTTCATTATGATGATGATGATGATGATGATGATGATTGCCACTATTATTGTTGTTGTTGTTGTTATTATTATTTATATCTTAGGTTAACAGTGAGAGAAGAAGGGTCTTTCACCAAGATGGAGCCGTATATTTGGTTTGGAGCCTTCGCTAAGGTACTTGAAAACAGTGAAGGTGCCACAAATGCTCTCACTGTGAATTTATTAAACAAAATATGCCTTACAATTACGAATTCAAGCCCATGGTTACTATCGTTCACGAGTGCTCTCAATCTAGCTAAATAACACTGTTTAAAAATTATAAAGGAAAATGGTTTGCAAACTTTAAGTAGGTCACCTCCCGCAGTATCTCTAAAGTGCAGGTAAATTAGCATTCATTTTTTTCAAATGGCAAACTGAGGCAGGAGGAGTCATTAAAACTTCTGACTCCACAGAGCTGCTGGCAATTTCCACACTTTCTGCTCTAGAGGGATCTTCCCTGGGAAGGATTATAATATTTTAGACTGCTTTCGTACCTCTCCAGCACGGCATACTAGGACAGGGATCAGAGCCCAAAGCGCCGATCACATCTGAGGTCTTTTCGTTACATGAGACGTTAGTTACCCGAACCTAACACAAAGTCCCTCTCGCAAACGCGTCTTGAAGAAAGGCGAACGCCATGTTGAGACATTCCCATATAATTGCTTTCCCCTCCTATCATGAGACAGCAGTTCATGCAGGAATAACGGCAGCTGGAAGCCAACAAGGAGCACTTGAAACACAGCAAAACTGAGTCACTGAGGACAGGCTGACTTTTAGCCAGGAGTTAGATTAAAATGTACTGAAAACAGTGGGAGTTATTTTAAAGTGATTACTTTCACAATGAGACTGAACTTTCTCAAGTTCAACCCTATGTGATGTCGTTTTCCTTTCATCAATTCACTCAGCTCCCAGGAAGTCACACAGATAAAACCAAAATTAGTCAAGTTCCAGTTTTGCTGGTTAATTGGGGAATAATGTAAAACCCAGGAATGCAGGTGTCTGAAATGTTTCAAAGATGAGGATTTCAGAAGTTAATTACTACAACATCTAGATGATCCTCAGCAAGATAAATCATCCAGTAGCTACCTCCTTTCCCAGATTTTGCTGATACTTCGCATTTTGCTGGAGGTTAACTTACACATTTTTCACATAAATCCTCCGCTTTGTTTGTCACCACTGGCAACTCTCTCATCTCCTGTAGTCATCAGTGTCACAAAGTCGGTGCTTTTTTTTTTTTAACTTCTCTCTTCATTTCTTTTCCCCTCAGTATTGCCATTAAATCCTGCTGCTCTTTCTTATGTATCTGAGAAATCCAGTCATTCCTCTCTGTCCCTACCAGCAAAACATGTGTTCCCACAACATTTTGCTTCTTTGCTGCAGCAGAAACACTTCACTTAATAGCGTTGTCATTAAACCCAGCTCATACTCGTTCCTCTCAGCAAAAGGATTTGATTCAAACTCCTCTTTGTCTTCTCTGCCTCCTTCTGCAACTCAGACCCTGCTGCCTTCCACGCTTCTGCCTTTGCAGGTGATGTCCATTGCTTTCCTCCCCTCCCACAGCAATCTTGCAGGGCTTCTCAAATCATTATATTTTCCCCCGTGTGGTCAGTTAGCTGTATTCCCCATTACTTGGGGGGTCGATCACCCTTTATGAAGGAAATAAAGTAGTTACAAAAGAGGAAAGTGCGATTATGGAGAGGCAAAGTTAATGGGAAGGGGAGGACAGAAGTCTCATATACATAGAAGAACATACACATAAATTAAAAAAATATAAAAATATAAAGAAATATACAGACACCAATACATCCATGAGTGAGAGGGAGGGTTGTGCTGGGGTGTCTTTTGAACTCCCCACTGAACTGGATGTACCCCTTTACTTCTTCCCTCTCCTGTCCTTACACTCTCCCTTCTTTTGGGAGCACTGAGACATGGAGCACCCGTACAACGACAGTGACAAAACACCCTTCCCTCATCATGTTTAGATGCCACACTGTTGCATAGGAGGGTAATCATAAAAATCATATTTTCAGCCCCAGAGCTGTGGCAGGGACTGGTCTTTTTCCAGATTGGCTACAGAGAAGCAGCTTTAACTGGCAAGTATTTCTCCTGTGCCCTCTGAGCATACTTTAGGAGCATAAAAATGCCACATACCCCATTGATCAACGTACCAGGCAAATTCCATAGAGTGATACCCATTTCCAGTTGATCTTATCAGGAAGAAGGGAGGAAAGAAGAGACAAAAGGCAAAAACTTTACAAGAGGCAGAAATGTAAACTGCGATTCAGCACTTCTTCAGAGAGCTTTTTCTATGACAAGAAGAGAAACCACTGTAAGTTGTTAAAAGAGAGTGATAAATTCTCTTTCCCAATTTCTGTGAGTTCTACAATTCCCAATAATAATATATATCAGGTTTAGAGTACTTTTCATCTTCAAAATGTTGAATTAATTCTCATTATTTTTCTCTAGGAGCATTTTCTCCTTGCCCTTCCTTCATCTTCAAGAAAACTTTCTATTTCTCTACTTTTCATTAAGAGTTTTATCACATTCCCATCAAAGTAAGTGGAAAAATAATGCTTGTGTCACAAATGAAGGAACAGGCACTTGGATTTCTGCTTCTCCTCTGGGATTTTTTTAACTTAATTCTTTCCTTTTTCTTTTTTGTTTCTGTCATCTCTGTTCCCTTATCAGATTTTTAACTCCTTTGCTTAGCTTGTTTCAGTACATCATTTGTTCTGCCTTCTATTCTGTTCATCCCATTCCCCTTAATTTTCTTTAGGTATTTTATTAGTGTTATTTCTCTGAATCTGTCCTGCCTCACTTCTCCTTTTATTCATTCCTTTTTCCTCCCTCCCTCTATATTTCTTCCATTACATCAGATATTATGGATTCTTGGCCACATGTAGGAAAGGCATAATTTTCTGGAGTTTTTTGGGTGAATAGAGTCAGACACAGAAGGAATCTTCAGGTATATGAATAAATCTGTTTTGCCTCCAAACTATGCTTATGAGTTGTTTTAAAACTATTTTTCTGACAATATGGAACTCTGTGAAACTCAGTGGTGCCAGGAATGAGCATTGTGTAAAAAAAGAAAAAAAAAGCCTAACCAACACCTCTGAAAAATTCTGGAGAGAAAATGAGTACAATGCCAGTGGTTTTGAGAGATACTGAGTTGCGTGGGCACTGTTCACTTGGCTCGGTGGATTCGTTTTCTTTACAAAGTCTGTTCTTACGTTTTTGCTGTGGTGGCATTATTGCTCTGTGTTGGCAGCGTAAATTAAAACTGAACATCACATTTCTCACATAACAAACTAAGGTAAAATCACTTGCAGCAATTCCCGAATAAAATGCCATCACCTTTTCTGCTGAGATACGCACAGCCAAAGGAGTTTTTCCTGTTTTGCCTCCCACATTTAGAGGTCATATGCAGTCAGAAGCTGATTTTAAACAACTGGAAATGATGTTCAACTGCTGTACCAAAGGGCAGGATCAAGCCCTTGATATTTATCTCACATTTTCCATATTGCTGTTCTGAATGTCACAGGTAGTTAAATAGGATAACTGTGTGACATGGTTTCAAAAGACACTACAAATTCCTAGCATTTCCCCAGGAAATGCACATTTTAAAGAAGAGGTCTTTTAGCAGTTGACATGCCAAAGCATGGGTTTGGGTTTGGGTTTTTTTCTGAATGTCTAAAAGCATCTGGGCTTTTTCCTTTTTCTAGACTAGCAGTTATGCTTCTATGCTTCTTTCTCTCTCTTTTTTTTTTTTTTTTTTTTTTCCCCAGGTAAATGAGATATTGCCTTAGAGCCTAGGACAGGTGAGAAGTGAGCAAGGTACCCTCCTACAGGCTCCTCCGACCTTGAGGTCTGTGATGCTGTTTGACAAGAGGCAGAATAAGCCATAAATATGGGTAAGAGCCACTGAAGCGTAACAAGCTTCTTCCCCAAAGGGGTGTGTAGAGTTTCAAGCTAGCCCTAATCAAACTCCAAACGAAGAGGATGCAGCTCAGCACCATTCAGATGTGTAGGTACGGGGCTGTGCCTTTTTTTTCAGTGGGGGCTGGAAATGGGGCTGCCTCACTGCCCACACTTTGGGCTGCCGCAAACCTGGGTCCGCGCTCTTGGCACTGAACTGTATAAATAAACGCATCTATGTTTATCAGTCCTATAGCTGCAGAAAATGCGGACAGTGATTTATAATGTCCTACATAAGAAGGGTTGGTGGTTTTGACTGCACTAAGATGAATGGGGGAAATGGAGGGGTGATAGGCCAGTCTAGTAATTAGATGGGAAACCACCAGAAGCTCTCAGCCATGGCTGGGCACCTGTTAAACACTAGTTCCCGGTGACGGAACAAACTGGAAGAGTCCCATTTGTCTCCATTTTCTGGCAGATACAAGAGCGAAGAAAAAGAAGGGAGCAAAAAGTCACATTCATAGGCAGCTCCACGGAATATGTTTTCCTGTTGAAGAGTTTCTTCTCTCTTGAAAGTCATGAAGTATGCGTAACCAGCTTAGTTAAAAGCTAAATTAAATTCCTTATGTGAGGAATGAATAAAAATTCCAGACTTATCCAGGCAGTATCAGAAAAATTTATCCAAATAAACAAAGACAGGAATTTTAAGATATAACAATTTTCAAATTCAGTATTCAAAATACAGTGACCTAAAATTTTAGTAAATTAGTGTAAAACAAATTGATGATATTTTAATTCTGAAATTTAATACCCATGCTATTTTTAACTGCAACACTTTGAATTCACAACTGGAGTTGATTTTAAATTATTTTGCTGCATATACAATTTAAATAACAGCTTTATGTGCCATGTGAAATTTTTATGGCTTTTATGTTAGGGTGAATTTACCTCTTTTGGGCCTTCTTACAGTTGGATAAATTGTCTGATGAGACTAGGGAGTGGGGAAAGAGAAACACGAAAATAGAACTGAAGCCAAGAGGTAAGTGGTGCTTCGCCTATCTGAATTCTTTAGAAACGCAATGTGTAGAGAACTGCAAAGGACTCACAAGTCCTGACTGTGGACTGTGAGATCCTGTTCTCACCTGCATCGCATCCTTTCACTTATTTATGTGCGGGTAACATCGAGTTCACCATTTCTCAGCAACTGCCTATTCGGTATCCGGCTCCTACCAGAGCAAATGTGAAGTGTTAGACTGTAGGGTACCCGCAGAGCTACGGGAAGTGTTAGGCTGTCACATACTTGCAGTTCGATGTGGCTTAGCGTAAACTCTATACCAAAGTCCCTGCACTACTGATACAGATACCATATGTTCATAAGAAACCACTTGTCTCACGTGTAGCTTACTCTCTCAATAACTAACCAGAAATTGTCCCTCTGCAAGATGGGATGTATCACAGGGACAGGGGCAAAGATGCTGAAAGGTAGGAGATGGTCCTCACAAGCCAGTCTCGGAGGTATTAATATTTGCAGCATTTATTTATTGTTAAGTGCACACCCAAAACGACTGGAAAGCTCTATGTTTCCTTCCAGGAAGATGTCAGATTTGTAATTTAGCTAGTATAGGGTACAACAGGGAGAGATTAGCATTGCATCATCCATCTTGATCTGGTGCACCCAGGGCTATATTGCCAGCGGAGAACTCCTCTAATTTTTCCCCTGCTCTGCCCCACCTCAGGCTGAGACTTTACATCTTCCCCTTTTTAGATCATTTTTTCAGTATTATCCATAATTTCAGCTACTCTGATTGCTAATGAAGACAGCAGAGAGTACTGTATAGTGGAGGTATTGGAAGAAGTCCTATCTCTCTACCCATGAGTAGGACATTTCTTGCTTGGAAGAGGGAACTCCTGCATTTCTCCCCCATGCAAGAGCTCACCAGGCCAAAGGAATAAAAGAGTACAACCCCCGCAATCCCTTGTGTAGCCACAAAAGGGCCAAAGCAGTAAATACCTGTCGTCTAGGATCCAAGTCATGCCAACCACTATCTAGCATAGCTCATACCGAGAGGCACAGAGGACATTACTACAACACCCTCCCACTCCATCTGCATTGAGTGGAGACGACTAAGTTCAAAGGCAGCTCTTTGTGTTTCCGACGCTATTCTGTGATTGCTTGTTTTTCCAAAAGCTGCTGAACTTGTTTAAGTGCATTATGCCATGGTCTCTAAAGCCTATTTGCCTTTTTTGCTTTGTTTTGGCAACTCAAAGGAATATAAAGAAGCACGAAGCATGAATGTGCCAAAATATCTAGCAGGTCATTTCTGTGACAATAGAGCTGAAAAGTATAACTTATGCTGATGGTGTGCTGCAGCCAGAACACTTATAGTACCTAAAGTGCTCTTCTCCTTTCATTTGCTACAGAATTGCAGATCATATAACAGCAGAGGCTAGGTAGATACAGCATGAAATTGGTGTAATTTATCTTTAAATGTCAGGATAATGTTACACTTGATGTCTACATTTTGACACATCATGCTACACCACATAATTTTTTAACATTTCTTTAACCTGGGGTATTACCGTGTTTGGAGAGCTGAAAGTGAATATGGATATGGAAAGAGAAGCCTCTTCAGGAATACAGACATCTAAGCAAAATAACGTTGGCAGTAATATAATGTCGCCATTCACTTCCTATGGACAATTCCAGTACAGCAGATTTTGTCCAAACTTTTTTATTCCATTTCATCCTTCTTCCTTACCCTTTACAGATCCCTTCTTTTTCCTTTCTGCTTAGAACGACACACTATCAGGACAACTTGTATCACGAGCAACTTCTTTCCTCCCTGCTTCCTTTTTTAATACCCTTTGATTTAATAATTCCATACTGGGTTCCTTTATCTGCTTTACACCCTTCTATAATGAGCTAATTAAAGACATAAGAGGTCTCTTTATTATGGCATATGGAGGCTGGTTTTTTTGCATCACTTTTTTGTTTCTACTGTGACTCAGACCTTTCTTTCCTCCCACAGTCTCCTCTTACTGGATTGTGGGGTGGGTTTTTTTGAGACGGGGGGCAGACAAAGTTATTCTGAAGCTAGTTCCTGCTTGTCTTCTGGCACTGTTCTACAAGGTTCCCCAAGTTCCCTGTTTTTGGGGTGGGTTTTTTTTCCTTGTCAAATAAAGTAGACCAACAGCACTTCATTGCTTGGTTCAGCTGCCTTTCTTACCAAAAAAGAGAAACCCTCTGCTGCTTTGCTGAACATGAGTCTGCTGTATTTGATTTCTGGAGGAGCAGAAATGGGATTTCAGCCTCATTTGCAGCAACAAGCCCCGGTACTGGCCATTTGGTCTTCCTGTGAAGGAGTACCACGAGTGCTGTAGGTTTCTGTCTGTGCTCTCTCTCCTTCATCGAACAGATCTCACTGGTCAGCTCTGTAGGTATGGAGTGGTAGATGTTTGTGGCCAGACCCTTAACTTGAAAGCACCAGGGGTTTGTATTGTACTGTTATATGAACTCGGTTTTTCCCCTGTATTTGACTAGCATGTTCTCCTAAGGTGAACTGAAAACCTTGGGAATCCAGTCTTTCTGGAGCAGAGCAGCTTCCTGGTGGGATGCAAGGAAAGTTCAGATCTTTTCTGGGATACGAACAGTATGCTGGTGGGTGTCCTTCTTCTCAAGTTTCAGGTTGAAGAAAAAATCCCAAATTTGTAAAGTTCCACATTTCAATCCACAGTCTGCTCAAGACCAAGCCATGATCCCCATCTGGGCCTTTAATTTTTCTGGGTCATTTTTGGCTCTGGAGATATCAGAATATATCATGCAGCTCAGTTGTGCTAGGGTAGTTTGAAAATTATGTTAAACTCTGCCTAAGCACTATGATTTTCCCTGATGAGTTTCTAAAAAGATGAAGTTGAAAAAAGATGATACTAAATTAGTGGTTTGCATCTCCATTTTCCCTTTCTGTTTTCATCAGCTATGTGTGCTTCATACTGCTAAGAAGGCTAAAGTTGTAGGAGGGAGGAGGAGCTGAGGAGATTAGGTGTCAGCAGGAGAAATGGAAAAGCTAGCAAGGGAGAACTAGGCCTTTAAATCATCCAGACAAAGGGTGAGTGAGGGAAGCAGGCATAAAAAATGGAATAAACACCCACAACTGACAATGAATTTAGGGAAGGCTCATACTTGGGCTAGTGGCAGAGCCCTGGGAACCCCAGTAGTGGAAAAGGCACATACCTGAAAGACAGACTACATAGAAAGGGAAGC
The DNA here is from genome assembly GCF_964188355.1 of Buteo buteo. NCBI lineage: Eukaryota > Metazoa > Chordata > Aves > Accipitriformes > Accipitridae > Buteo > Buteo buteo. The sequence continues at coordinate 5,255,017 of NC_134178.1, forward strand.
CCTCAAACCCACCGTGTTACCGTGTAGTTCACACTCCATCACTGCATGTCCATTTTACCTCTTCTGTGAATTGTTTTAAATTGTGTTTGTACAGTATTTGGTACAATAGATCTCAGATCAAAGCTACGACAGGAAGTCATGTGCTGAATTATAAATTTAAGTCTCAGTGGTGCTTGACTCTAAGATGCTGACAGGGCTGTAGGCATTCTTGGGAGATCAAATCCACACAGGAATCACGGCCATAGATAGGCTACATGAATCTTTTCCTATTGCCTTGAGAATTACTATGTACCCTTTGTCACTAGGAAATGACATGTAGCAAGAGCTATATTTTAGTAAGCCTGGATAACTCAATGAATTTCTATATAGTTCTCACACACCCACTCAAGAAGACTCAAATATGCAACAAACTATACCAGGAAAAATGTAACACAATGCCACAGATATCAGATACACTTAGAAAATTATATTTACTTATAGAAAGTTTCATTTTCTTTCCTTCTTTATTATATTTAACTTAATTTTATGTTAAGTTTTGGAGCCAATATTGGTCAACTGCTTATTAATGTGCTAGCTAATATCACGTACTTGTCACTGGTTCAAACTGAAGATTGAACAGCCAGTTTCCAACAGTAATTTCATTAAAAATACCTGTTTGCAACACAATTGGTCGGTGTGCTCTTGAGATCGATCTGTACTTTGTCAATGCCTGGTTGTACAGTAATTACTATGGTAAGTAGAAGTACAGAGATACTGGTCAGCACATAGCTGTGGAGATGCGGTGGCTTCCAGAGAAATCTCATGGTGGGACACGCGACTTTTCTTCTGCACACACACTGTCACTATCCCCCTCTTGAACAACTCATTCTGCGAGGAGTGGCAGAACGACAGATCTGTCGGCTTCCCTTCCCTCCACCTCCCCTTGAAAGCAAGAGGTCCCGCAATCAAACTTCCAAGCTGTTTCTTGTTACAACAAGAGCAGTTGTGTTTGAACCGATGTTCTGGTTGACTCTTAACTTGCGCACCACGGAGTCTTGTCTTTGTAGCAACCAGAAGGTATTTTCACCCACGCACAAGTTTAGCGTGTGATGACCACACTAATCAGCCTATACCCATTCTTTTGTAGTATAGCTACATAACACCATTTTCTGTTCCCTGCTTTCAACATTTTAGTTGTAGCTGGAACTGTCATTGATTGCAGCTATCCTAAAAACATCTTCCCTATTCATTCCTGAGACAGCTGTAGAGATGTGTGTGTTCTGAATCCCTCGTGCATTTCATATCTTCTCTGCACACCTGGAGAAGGAAGCTTTCTGCCCCAGTAGCCTGAGTATTATAACATCTTTATATTTGTTGGTTCAGTAGCAAGAATTGTATTATGTACTGTATCAACAGTTCTGAGATGAGGTAAGACAAGAAATGGGAAAAGCTGGAAAACGGTAGACCTTTACATCTGCTAATACTGGTTTCCCAGGTGACCTGAATCACATGTTATTACATATGGACAGCCAGCCTGGTAGCCAGAGGAGAATAGCCTAAAAAAAGTAATTTCATTGGGGAAAGAAACTTTGTCTTTAAATCAGTTCTTCTGTCACAGATCAAAACCAAGGCATCCTTAAAGCTCAGTAACAGAAAAGTGGCAGTAGAAATGGCGTTGCAGGACACCATATTTATTCTCCCACCATGATTTCTGCGTCGCATTTTCTTATTTTACAAGTCACAACAACAAGACAGTGTGTTTACTTGTATAAGGCAGTACATGAAAGTCCCTATGAAAATTTCATAATCATGTGTGCTATATTTGAGTGGTAAATAAGTTTAAGAGGACATATAAAATTGATAGAAGTTTTAATCTAGTGTAACTTGATTAAATCTGGCATTTTGATTATGGGATTGTGCTGAGATGTAATGTAGTAAGAAAATCAATTTATGATCAGGTGATTTGTACATTCCTATTGTTGATTTTTGTGCTGCTACTTAATTTAATACCCATTTAGTTCTGAGACTGCAGTAAACTACAGTACTCTTCTAGTTATGTTTATACACTTTATTATGTCTCTGACATTATGTACAAATCATGTACAGGATTACCTACCTACCTGTTAAAATTTTCCTGCCAAAAAAATGGGGTTGAATTAGTAACATAGACAAGAAACTTCCAGTTGGATTCTGCAACACCTTCAAGGATGCTGTTGCAGTGTTGTGGCAATTGGGAGGGGGTGCCCATTAGGTTTTCTTTTTCTTGGGTTAATGCATTAAACCAAGCATATCAAAGGATGGAACCTGTCTATGCCTCTCCCTCACCTAGAGACAGCTGAGCTAGTTATAAACACACCAGTATGAGTCGTAAAAATAGTGTATCTTCAGCAACACACACCTTGAGGAAACCCCAAAATGTGCTCAGTATCTTACGAGATTGTTTCTGGTACCTGAGCTAAACTAATGTAAAGCTGACTACACTGGAACATAGACAGAGCTTCTTGTTGTAATCATGTTTATGAGCTTCACAGGTGGCTTCTGAATGTTCTTGTGTTATGCTGGAGATTACTTAATGGCCTTTCTTTCTGGTCTTAAAATCAATGAAACAGTAGAATTGCTGTTTGGGTAAAATAACCAGCTCCGAGAAGCTGCTTCTATTCTCACTTATACTATAAATATACTATACCTCTGTTGGAATATTGATACAGGTACATATATATGTAAATGTTGATATATTTGATTGTTCATATATGTTGTTATATATATTAACATTTTTCTATATAAAATATATATATATATGATATATATTAAAAAGGCAGCCAGATAAACATCAGTGTCAGTTCAGGTTAGATCTTTTGGAGACAATGCATCTTTTTCCTGACCCTTATTTCTAGAACACAGAATGCCCAATTTACTTACTGAAATGTTTGCTTCTGACATAGAATGATAACATAGTCATTCTGCAAAATGCTGGTTTAGAAGTCTGGTCTGAAATGCAGAAAATAATATAGCTCCAGATAACTACTTTCTCACTGACTCTAAGGAGTCGTTTCAATGAGTGACAGCTCTTCCTATTCTGCCCCCATCTCAAAAATTCCCCAGAGAACTGGCTGTAACTACGAACACCATATAATAACTCCAGCAAGCAAAAAATATGGAGGAATGTCCTGAAGAGCTCCTCTTTTAAAAAACTAGTCCTCTGTGAGATTCAGACCAGTAAACAGGGATCAAGGTTTCCCGGGCTTTGTTTCCTGGCAATGACAATTTAGAGAAGAGAAAGGCATCTCGTAGATTATTGTTTTCAAACATCTGGTCTCGAAAAAATTTATTTTAAGCATATAAAACATGGGTTCTTACTTGCACAAAAATTTGCCTGGATGGTTGTCCACCCCTGCATTGATATAATCACTGATGTTACGTGGGCTCTGGATGCAAAAGGCTGCAGGGAGGATGCTCGGAGAGCCCAGCGGGGAAGGTGCTGTGAGGAAGGGGACAAACGGGACTGTGAGGAGGGAGGGAGCGCTGGGTGAGGGATGAAGGGCATTTGCACTGTGCGGTCTCTGATCGGGGTTTGAGGGGACACCGTGGGGTGGATGGCAGGCAGGCCAGGTATCTCTGAGTCCCTGCTAAAAGAGCCTGATGTCACTAGCTGCAAAGGGCGGAATTTGCAGGGTAGCCCAACCAAACCTGAGCTTTGCTGACCAGCTAGCTCAGTTACAAAGTGTACGTGACGGATATGTGCATAACCCAAAAGCAACTCCCAGTAAATCCCCCACGTCACCTTTAAAAAAAAAAAGGGGGGGGGGGATTTTTTTTAATTGCCTTCCTGAGGCAGAAACATTGAAATAACCCATCAACTAGAAACCTAAGTTTCACCTTAAAGGGTCTTTGTGAAACCCAGTTTTTTTCCCCACAGCTATAAAGAAAGACATCAAGTTTGATTCATCTTCACATTAAGTTATGCTAGTATAATTGCATTTCTTCCAGTGGTTTTACATAAATGCAAATTAGGCCCACTCTATCTTGCATGCAAGTAATGAGATTTTTCAAGTTCTGTAAGGCATCATCTCTACCCCTTTAATGAGTTAATTCTCTTCTCTTACTAATTTAGCTATAAGTAGTAGGAACAAAGCAAGGTGAAACATGATAAGTTATCATTTAGTCTCATGTTTCATTTTTCCACCTATATTTATAACTCCTGAGGTTCATCTTAAGGATCAGAGAATATAAAATAAAGCTCAGGCGAGTTCTACTGTCTTTCACATCAGAATGGCAAAGACTAGCATTTTTTCAATGCTTTTGCTATAAATACCAATTCCTCTCTCCTCAACAAAGACCGATTTTCACTCAAAACATTTTTGTGAATCTGAACAAAACCACTGTAATGATATCATTTGCAACGAAACCTGAGGAACAAGCATATTTCACATCATTTGGAGTATTACTAGGAACATTTTGTTCAGCTCTACTGCAAGCCAAGCAAGTAATTAACAACAGAAGGACTTGACTGTAGTGTGCCATGAGATGGTGTTAGCCCCAGAACCCTTCTGGAGATGAGTTTTGCTGGATCCTTCATTTTCGTTTTATTTCCCCTTTGTTAGTAATGTGGTGACTGAACCGTCCCTTTCATAAAACCCACTAATCTGACTTCTACAGCTACAAACCCAAGTCTTTTGGGAATATTTGAGACAAGTCTGGAGAATTTCATCCTGCGTACAATCCACAAGTTCAGAAATCCTGCTACGCAGAGTCGACATTCCTCTTTTTCCCAGGGAGTTAGGTCCCTGAGCCTGGGGCTTGCTTCAGCTGCTGCCATGTGTTGACAGTAATATCACCTTCTTTCATGTTGTGTCCTGAAATGAAAACTCAAAATCTCTTATTCAGTTTCTCTTGCAACCATGTAAGCCATGCTATACATTTAATAACAAATGTGTGTATTTAAAGTGAATATAACTTATGAGTTTTAGAGAGGCTTTCCACAATCCACTGCTAGAGGAGCTCAAGCCTTCATACGCTACAGCTGAGTTTGAAAAGAAGTGAATAATCTTATGGGCAATGTTTGCAGTTACGCATGATAAGCTGGATAATCAAACTTCATGCGACAGAGGATAAAGTAAATCGCGTTGGGTTCAAGTAAGAATTTATAAGCCGTGGACAGTATTGCAAAACATGACCAGGTACATTATATTACTTTAAATGTTGCCTTTTGCTGAAATACCAGTCAGTGGTCATTGGCAGAGCTTGAAACAGCATTCATCTGACCAAGCTCGACATTCTGCTCAGAGAACCGAGCTCTCAGCCAGCTTTAATTACTCTCTACTTTGGATAAATTCCAGTGTATAACAACTACAATAAAGGTACTTAGGAAAAGACACATAAGAGCACATCGTTGCAAGGCACATGACTCCTCTAATTCATAGGCATTGTTAGTGTGGGCAACATCATTAAATAGCTTATCACAGTCAAAAACGTTCTCTGCAAGCAGATGGTCAACAACTGCATGATTTTATTTAGGTTTTGATTTACATACTGGTCTGAAAAAATTTTACTTTATTTCATTTTACACGAAAATGAAGAAGACAGTTTGTTAGCTGCATTCTTGTATAGATAATCTCATATGCTGAATTATCTCAGTAGGATATGTTTTATTAATGCACATGTTTTGCTTTGAACATATTTTAATTTGCATTTGTGGCAAGAGGTTTCAGTCTTCCTTCTGCGCCCTTCCTTTCCCTACCACCACCACCCTTTGGTAGGAGATGAAAGGACGTTTAGTCTGGTGCTGACTTTAATGAGTATTTCCGAACCCAGTTCACTATCAGGGCCCGAATTGGTCTTGCTGACCCTGACCAGCCCCACCAGTGACCTCCTCTCATGCCCTCGTCCTGTTTGCCCAGGATTTGCCTCTAAGCTGAGGCCTTTCCCTGGTCCTGGCCCAAGCTATGTCCGTCCCAGCCCTCTACCCAGCCCAGTCCCTCTCCTGCCCTTGCCTCGCTCGCCCTGGTCGCCATCCCCAGCCCAATTCTGCTCCCCACCTCCGTTGGGATGGGGCCACTGCAGGAGGTCCCTGCCCCACTACCCCACCGCTGCCTGCCCCAGCCACGCTTATAGTCCCTTAGACGTGGAAATTTTGAACAGCTAAAACTTTCCATGAACATTTGTCAAAAAAAGCCTTCAGGCAGCTCCGGCGTGGCTGACGATTGGCTCTCACTCATTCATGTAGAAGGCTGGGGCTGGGGCTGACCCACTCTTTCTGGTTTGGAATGGCGATTTGAACCCAGATCATCCACATCCAGGGGTTATTTTGTGTATCGTCAGGATATGGAGCAAGTAGGTGCCGGCTCCTCTTAAACCCAAGAAATAATTAAGTATTTAGGCAGCACGGAGAAGTGCCAAAGGCACGCTACAGCCTTCCTCTGCGGGTGGACATTTCATTTGCCCTTTAGCGACAGGGGATCTGGAAGAGCACAAAAGCCCAGACATCCCCCTCCAACCCCCAAAACAGGACTGGGGCAATGTCTCAGCGAGAGCTAGCGTTGTCTGATAGCACCAAGGAATGTCCCTCTGGTTGGGAGAAGGTTAGAGATTTCGTCTCAGCTTGGGATGGTGGCTTCCAAGTGGGAGGAGGTGCCATCATTTTGAGAGCTTATGCTTGGTATTTTGATAGAATCAGACACCCTCTGCCTCCACACAGCCAATGTTCTGAGGCAGTCCCTAAAGGGGATATCAAGAAATATTTCTCATCAGAAATCCGGATAAAGCCTTCTCATTTCCAAAGCTAAAGTAAGGCAGAGAAGGCATTCCTGGCCTTTACCTGATAATACTGAATCTGAGAAGCATATCTGCGACTCAAACATGGCCAGCTGTCCTGTCTGATGCGATGATCTCTGGTTTTTTGCAGTCAGGTGTCCTGCTGTTTTGATGAGTGAAATACAGGATGCCATTTGTCTTGCATTGTGGCTTTAAGCTAAACATTTTAAATCGTCCATTTCATAATGCGGATGTGAGGTGTTCCTGATTACCGTGAAGAAGCTTGCTGAACGATTTTATTTTAACATTAGAAAAAAATGAGCTGGCAATTATCTTGATTATCTTGGCATGATACCAAAATCTACAGATGTAAAAAGCAGGATGATTGGGTTTTATGCTTGTATTCAGACTGGGAGTGTTGTAATGAAGGTTTTGCTTTGTTTCATTTGCTCTTTCTTCTGCAGCTCTTTGTAAGTGGTTCTGAGGGAGTGGGCCTTACTTGGACTGCTGGTTGTATGTTTGTCAGTTTATTATCACTTTTTCAGTACAACACAGATAAATCCTAATGTGATAATTTACTGAAATCTTAATTGCTGAACTTTTGTTCTGGTAGTTTTAGACTTCAATGAAATAGGAATATTTTTGGTTTTAATAGGGAAGTCACTTGGATATAATGCAACAAAAATAAGCTCAGCAGTCAGCACATAATTAATTTTATTCCAAAAAATGTGAGTGGGATGAATGGAGTCTGGATTGTTTGCTCTTGGTTCCCTTGAAGAAAAAAAAAAAAAATTAGCAGCTGGTATACCCTGGAGGGTAGATGAGCTTGCTCAGGAGAGAAACAGTTCTAGGTGCTGCAGAGTGTGGCAGGAGAATAAAATTCTCAGCAAGTAGCAAGCAAACCAGGTCTCAAGGTCAAATTTCTCTAGGCACAAGAGGAAGCTTGTGCACGTAGAGCCTCTTGAAACTCAGCAAGACAATAAGCTGACTGAAAATAAGACTAGAAGCAAGGACACAATGGATAGAGGTAGAATCACATTTAAGACATTTGTTACTGCTTTTTCGTACTGGTTAGTTTTAGTTTTCTCTGTTCAGAAAGCTAATCATTCTAGTTTAAGCATAAAGGAAAATGCCATATTTTACTAGAACATAAAATAGCTCTCTGTATGGGAAAGATATACATGGATTCACCTCAAAACTCTCGCGCACTTTAGGTCCTAACACATAATAAAAAAAAGATTTTGCCTGCATCGGAAGGGTGATGAAAGACTTTAGTCTAAAACTGAAAGTGTAGATATAAGCATACTAATTCTGTATGCTATGCAAGATGTTTGGGATGATTTGGCTTATGAAATACACTCCCCTCCTAATGTTGCTTCAGCTCATGTTTAGATATTTTTGCATCAGCTTACCTACCCAGGTCCTATACTCCTGGGAGAGAAGCGTGTTTGTTTGAGTTTTTTTACTTTGCAGATTTAAACTGTGAGAATGCAGAAGATATGCTACAGAAATTTGGAAAGAAAGCTATTTGACAGATTTTATTGCTGCCTTTTAAGATGACAATCTCAACCCAATTTTCCACAGGTCAGGAAGAAAGAACACAACAGGCATATTGGCAAAACTAAACAAGAACTTGAAAATTAGTATCTTGGTAGGGATCACTTTATCAGAACTGCCAGAAGAACTAGGATAATTTCTCCTTTCAGTGCAACAGCCCTCTCCCTGCTCTGGACTTGGTCGGGCCATTGGAGGTGGAAGCTTCTCCCCGCTGGCTGGGGGATGCTATAGGCAGGGTCGCCCACCGCATGCCCGACCGACCACCCGCAGCCTGAATTGCCGTGTATCTCGCAACATTTGAACTAGCAGCATGGAGTTACGTGGCTTGTGTCCCAGACTCAGACTCTCAGCTCAGAGGTGGCTGTAAGGTTAACTCTTCTAACGAAAAAGTACTATAACGGGTGTGCTGGTTTGCCTGCCCTGCCTGCTGTCAGACCATAAATGAATATGGTGGCTCATAATTCTGTCATTCATATCCTTCATGGAATCCAGCTACCAACATCATGCAAAATCCATGATTGCCGTGGATGTTTTACTTGGGAGACGATGTAAATAGTTTTGCTGTCAAGTAGAAAGAGTTTCTGACTTAAATATAACATGGGAACTATTTATTGGTCCACTCCCTGGCATGGTGCTCTGCCAGTTACCACCTCCAAGACACCCATAGGTAGGGTAAAAATTGTTTTGAAACTCATAGTGTATAACAAAATAGAGGAGGAGGTATTCCTTAGGAATCTCAGCATACAAGCTATTTTCACTGTAGCCATATGTCTATACGAGGTCTATCCCGAGGCATGCTTTGAGCAGGGTGTTTGGATTAGATGACCTGCAGAGGTCCCTTCCAGCTTGAATCACTCTGTGATTTTGTGGGGCATGGACTGGTGTCATCGGCATTCAGTCGGGGCTGAGCTGTACCACGCTGTCCTGGCATCAGTCATCAGCGATGGGATCCCTGCCATTCACTAGCTGTCTCTTCAGTCACCACCGTGTCCAGCACTGCTCTCATTTATCTTCCAAAAATACTTCTGAGAGCCCACTGATCTTCTGAGGGACCGCACAGATGGGTTTACTTAGTTTTAGCAAACCTTTACACGCAACATGCCAATTCAAATAACAGCGTGGGCTCTGTCATGGGGCACAGTCCCCTTCCAGAGGTGGAAGCAGCAGCAGAAATTATAACAGTCTATTAAGTCTGTAACCCAGTATACAATACCAGTTTCCATCTTCAGCCAGCACTGGGATAAGGATTTCAGCTGTTGCGAGATGCGCTGACCGAGAGACGCTGTCTATAAGTTGTGGTCCGGTAGGGTGTAACCTCGTCAAGCCCATCCTTGTGTTGCGTCAAAACTTCAATGCAAACAGGTCTGTTGTGGGCTGGATTTCTAACCAGTCTTCTGGGTCTTTCTAACTGGTCTTCTGGGTCGCTCCCGTCAGCGGCATGGAAGCGCGGCAATAGGTACTCCTTCCCAAACCCCACAACTCCATTAACTGCTATAAACCAGGTCCCCCTGCAGCTTGAAAAATATCAAAAGGGATGGTTATCTCTGCAACTAAGAGTCATGTTGACGTACATGATTTTTTTCCCCCTCACAGGATAGGTGTCCAAGATTTTTGAGTTGTTCAAGAATCCTGCTGTGGCTGTACTTTATCTCTTTGAAGTGGATTGAAGATGCTTTTCACAGTAATCACAAAAATAGAAGATAATAATATTTTGGCTTGTGAAGTGGGAGAAGAGTTTGATTTTTCTAATTACAAGATTTAAAAGTAGGGGTAATGAAAAATTTTAGACAACAATGGTCCAATTTTTGCAAATGGAGCTGGAATTTCTGCAGCAACATACAAAGAAAAGCAATTCTTCTTCCATGAATACTTCTGAATTAATTAAAAAATTCACTTCTTGGCAAAAAGCTAAAGATTTTATGAATTGCATTAATGAAGTTAACAATAATGTCCTTAAGCATATAGAACAAGCTAAGCTTTTTTATTAGTTCCCCAATGTCTAAAATAAAAAAGGAGTGCCACATGAAGGTTGAAAATAAATATAAAAATAATGTCAATGCAGATAAAAGATGAAGATATGTATTCAAATATTTGGATACACAGCATGTACCTTGTAAAAACATGAAAGCACAAACTGAATTTTCATTGGCAGGACTAAGAACTACTGCATAATCAAAAAGGTTGCTTTCATGTATAAATTCTTCATGAAGAGATGAAAAGATCTGGTTTAGTATTAGAATTATTAATATTGTTACCATAAACCAATATTTTTCAAGATTTTTTCCTACTGAATATTTTATTCTGCTTTTTCAAAATCTTAGAAGATTTTAAGAGGAGATACACTGTTCAAAGGAACACAAGAACTGAGAAGGCTCAGGCTCTCAGTTGTACAGCTGCAGAATATTTAGGCAATTGTAATATTCGGTAAGCAATTCATTAATGTTACTGATGAAATTTAAGCAAAGTGCTTTCCAAGACATACCGCCTGGTACCACTAATGTTGTTTACAGTAGTTACAGCTTTATGTATAGGTATCTCGACTTTATACTACACAAAGTTAATTAGTTTACTTAGCTTAAAATATTTGAAATATTAACTCTATTTATTCATTAAAGTTTGGCCAAGGAGGAAATGAAGATGTGGGGAGCTGAACATTTAGGAAGTCCTGGTATGAACCAGCTGGAAACAGTAGTTGTGTTCTGCAGAAGATAATATTATCTAATGATGAATATTTAGAATTTTTAAGCATGTAAATTTTTTTTTTGGTCATAAAGAATTTTGAACAATCAAAAATGGAGCACACTTCATTTTTTAATCAGCATGTTTCCTTGTGCCTTTTTTCTGATCCAGGAATAATTTTCACTCCAAGTCTTTCTTTTTTTTTTTTTTTTCCCCCAAAGCAACACAGTGCTGCATCTTCATCAGTTCTAGTCATGAAACCCTCTTTTGTTGAGTTGTTTTGCTGTATGTGTTTAGAATTATTATTATGTGGCTTATTAATTTCTCTTGAAAAAGAAAACCATGAATATGAGACCTCTATAAAGTATCTGCACATTAAACTATATAGATATACTATACTATATCTGCTGTAAGATAACTAGATGCATACATACATAATACAGACACCCCCCCCCCCAGCAAGATACAGCTCTTACTGTAGTTACATTGAATTTAATGTTATGTATGCTAAATAACACCTGTATTAACAAGTAAGGATCAACACTTAGCCAATCTATAAAAGCCGAGTAACCATCACTGCACAATAAAAGTGAAACACCCCAAATTGGTAGGAACCTGACAGTTATTTTCATAAAAACAAAAAGTGCTTGGGAAATAGTTAAGCAATTACAAGTAACTTATGGAAGACAAACATTTTAGGGTGCAGTTTCTTTTCACCTAGGGAATTCAACATGAAGTATTTAGCAGACCCCTCCCAAACTGAGGAAATGCTGACCTTGGGCTGTGTCTTTGGGACCTGACACTGCAGGGGTCTAAACAGGAGATAGCTCTTAGGGGTTGCTAGAGGCAAGTGGTGCTCAGTTTTCATCTAAAAGCCTCACAGACCATTTTCTATGGAGAACCCTGGACACAGGGACCCCATAACGTTTCCAGAACTTCCATGCAAAGTCCACTCATCCTGGTATTCATCCCTGCCTACATCTGAGGTTTACCAGAGCAGAGAGCAACCAAAACCGAGCTGCAGCCAGCAGAGCAACCCAGGTGATCTGCAACAAGCCCCGCTCTGTCCTGGGAGCTGCTCGGAGACTCAATGTAGGGAAGACCCAGAATAATTGCTTTGGCAACGGCAGAGGCAGCTCCTTCCTAGACTTTATTTTTCCAAAGGCCTTTTATTCCCTTCTCCTTTACGACTACCTGTCTCGGCATGTCGTACAATCGAATGCAATCACAAGGCCCCCAGGAAAAATTAAAGGCAGAGAATGAGATGTCGCTGCCAGCAGAGCAGTTTGTCAAGCCTGCAGATGGTTTTTGAGGAGCTCTTGGGAAAGATACTCAAGCAGGGAAAGAAGGTTATGAGCTGGATGAACTAAGCAGCAAAATCCACTCTAAAATGCCATTCCTTTGCCATAAATAACCACCAGAATCTATGCCCGTGATGCTTTTCTCTTATTTTTGTGTGGTATTTATGATCACTAGCCTGCTTACATCATCCTGTCACCGTAAGAAGGAATTCTGGAAGGAAGGTTAAGACACAGCGAATCTATACGACTGTCCCGCAGGGTATTCTTCTGATCCACTGTGAAAAGAGCCTCAGGGTCGATGAGCAGCACGGAGCCACCAGCACCCGTGCTGGATTCCCACCCGCAACCCCGGAGTGTCCTGTCAGGGTGCAGCAGGGACCGTGGGACCTTCTCCGGCAGACCTTGTCCCTCTGTGAGGAGCAGAGCTGAGCCAGGGCTGGTGACAGGGCTCATCAGGAGCTCTTCCCATGTGTCAGTGCCCACAGGAGTGAGTTCGAGCCAGGATTTCTCAAAACCACTTCGGGAGTCAACGTAAACGACCGTATACTGGTCAGCGAGTAGAAACGCATCGGGAAGGAAAAAAAATGAAGTGGCAAAAAGCCACTCTCTGTAACTCCGAGCATCGTGCTCACCGCCTTCTCCCCACGCTAATGGCCTTGCGGCAGCGAGAGGATGCTCCTACGGAGGAGGGCGAGGAGGAGGTTCTCACGCTCGGCCCTACGCCGCAACCGCAGAGCCCAGCGAGCTCCGACAGAGCAGGATTGCCCAAATGTATTGCTAGGTGCTGGGATGATAGACGCCTGAGATATAGGCTCGTATGTGGTGATTTATAAACAGAACGGAGAAAGCCTGTGATAAAAAGCCTGTTGCAAGGTGGGGAAACAGACGGAGAGACTGCTGTCAATATTACGGTGGAGGAGTGATTCACCTAGCAATCATTCAGATATACTGTTGCTGCTTTTGTCTCCTAAGAAAGTTTTCTGTATTTCCTATTAAAACCTCGTGCTTATGAATAGAAATGTGTTGCCTGTTAAAAGGCACCCAATGAGTATAGTTTAGTGAATTCAGAAATGTTATGCGGAAGGACCAAGCAACTTATGTAGTTATGTTTATCATTTTAATAAGTACCTCAGCTCTTTCAGCCCAACTCATACTGCTGTCTACCGTATCTCATAGCAGGCTTCTGGTAACATGCCCCGGTTTTGCTAAAAGCCCTCCACAATGTCCAGAGAGGTATTGATGCCACAGTCCAGTGAGCTGTATCTCCACTATACGTGGAAGGTAGAGGACTATAGATAACCGGACTTTCTCAAGAGAGGGATCAGAGAGGGTGTTCAGACCTCAGACACTAGCACATGGCTTCACAATAGCAGAAAGCTCAATAAATGCCACTGGCCCAGTTGTGGCACTGGGTCTCATCACTCCTGCCTAAAATATGGAAAGAATTCAGAAGTTACAGCCACTGAATTAAGGGCAGACATTTCATTTTGGCACAGAATAGCCTCGTCAAGTGTATTTCACCCACATTTCTAACATTGTTAATCTGTTTTAAAGTGCTGTGAAATTTGAAGCCACACGTAAAAACAAAATTCTACTGAAAACATGTCCATTAACACAGACTGCAATGACATCTTTAAAGCTTTTGCATCATTTCAGCAGTACTGTTTATCACAAACATATACTTAGACAATTTATTTTGCAACCATAGCGAGTTAATGGATAATAAAAGAGGAGTCATCTTTATAAGGTAACAGTCCAGCTGCAGATCCCAAGTGCAGCATCCACAAGGACACGAGTCAATTGCTATCAGTATGATATTAGACAAATGTGAAAGGGAATTAATTTCACCTTTCTTTGCTTCTCCCATAGTGCGTGGCACTTCCTCATGCTGAGTTCAGAAGCAGAGCTGAGAAGCTCCGAAACTACCTGAGGGTCAAGGAGTACTGTGTCAGCTTGAGAACAGAAGGGCTGATATTGCTAATGTTTAATGTTTTCTAAATTGAAGATGCAAAAAGAGCTCCACGTATGTAGGCACCGAACAGTGAAGAGGGGGATAAAAGAACTGATTAAGTTTGGGCAGAATAGCAATAAACTTAAAAATGAAGGAAACTTAGGAACTGACTGAGGATCTGAACACAGCTGGTGACCAGGATGAGATGCCTCAAAGACAGACTGTGAAGCAAGCCAGGCTGCATCTAAAAAGTTGGACAGGAGGACTGAGGATATTTTCTCAGTTTCTATGGAAAATCTTTTTCTATTGCTGTGAAGCAATGCATTTGATAGGCTAGATTAAGTAATAGCAACCCAAGAGTTGTAATTAGCATCTGTTGATGGTGCTCCCTGGAGACAGCAACGATTTAAGAGCTTAACCAATGAGTAGAGGCTTTTTAGGTGCTTCAGAAGATCTGTTGGAAACAAGGGAAATGCTGGATCAGCAACCTCTGTGATTGCCTGACCTTCCCCATTGCTCTGCTTCCCACATGCCCAGCTGACCCTCCCAGGGCTGTATTCCCATCCGGACCTGAGCCTTTCAGGTAGAAAAGGGTGCTGCATAATAATGTGGCTCTCAGGATTTTCTGGCAGCATGGATTCAGAAAAAAATACCATTTTATTAATCACCTGGGAGTATATATGATGGTAACTGTTGCAGGTATCCATGATCTTTCGAATGAAAATTCAGGTTCGGTGGCAGTTATTCCAAGGCAGTAAGAGAAAATTTGCATCTTTATCTGCTGTACTTTTAGCTTCATCTCTGCAGATGGCAAAAGCTAGCACCTTAAAATCGAGAAGATGCCACTATTAGGAGAATAGGAGGGCAGAATGTTTTATTATTGTTATAACATGGTTGGAGGTATCCATTCTTTAGTTGGACTGAAAATAAAGGAATGATTTAGAAATTTCCCTCCAGAGTGATTACTCTGTGTGTCATTAGTTTGACCAACACACATAGTTCAGTGCCAAAGGCAGAAGACAAGAAGCTCACAAGCTTCAGGAGATGAGAATAAAAGAGGTCACAGGCTGATGTCTGCAATACTTCAGCATTCAGCCAAGACAACCCAACAAGATGACTATAGACACCTTGAGATTTAACACCATCAATGGAGATTCTTGGCTCCCAGGATTGCTAACCGGGTGCATAACTCCTTTCTGTGTCTCAAAATCTCCCGTTGCCACTTCATTATTTTCCATCTTTTGTTATTTGTTCCTTCCACAGCTTCACTCCCCGATTTTCTTTTGGTAGTGAACCTACTACAGCTTTCCATCTGAGTTTCTCTTTGCTGTCTACAGTGGGGTTTTGCTTTAGAAAATAATGCATCTGTTGCCCCAGTAAAAGTTACGTAATTCTTCATTTAGCCATACAGTTTTGCTCTCTCTTTTATGTTTTCCTGCTCATCGGTATGCACGCCATCTGTGCCTCTACTACAATGTTCCTACATGGCCTCCAGGCTTAGTTAGTGGTTTTAAAGTTTTATTACTTTGCCCTTCAGTCTCACGTTAATCATTTTGCTCACTGTTTTAAAAATCTGCCCTTTCAAACCTTGCTGTTAACATGTCAACCACACAGAAATTCAGCCCGCTCACCCCGATCTGATATCAAAACCTCATTGCATGGCAATGGCTGGTAACCAACGGAAATACTGTAATAACAAGAACTAAACCCAGCTGTTATATTCTGTTGAATACAAATTTATTAATTACAAAAGAACAGGATAGCTTGCCAAGAACACAGGATAAGAGCTATACAAGTGAGTATAAACAAAGAAATGCTTTTAAAACAAACTCAGTCACTTTTTCTAATTTAATGACTGAGAGATCTCAGACAGCTGATGCATGTGATGGCAGCTGTAAATAGATTCTCACAGTTGTGCTAAAGCCCCTCAGTCTCTAATAATGTGTATTGTGAGTCCTGCAATTCGACCCTCAAATTTAAATTCTGCCCAATTCAGCTAGGGAGATTTTGGGTCTGGGAACTCGTGCCGAAAGTTCCCAAGGAACACTAGGGCTCAGAATGGCTGGACAACACGTTTTCCTCAAAACCAGAAATGTTTTGCAGCAAAGCTGGGTCACTTTCAGGCTGCAAGAGGAATGAAGGTTTTCTGATTAAGGCACTGAGCAGTGAGATGAAAGCGTAAATCCCAGCTCTGCCAGAGGTTGCATGTATATCCCTGGGCAAGTCACATCACCTTTCTGTGATTCGTGTCTGCAGCTACAAAAAGTGAGTCATTATTTTCCCTTCCTCGAGCATTTCTGAGAGTGAAAGCTCCTTCGGAGTTGGACTTTTTCCAACCGTATGTTTGTAGGGGACCTAACACAAAAGCATTTTATCTAACTGAGACTTCCAGATGTTACCGTGGAACAGATCATTAAGGCTTCTACTTAATGCCGTATGAAAAAGAAAAACTGTAAATGATCTTTTTAATTTTTCTTCTGTAATGTAAGCTGGGAATAATGCACACTGGAATATTTGGATTTATAAATTTGTTGTTATAAAGGCGCAAATGAGAGCACAGTCATGACTTAATCATTCTGAAAGAGTTTACTATCTAAGTATGATTCTGTTTATTGCTGTTTTCAAGTTTGTGGAACATGAAAAAGAAAACAAGAGATACTTCATTCTGAGACTGATGAACACATTAACATTTATTGTGGATATATCAACAAACTTTGCAAGAATACAGACTGCTTCTTTTGTACCCTATCTGTATTCTTGAGGGAGAGTACAGTGAAGGACTTCCCTACAAAGTTATTCTCAATGACAACTGAGTTACTTTGCAATGCCTTATTTCATATTAAATATGATTAAATTTTATTATCTCCTACAAAATCCTCTTCATTATTTTTATTTAAAGGACAAACAACTAAGCTCTTTCCATGTAAAAGAAAAAAAAAGAATAAATATAATTAAACAGAATTTTATGCCATTTTCATCCAATTCCATCTGTTCAATTTGCATTATCACAGCTCCAGCGTATTACTAGTTCTTTTCCATCAGAAATAATGAAAACCTAAATTGAACCAGTTGTTATTTATATAAAAGGCATTTGCCAACCGAAGGCCTTCAGCAAGGATTATTTTAAATTCAAATTTAGTTACTTATCAGAACTACAGCAGTTGACTACAAGATAAATAAATATATGCATAAAAATTTGGAAGAAACCAATTCCAATGTGGCTTTACTGATAGCACTGAAAAGACAGGACCATCTTAGATTTTCAAATATCCAAATACCAATTAAGTCGAGGTTGTATTTCCAAATAGAACAAATTTTGGAAAAATTGTGGCCCCACCAACAGTAAAATCATTTTAAAATCATTACCAAATACAAACTGTTGGAAATATGCTTGATATGTTTGAAATACACATGGGCCAATGCCATGGAAATTACACAATGAAACACTGTTAAATATGTTGCCAGATCACAATGACAGAAGGAATTAATGGTAATAATTAGAGAAGTTCTAAGAACATTATCCAGCAAGACCTGCTTCGTTTCTTTTTCTTAATCCAGAAATTGCTATCTGTTCTCTCATGTAAAATTATTTATATTAATTATGAATCTACAAAAAATCTTTATTACCAACTTTCTCTATATATTGAGTTTATGAAGCGGTTAGCCAAATGAGTTATTTTTAACAGAGGGGAGGCCAAGTATTGTCAGCATTTCTTGGTGAAACACGCACCATATTCAGATCCTCTCCAGTATGGGTTTTTCCTTCAGACTTTTCCATGATGTATTCTATCTTAGACTTACATATAGAGGCACATGCAGAGATTTTTTTTTTCAAAACAGTGTGATGACAGTGATTTTGTTCTAGCCATACCTCCTATTTCAGTAGCCCTACTGAAACCTAACTTTGGTGTGGATTAAAATTCCTCTCATGCTATTTGTTGAACGTTGGAATTCTTGTTCCTCTTTTTAAGCTTTTCTCTTTCAGACTAATTGAGAATGCTCACTTTGACTATCAGGCAAACAGCATGTTCTTGGGGCATTATTGTGACCTACATTTCTGAGTCAAATCACAAGGTTTTCCGATGGGCATGATGAAATACATTATTTCTTTAATGGCATATGTGCAAGGAGAGTTAGACTGATGGTTACAGATAGAATTATCTGTTCTTGAAAGTAAATCTGGACCTGGTCAGGTGTGAAACACAACTAGTGTGGATTAATAGCTTGTATAGCTCAGCTCTGCATTATAAGCAGCTCTTCCCAGATCCTAAATAACAGCAATCCATTTGCTGAGCTCTGTCTGAATTATAGTTGCTTTCAAATGGACAATAATATTTGTTGATTTTTCATTTCTCTCAACTGTGTTTTATGAAATGACTGCAAGCTGCCAGCATGGTACACTGCCATTAAATTAGATGAAATGGTCTCCCTGCTTTTCTAAGGACCTGAATCCGGGAAAATTTCAGTCTGGTCTCCCACCCACGCATTCTCATCCTGTTTCCCTCGTCCACACAGCATATGCTTCGGGTCAGGCCAGCTCCAGTGAGCAGCCAAACAGGCACGTGGCTCCTGAATGAATTGCTTCAGCTGGAGGAAAATGATCAGTGTGCTATAGTGCCATGCATAGCATTTGCAAATATAATAGGCTAGATTTCAATTAAGAAATCACATATTGTCACATACAGTTGGCACCTTCCAAGGGTTGGGCAGTGTAACTAATGCAGTATTAAATGGTCCTGAGAATAAAGCTATAATTTATTTCCTAATGAGGATATACAAATTCTTTGAGCTGCAAGACTGACCATGTAATTGCACCGCTCTATAAGAGATGCCTATTTAAGCGATGTTGTTTAGGGCATGACTCCACTGAAAAAAAAGGCAACGTGGGAGACACCATGTGCATTAGGTCTCAAAAAAAAGAAAAAAAACCCAAAACCAAAATACCCAAGCCAAAAGCCACTTCTGTTGCAAAGATTTTTATGAAAACACAATCTATTTTTATCAAAATGCATATTCATAAAACTCATTCTGACTTTAGTATGTCTTGCTGGTTTTGTTTCTTTAAAATATAAACCACAGTCTGATCAAAGCCATGCAATGAAGCATCCTGGAGCTTGTCACTAGAAGCAACAGTTTGGGGTAAAACTGTGATGGTTTCTTCTTATCATTCTTGTTCCTGGAGTACAAGAAAAAGAAATCCCTGAACAAACTTCACTGGGATTTACACAAAGCGAAGAAGAATTTAGCAAGTGCTCTTTGCAACGGGTGGTGGCATTTCTGAACTCTCCTAGATGACAGCCCAGATCTCCTGCCCTGGCTGAGCTCTGTCATGCTCCAGCACCAGGATACTGTGATTATACCATGGCTTCTCTCTGGCAGTGGAAACCAAGATTATAAGTGGAAGACACATGCGCCCACCTCTCTTTCCTCCCCTACAATAGAGACATAATCCATCATGCACCAGAACCTGGGAACACAAAGTAGATGTAACCATTGATGTCTCCTGAGCATCGTCCCTTGTCTTATATTTAGGTTATAAACTCTTCAGTGAAGAGAATGTCCTGATGATAGTGTCCAACGGTAACACCGAAGAGCTCCTAATTGCTGCAGCTTTCCTGACCAAACCTTCCCAAGTTCACTCTGGATTATAAGAAACTGCTCAAGAAGCATTAGAGACAACCGCCTGGGCTCCGGACCCTCTCTGCAATTGTGTTGGCTGGAGTTCTGGTGTGGTTTTAAAACACAGCTACCAGCTTTAAAATGTAAAGCGGCTTTCTGAAATTGCCTGCCCAAGGGCAAAATAAGGTCATATAAAATAAGATGATCAAAGCTTTACTTTCATATAACACTTATTTTTTAATAAAGACTTCTCTGACATATGGCTTTCTCAAGCTGAAGCGGCATGAAAGACACTCTCGACAGAAATGAGGGCTGCCTCCTCGCTGCCATAGGTGCGGTTATCTCTACTGCCATCAGCCGACTTTTGTCACCTGTGAATTTGCTCTCTTCCTGTTGAATGTCCTCTGCAACCCACTTAATTCATAAATTTTTGTTCTTTCCAAGACTATTTGTGTAACTCAGAATAATTACAAATCCAGCAATGTTCATGAGATTAAATTAGGTTTTGAATGATTCTGCCAGGACACCAAACAAAAACTTTAATGTCTTAAATGATATATTCACTTTTAAGAAGGTTGATTATTCAGACTACTTATTAGATACATTAACATAAGTTAATTATGCTGACACAGAACACAGTGACTCAGTACTTACAGAAGTGACTAATTAGGTGCGTAATACCTTGATAAACCTTCAAAACACTTTCTTAAAATGGCTGTTACAAAATGAGATACCATGTTCACTTTTCCTTATTTAACAGGTTTTATTTTGGCTGTGTATGGTGGGCTTCCCGACTATAAAAAGACAGGAAGAAATTAGAGAAAATGGCAAGAAAGGGAGCAAAAACAATACATAGTTTAGCAGGCATGATCTACAAAGTGACAGGAAGGAATGTAACCTGTAAGCTGAGAGAAAAATGGCAAAGAGCAGCTATGATAACTGTGTCTAACTACTTCAGGAGACGTAACATAAAATATGGGGAGGAATTACTTCAAGTGATTAAGAGTAATATAATAGAAAGTAATGGGCTGACACTTGGAGAAAGAAAATTAATTTAGGTTAGATTTAAAGAATAAAAATGCTAAAAGCAAGGACAATTAGACAATGGAGAGATTTGTCAAGAGGGGTAATTGGGGGACCACCATTAAGGATACTCCGGAGTAGACTAGATAAAACATGCATAGGTTTCATAATGAGAGAAAATCCCACCCTAGTGCAGAGTAATAAACTAGATAACTCCTGGTAACCTTTCCTGAGCTACTATTTCAGTGATTGTCACGAAAAAGATGAGGTACAGCTGAACATGGTTTAGTTGAGCTCTATTTTAACAAGTTTTAGAGAGTGATTTCCAGAGCTGAATTCCTCCCAGTGAGCCTTAAGAGGGAAAGGAAGACCGACAAAGCTAAGCATGGAAACTTGTCAGAGAATGCCAGGCAGAAACAAGAAGAAACAAAAATTCAAAAGAAGCAAATATATCTTCCATAGCCATATGCTTCAGTCATAGTCACCGCCTTAATGGTCCTGCAGACATGGCTTCATGCATAGACCCCTGCTCTGATCTGTGAGAGCACATACTGCGACATGTATGTGTATCCCAGCACACGGGCTTCCAGAACGACAGCCCAACAGCTTCACAAGTGTAAGGAAGCACTGAGCAACACTTCCCAATATGCATTAATTACTAAATGCCTACTTAGCTAAGGCGAGCTGTAAGACCATCTATTTTTTTTTTAATTTTTTTTTTTTTAGCCAAAAACATCCTGGCACTGAGAACGTATTAAGTGCTTTTCTGGGGTATGGAATATACAGTAGCTCTATTATGAGCCCATGATAATTCATGAGCAGTTCTACCCCTCATCTTAATCTGCGATCTAATTCGGGATCTCATTTTCTTCCACCCTTATCCCATCTCCCCCTACGTTTTCCTCCAAATAAAATGCACTCACAGAATACCAGAATAGAAATAAAAGTCTATAAATCTTTCAGAAGCATTTATAGAGCTTCTCTGCACTGTGGCATGCATTCAACTGACAGCTGCTGCATGCCTTTGTGTTCTCATTCATTAGACATTGCTGTCTGGAATAACACCGGCATAGTGGAATTCTTTATATCCTAATTATCCTTCTGCTCTTTCACTTGCTTCACAAGGTAGATTCTTTGTAGGTATATTAGGAAGAATGTCCAAAGTATTGTTCAGGTTAACCATCAAAACATCAAATGTTCTGCAGAACCTTCTCACAATTTAAAAAAAAAAATAAATCTGAGCAGTAGGTTGGGGTGGGTCAGTTTGTTTAAGGAAGGAATTAATGATAGGTGTTCAGAGATACAATTAAGGTAAGTGAAATAATGGCCTTTCTCTGACCCTCAATACTTAAAGAATTTCAGGTATTTTCTAAAAACAAAAAAAGGAGCAAGGCCAACTGGGCAGCATAAAAAGGGCTGTGGTTCTAAGACAACACAAGTTGGGAGAAGAAAATGGCTTTGTTAGCATAATGGTGCTGATCTGCCAGCTCTGCCACAAGTTTCAAAAGTATTGATGAAAATGTTATAGTTTTGAGAAGACCACCTCCATATAAACTTGAATGCTTTGCCTTTATTTAAATACCAAGGAGGTCGCTATGTCATTCCTGGTAGCAAATGAGAGTCGTAAGTCCTCCAAAAAAGGTCAGCTTCCAACAAATCAAACACATCTGTGTTGGACAGCAATAGCTGGTGCATGGCATTTTTAATTTCTCTAATTTCCAGATTAAAAATCCTCCTTAGACAAAATGTCAGTTAATGATATTAAAATAAGACAGAATTTCTCAAGTCATGATTCATTAAAACATCCGCAAGTCATGCCATCTGATTTTTATACCTGCAGGTCTACTCAGGATCTTAGCAACAATATACGTTATGTTTATTAGCAAGTGTCTAATACAACATTTACATTTTCAGTCTTAAAGAGTTGTGAGTTCTGCAGCAAAGCAAGTAAAAGAGTTGTTGCTCTTTGCTGCATGCTAATGGGCACCATTTCCTGCATTGCATATCTCCGGGACTGCTGGCCTTCCGACTGTATCTATATTCTTGGGGAATGTAAAACGAAGATGACACAGACTATATAATTGTGTCAGTGGACTCTCCGATGGAGGCATTGCAGTGATACAGTCCCTCAGTACATTGGGCAAAGATTAAAGCTGATGCTTGTTACAGTCTTTAAAGTAAAAATACAGCCTGACTCTCTTCTCTCAAAGTCTGCCATTTGCCTCGGTAGGACTTGATTTAGGTGCTTGGATTAAATTTTATTTTAGCAGAAAGGTTTCTAAGCTGTGTGTGGCAGGGAAGGATGAGGCTGAGCTGTACTTTGTAAGTCAGCTGTTCCTAAGAAATACGAGGTTAACTCTGTTGAACTTTGTATATGTCATTACATGTATATACTTAGGTACATGCATTCCTGGACCAATTTTGTACAGGAGGAGGTGCTGGAGTACTAACAGTGGCCAGCTGTTTCTCACAGTCCAAATCTAAGCTAGATGCACTTTTTATCTCACTTGTCACAAACGTTATCATTTTCCCATCTTTCAACACTTACAGATTAGGATGTTGCTCCATTACACCGTGCAGGCTAGGAGGCAAAGGCCAGCAGCAACATAAAAGCCAAGAGTCTCATTTCATATGGTGGGTGAGCTATACAGACTCACAGCAGCCCAGGGCACTTTACTCTCACAACTGCGATTTAATAGAGAACTGGCAGAAGGGAGATGAGACTTATACATTGGGTGGAAAAGGATTTAAGTCATGTTTGTGGTTAACTGCTTACAGCTGAGTGACAGAGTAGGGAAGGCACTGACTACAGCAAACTGAGTTTCAAAAGTTGAGCCTGTACCAATCCCGTAAGGGTACCTGTAATGTCTTTTTTCAGCCACAGAAAGAGAAGGGGTCAAAGGGTATCTGCACACCAGGGAATGACAAAAATGTGTCATTCAGAGAGACGTGGCAAGTGCATGAGCAATCACATGGTGTTAGTTGGACTGTATGCTAAGCAAATTACTGAGTAAAATATTAAGAAATATATGACGAATACTAGAGAGGAGGTGATAGCCAAGCACTGAATGCATGTCAGGATTGAACTGAAATAATCAGGTAAGCCTCTATAAGCAAGCAGGACCTTTGTTTGCATGCAAGTGACTGGTTCAGCTGTACAAACTGGCTCTTTTTTGATCACCGGAATGATAACCTTCCTACTCACCATGCTTCCTCCAATAAAACAAGCTTAAGTGACACATGCAGTGCTGAGTAAAACTTTGTGGATGGGCATGACCGAACAAGCATGATCTCTAGTATGTAATGGCTATGCCTACGTTATCAGCTTGCTCAGCCCTGCAAGAGCAGATCTATTGAGCAAAACCAGCTGGATGGCACCCACATGGGATGCGCTCTGCAGTTTTACTTCAGGCTACGTCTACTCCAGCCCTGTAATGGCTGGAACACATTAGGTGCACTGCTGGAGCACCTTCTCCTGTTTAATTTCACCCCAAAGGAACCCAGTTCATGTGATGAGACCACACTCCCAAACCAAAACTGAACTTCAGTGAGAAGCAGTAGTGGTTTGAGATGCCTGAAATGGGAACAGCAGCCACTGGGATTCTCCAGCCGTTTCCCAGCACAATTCCCACAAACTCCTTTAAGAAGTTCTGGCAAAATATGAACCCCTCTACAT
Source organism: Buteo buteo (assembly GCF_964188355.1). NCBI lineage: Eukaryota > Metazoa > Chordata > Aves > Accipitriformes > Accipitridae > Buteo > Buteo buteo. The sequence continues at coordinate 5,279,552 of NC_134178.1, forward strand.
ACTACGTATTGTGGTTCTGTTCCTTTGTATTGTGGTGACAAGAGATCCAACTAAGAGTCATGACCCCATTGTATAGGCCTTGTGATGCTAATTCAATACACTAATTATGTATAATATGTGTATATACATGTATACATTAGACATCACTGCACCAATGTACTTGTGGGTGGATTCATCTCACCAAAGTTAACTCCTACAAAGTCAGGTAGCTAGTCTTGGTAAGCCATCTAGTCTTTCCGTAGCAGTGGAGCAGAAAAGCAGCACAGCGAGGAATCTGTTCAGTCCACTCTCAAAAGTGTGTCTAAGACAGGTATATTGAAACATCCTCCAGAAATGCTTTTTTGTCTCATTAACCACAGAGGCTAATGATCACTATCTTGACTATTTAAGTTTTCAAAGCTCCTGCCTTTCAGTTTTCTTGTTTCTACAAATATTTCAGTTCAGTGAAAACTGGTTTACCATTATTTAAAAAGTATCACTCTCATAGATGACTGCCATATGGTGGGATTTACCACCACATAGGCTTAACACTGTGTCAGAGCCTGAAAATATATTGACTGTACTAAAAAGTGTAGGTGCTTCTTTTTTACTGTAGAGATGGAGAATATATTATTAAAAACTAAGGTACCGATTCTTCTTTCTTTTACCAGAATACTAAATCCACCAGGCTTTATAACAACTGAAATGGCTTCTCTTAAAACAGGCTGTTTCTGCAGTGAAAATAGTCTATCTTCAGAATGTTAATATGTGCGTTAGTTGTAGATTATTTTAGTGTTCCCCCTCATGCAGTTGCCAAACCCTCTGGCCAAAAGCACCGAGACATCAAAGGTCATTTGGGCCAATGATTACTTTTGTCAGCTGGGTAGTTTCTTTCACTTGGCTAATTAATCATGCTCTGCATATTTCTCAGCCTCAGCCTGTCTCAGAGAAACAGTATGTGTCATTATTTGTACTGGGCTTATTAAAGGCACAGAAAAGAAAGCAATTTGCAGCTAATAGAGAAATACAACTACAAAGGACAATATCACAACATCAGACATTGTATAATTGACCAAATAGGTGATAGAAATGTTTTGCTTTTCTGGAAACTCAGGTATTAACTAGTGGGGCATTGCGGTGAATGAGTGGTTTGGGCTGCTTAAAGAATCACCATAAAGGGTTATGAGCAAAAGAGATTTAACAGGAGTTTATAAAAGCGCGACTTCACAAAGTTCGATGGCAAGGTTCACTCTATTACTTAATACAAGGATGAAGCATACAAAGGAAAATCAAATTAGAATCAAACTAGAATGATTTATACAGAGACCAGAGATGCAAAAGAATAAGGAAGACCCTCCCGTTGAGTCACGAGGTTCAGAGAAGACCCCCTTGCTTTCTAAACTCCCGATGGAGCTTAGGTGCGGTGGATCCACTCCTAGTCCCGGACTTGGTCAACCATTTGTGTCTTAAGGGATTATATGTGTGTAGCAGCAGTCTAAGGGTCATTCACCGTTTATGGTGGATCACAAGATTTAGCAGCACTTAATCATTGACTAACTTCACATTTACAAAATGATTCAATAGAATTTACTACAATCACAACAGTGACTTAGTTACAGATTTGAAATGGCAATATTTACACTAGCTGCTGGACACCTAGGTCAATTCACACATGCATGCACATAGATGCAAAGAGATATATAGATATATATAAACAAAGGCATACCTGTTAAAAATTCCCCTGGAGGTCTTTGAAATATTCACTTCAAATGTCTCTGCATTTCTCAAGAGGCGAGGGTTGAGCCTCAAGGAGTGAAGGGTTTCAGCCCAGGTCCCATCGTCAGGTTTTGGCGACTGTCCTCCAAGCTTTGCAAACCAGAGAGTTCATGAGCTCTGAGAGGCATCCGTCCACCTTGGAGAGAGATGCTGGTCGCAGCCCACGGTGGTCCAGGAGAGCTCAAAGGGCCTCACTTAGGACCGCTGTTTTAGGTTCGCAAGATGATTGATTTTGGTCAGTGTATTTCCATTCCGGCCACAGTTCTTGTCAGGTAATTCTGGCACCTTCCAGGGCAGGCCATGATCCCATCAGCAGGAGTTTCAGGTGCAGTTAGGGAGTCCCTAATCATCTGAACTCTCTGTACCATAGCCAGGACAAGAAAGTCCCAGCTTGTCCCAATTCACTGCAGGAGAACACAATGTTGGCTGGTCCTGACATCGCAACGTGGCCTGGGGTGGGGGCTGCACCACCACATTCCATCCCGTGACCAAAGTCAATCTGTCTTTATCTCACAGAGTACCGATGTAGTCACCTCTTGCCTCTGTGCCTATAACAGATTGATGCCATATTCCAACTGCAATTTGAGGGAAATTTTTGGTCGATCTGCTTAATTATTAATGTTTTGTTACATTTGTGACTAAGCAATGTTATGTATGAGAGAAGGTTTTCTTAACAGACATACTTGTCTAGTTATCCTCCACACTCTAACATATAGAACAATGTTCAATAACAAGCATAATGTAACAAAAATTAGTAAAATTACGATGGTATGTAACATTCGATTCAAAGTTCCTGTTGGTGTCAGTGACCATCCGAATAAGGTATCCCACCAGTGGTGTTCCCCATCTTTCTTTGCTCTTTCCAGGGTATGGTGTATCTCCTCTGCATCATGATGGACAGTAGTTAGGGGTTTTTTTTCCGTTGTTCTGAATTTGTTCTAGCAATCAACTCAGGTCATCATGTTGCAACAGTTTTGTCATCAATGTAAAATCCATTCCAGTGGGGGTAGGTAGTAAGTCATGATATGATGTATCATTAGATTGTAGCAATTGATAGGTTGTGACAGGAGCTGAACATTTAAAGTTGCATCCCATAATTTCAGTAAAATTATACATACAGATATTTGAGTGATTATTTGTCTCTACAGTGGTGTTGTCTATAAATATAGATTCACAAAGGGTTCTCATACAAATACATCCATTTCCAATATATTAAAGTACAGTCTCAGGGGTTTCATCAGGATGTATTTCAAAATGACAAATGATTTGTTCAGTGTCAAGACAAATATCTTGGACCTTAAGGGTATTACTTTCACAAATGAATCCCTGTTGTTCCTGTACAACGCATGCATCAACATCGACAGTTTGCCATTTGTTTCCGTTTTGTTGGGCCCATACTCTATGTTCTAACAGAGAGAGTACAGTTGCACAGGTGCTGTGATTTAACCCCAGCGCAATGATTGGGGATACGGCGTACACTGAAGCATTTAATTCCTGTATCAGAGTTTTGACTGCCTTTTCATGTTCTGAGTTCCATCTCCATGGTTTTCGTTTTCATAAAAGTGAGTATAGCGGGCAAGCAATGATAGAAAACCAGGTGCGTGTTTTCTCCAATATCCTAAAGTATGCATAAGCTGTTGTAATTCCTTCCTAGACTGGGGCATCTGCAGCTCCTCTATTTTACTTAAAGTATCTGGAGGAATTACTGCATTGTCTGCTCTCCACCTAGTACCTAAAAATTTTATGTCTCTGCTTGGTCCCTGACATGTCTCAGGTGGGATCTCAACTTCTGCTTTGTATAGTGCTTGCCACACTGCTGCTACCGCTTCCCCCACCTTTTCAGGGAAGGTCCCTCTGATTAGGATGTCACCTATATACTGGTACAGTTTCATATCTGGAGGGAATGGGACTGTTCGTAAGAGTTCAGCAAGCGCAGCACGAGCAATTGTAGGTGAGTGTTTATATTCCTGTGGCAGTCTGTTAAAGGTATATTGTATACCTTCCCAAGTAAAAGCAAATTTCTTTTTATCCTCCTCCTGCAAAGGGATCATAAAGAACATACCCTTTACATCCAGCACTGCCATCCATGGGTGTGCGGCAGCTTGTAGGGTGGCTGTTAGGGTTGTAATATCAGGTACTGCAGCTACTAGTGGGGCTGTGTTGGCATTTAAGGACCAGTAATTGACTGTTAGTCGCTGTCTCCCACCCTGTTTTCTGACTGGCCAGACTGGTGAATTATATGGGGAGTGTGTCCTGGAAATAATATGCCATTTTTTCCAAGTCTGCTATTACCTCAGAAATTCCCTTTCATGCTGCAGCAGAAATTGGGTATTGCGGCACATTAGTAATCTTTAAATCCAGGAGCGCAGGGGCTGCACAGGGTACACACACTGCAGCCTCCCAGTTTCTACTGGGGCTGGGGTCGGGACTTGTACCACGAGCCACACGCTGGCATCTGGCAAGCGCCAGGTTCATCTAGTTAAAACATCAAACCCCAAAATGTTTTCATTGTGATCTTTAACTACAAAGCAAGTAGGCAGCATGCGCTTCTCGCCCGGGAGCCATAAATTAACTTTTGCGGTTTGGCAAATAACACTTGCTCTGTTTACTCCGGTGACTTTAACTCTCTACCGCCTGGGTCGCACACCCAGCTTCTCAGCATCCCGTTGTGTTAGTGCTGAAATTTCTGCTTCCATATCTATCAGAAATTTCAGTAGTTGTCATCGAAGACCAGCTGGAATCGGAATGCATTCTGCTTTAATGATGGGTCTTGCCTCATATTCAGAGGAATCTGAGTGGAACAAGGGGTTATCATTTCCCTCATCGTAGTCGTCAGGATCACCCAAATATCACCATCCCAGTCCTCTGGGGACACTTAATATCTTAATTTGCATGGGGTTAGGCTGGTGTGGGGCCCGCAAAGCAGCATCTTGATTTTTTCTTCTAACTTTTGTGTTTTCTCCTTTTCTTCCTGTAACTGCTTCTGCAGCTGCTCAATTTTCAGGGCCAGTAATAACTCAGCTGCCTTTCTGCTTTCTATTTCCTCTCTCAGATCTTGTTTCTCTCTATTTTGGTTTTTCCTATTCTGACAGGCAGCTTCTAGGCAGGTGCCTAACATTTTATAAATAATTACTTTATCTTTTCCATCCTTGGTCATATCCCTTGCATCATTCCATTGCTTCTCTATCGCTTCCCATTCATCCCAATTATCACGGACCCATATTCTCCTGAAAAGATGTGGTTTCGGTTAATATTGTGCTTTCATAAGTAATCAGTGATAGTAGTTTCCACCCTGCCGACTATGCCAATTTGTCATGAATGAGTGGTTTGGGCTGCTTAAAGAATCACCATAAAGGGTTATGAGCAAAAGAGATTTAACAGGAGTTTATAAAAGCGCGACTTCACAAAGTTCGATGGCGAGGTTCACTCTATTACTTAATCAAGGATGAAGCATACAAAGGAAAATCAAATTAGAATCAAACTAGAATGATTTATACAGAGACCAGAGATGCAAAAGAATAAGGAAGACCCTCCCGTTGAGTCACGAGGTTCAGAGAAGACCCCCTTGCTTTCTAAACTCCCGATGGAGCTTAGGTGCGGTGGATCCACTCCTAGTCCCGGACTTGGTCAACCATTTGTGTCTTAAGGGATTATATGTGTGTAGCAGCAGTCTAAGGGTCATTCACAGTTTATGTTGGATCACAAGATTTAGCAGCACTTAATCATTGACTAACTTCACATTTACAAAATGATTCAGTAGAATTTACTACAATCACAACAGTGACTTAATTACAGATTTGAAATGGCAATATTTACACTAGCTGCTGGACACCTAGGTCAATTCACACATGCATGCACATAGATGCAAAGAGATATATAGATATATATAAACAAAGGCATACCTGTTAAAAATTCCCCTGGAGGTCTTTGAAATATTCACTTCAAATGTCTCTGCATTTCTCAAGAGGCGAGGGTTGAGCCTCAAGGAGTGAAGGGTTTCAGCCCACGTCCCATCGTCAGCTTTCAGTCATGGTCCTCTGATTTTCACAAACCAGAGAGTTCGTGAGCTCTGAGAGGCGTCCGTCCACTTTGGAGGGAGGTGCTGGTGGCAGCCCGTGGTGGTCCAGGAGAGCTCAAAGGGCCTCATTTGGGACCACCGTTTATAGGTTCACAACATGATTGGCTGTAGAGTTGGCTTTCATACTGTAATTTAAGATAGGAAAGCAAGTTATTTTGAAACATGGAAGACTGAAAGACCTAAGATAATGAGGACATAACTACAAGCGGAATGTCTAAAATTGTGACAGCATTTTGAAGATGTACATATGCTTGTGAGAAACCATACATTTTTATTTTTAGGCAGATTTTATATAGGCACACATCAAAACACCCATTTGCACTTGCAAGTTCTCTATTGTTTATTTTGCAATAGGAGTCAGTCTAAGCTTAGCTTAGCATTTCTCTACTACAGTGAATGCAAAAAGTAGTGGACAATAAAACCAAATAAATAAATACAAATAAACACAAAAAGTAAGTCCTGTTAAAAGCTCGCAAGTTAAATCTATAAGTTCCAAAGGAGCCTAAAGGAACGAGGTGTCTAACATCTAACTTTGGCTAGTAAGCTCAGTTTTTAATGACTTTTCTTTTTTTTCCTTTATCAGTGGGGCCTTTAATTTAGAAGAACAGCATAAACTGTAAACAGAAGAATGTTTGTATTTTGGCAAACAAGGACTGGAAAGATTAAAGGCTGTCTTTAAGTTTATATTGATAGGAGCTCCAAAAACTTAATTTCCTGTGCTCCTTTCAGTCCTTTACCTACAAAGCTATCCTTTTCTTTCCATGGGACAGCACCAGTAGCTTTAGAGCTGTGCTTAGAAATATGTCTTCCAAATCCAAAGAAAATGTTAAAGGGTATGCAGGTAAAGACAATAAATATGTCATCAATTAATTAACAACCACAGGGGAGGTGAAAACCTCTGCTGTTAAACTTGTCCAGCATTTCCTCTAAGATGGCCCTTTTTCAGGTGCTTGTAATATTCTTTCTAAATTTGATCTATTCCCAGCTACGGCAAACATATTATTTAGCAAATGTTAAAAAATATGGAAATATTTTATTTGAAATGCTGTGGCTATGCTGTGGTTTCATACTTGTCAATATCAAGAGTGGCTTTTGTGATTTGTATGAGCCTTCTCATGAAAAGATGCTGACATCTGGACTAACATAAACTTTTGAAAATGTGAAGAATTACTTAGGTTGTTCAGCTGGAAATAACTTTGTCCCCTCTCAACCCCCATGGGTGAGGAGCGAGGGAGTGCACCTTCCCTGCAGGAAGAGAAGCAGCTTGCAGCAAAGGGCTAGGAGGATTTGAGGACATCTTTCCTGCAGGGACTTTTCCAGGTACACTGGAGGAAACTTGGGTAATGAAATTAAATGTGGAAAACTTACCCTCTATCCTGGTTTCAGCTTGGATAGAGTTAATTTTCTTACTAGTAGCTGTTATGGTGTTGTGGTTTGGCTTCAGTATGGGAAGAATGTTGATAACACACTGACATTTTCAGTTGTTGCTAAGGAGTGTTTTAGACCAAGTCAAGGATTTTCCAGCTTCTCATGCCCAGCCAGCAAGAAGGCTGGAGGGGCACAAGAAGCTGGGAGGGGACACAGCCAGGGCAGCTGACCCAAACTGGCCAAAGGGGTATTCCATACCATGTGAAGTTATGCCCAGTATATAAACTGGGGGGAGTTGGCCTGGGGGGTTTGCTGCTCAGGAACTAACTGGGTGAGTGAGCAATTGCATTGTGCATCACTTGTTTTATATATTCCAATCCTATTATTATTATTGCCATTTTATTATTGTTATTATTATCATTATTAGTTTCTTCCTTTCTGTTCTATTAAACTGTTCTTATCTCAACCCACGAGTTTTACCTTTTTCCTTCCGATTCTCTCCCCCATCCCACTGGGTTGGGGGAAGTGAGTGAGCAGCCGCGTGGTGCTTAGTTGCTGGCTGGGGTTAAACCACAACACCCTCTTTTCTCTCTCTCAAACTTTGTGAGAGTGATTTAAAAACCCTGCACTTTCTTGCCCTAAACCTCAGGAGGCAGGACTGGGGGAGGGAAATTTTGAAAAAGGCAGGGGAGAGGTGATGATATGAGAGAAGAACAAGCAGAGGAACGCAAACCCAGCAGAACATATGCCCAGAGCTTGGAACAGAAAACAGGACTCCACTTTTAGGTGTCTCTGCTATCAGCTGATAACTGTGAAACCCGCTGCAAAGCATCTTGCCCCTGGCTGAGTGTTGCTGTGCCAATGAGGAGATAACTCTTCCCTCCACAATTCTGTCAGCTCAGAGGGCCTAGGTCTCTGGAACAGAGATACAGACTGCGATAGCCAGCTGATTTGTTTTCTTTTTTTTTTCTTTTTATACAATGACAATTTCAACTCAAGAACCTAAAAAATCCAGAAGATTGTTGTTAATGATTGGGTAAGAATTGAGTACCGTGTACGATTTTAATTTGCCTACTGCTAGCTGTGGATGTTGCAGATATGGTTATCTTTATTTACATGCTGCACACTATTTCTTTTTTTCCACAGGAACAACCTCACTAACAGCAATAGATGATTGCTTAACTGAATCAACTATTTTACAGACATATTTATGTATTTATTTACGTGTGTTTTGTGTGCATTTATATGTATTTATATATTTATCTTCGCTGTTTAACAGTGGCCTTGTGTCTTGTTTACTGCATGTTATTAAATCCCTGCTACGAAAATAAAGCATTATTAATTTCCTCACAGGGTTTTCTATAGCTATCTGCATTATAGCATCTCAGTGCTTGACAGTTGTGTTCACATCATCACAGTGGTGGCTGAGATGAGAAGGAACCAGAGCTTTCTACAGAAAGCTCTGGACTTTACATTAGAACGATTCATGTCAAAAAATAGCCAATAATTTTCATTATGTCATTTGACAGCCTTTGGCTTGCTAGTTTTGATAATCTATTTCTATATAGTGTGTAATGCATTCACAGCAGTTTCAAAGAGAAAAATCCAGAGTCAAGCTGAACTGGTAAATTGCTTCTGCGAGGTGGTGGAGCCAAGCTTTGCCACAGGGACAGAAGAAGCCAGAGGAGAAGGCAGAGCTATGAGGGTGGTCTCAGAGGAGGGCTGAAAGAAAAACTTTTTCCTTTCTGGAAGCATCAGATTTGAATGGATCCTGGAGAACCAGGTTTGCTGCTCCTGCTGCAACCTGCAGTAAGGCAGGAGAGATGGAAAGAACAACGGATACTTCCAAGAGGAGCTTTACTTCTTCACAGCCACACTTGCTGCCCTACATCCCCCAAACTTTCCCACAGTCACAGCAGAAGTCAGCTCGTCTTTGCAGGTCCTCGACCAAGGCAGAGTAGTCAGTAGGGGATGGCCACTTTGTAATTCTCTTTTTTCCCTACTCCTACCCTGCTGACCCACTCAACTGTCTTTTTCCTTTATGCTTGAAGCCAACCCTATATACACCATTGAGAAAATAACGTACATAGTTCTGTGCGTGTTGTAGTTTGTCAAGTCCTCTGTCAACTTTCTTTTGCTCAGTATTAAAACCTACTCATTTTAAAAGGCAATTAGCACTTACCTTTGTTAGTGCATCAGTAAGTCAAGCTTTTCTCTTCCTTATAATATTAGCTGATACAATAGTTGTTCCCAGTACCTCAGTCCAATTGTTCCCTTTAAAAGGCAACAGTAATTGTCAATCAGCTTTCATTATCTGAAGTGCTTACCTTTCAGTCCTGCTAAATATTTTCTTTTTCCTTCTTGCTTAAAAAGCTCCATTTGGAACATCATATAAATTGGTTTGTTGTTTTTAAATAATACAGTTAAAAGCCATTTTGCCCAGAGATAAATGCTGTTCAAAACCACAGGGGTGGCTATAAAAAAAGCTGTCAGAGGTACAAAGAAAACTTTTTGTCTACCATATATAAAGACATGAAATGGAAAAGACAAGACAGAGTAGTAAGGAAGGGTCAGGGAAATTTCAGAGGAGTCAGATTAGAATGAGCCAGAGGGAAATGAGGTGGGGTGGGTGACACTAGGACAGCTTTTCAAAGGAGAATGCATAGAGAATGTCTTCATACGTCTAACAGACATATTTTTGTTCAGATTAGTATCTCCCTGTTATACGTGTGGGGCACTGGCTTTTTCCAAGAGTGCCTCAAGCACAAGGTATTAATTTTTTTTCCTTCCTAAAGTAACACATTTAGAACAGTGAATTCTGTAGAGACAATAGAACAAAGAATCATCATCTAAAACTCATGTTAGCATATTTGAGTTTAAATCAGTAAGACTCACAGCTGGGGTAGATAGCACAAGAACACTTCTATTGTCCTGGTGAATTTACACAGCGACAATTCAAATAGGAACATTAAAGAAAATAGTAAGCTTGTTTGTTCGTGGTGAGGAGGGGGGAGAGGGGAAATAGCTGCCATCAGTAAGCAAACAGGGAGCAGAAAAAGAGTAGCAGGAGTGTAAGGAGAAAAGGCAAAGGATGGAAATATTCAGCAACTCCTCAGGAATATCTCAGATTCAATCTGCTTTCAGCTTTACTCTGCTAGTTAACTTCAGCCGTAGTTGTGGCTGGCTAAGGAAGGGCTGGGCAAAATAATCATTAGAGTTTGTCTTCAACAGGAGACATGCCCTCCAATTTGCCAGCGGTTTACAATTTACTGGACATGGAAGAAATGTGACAAGTTGAGAGTTTGGTGTTCCCTTTCTTCTTCTGGGTACCTGAAGGAGCAGAAGCAGCGATGGATTTGCCTGGGCATGGCAAACTCCTGATAAACAGCACGGTAAAGTGGCTGCAGCCTCAGAACTGAGTACCGCATATACGGGGACCAAAAAGAGCGCGTATCTGCCCAGTTACACCTGATAAAACGGGTTCTCTGTCACTGCCTTGTTAGGAGCCCTTAAACGCGACTAGTGGTATCAACCCCTCGAGATGTGGATGTGGTACAGAAATCCCTCGCGGGTCTCCTGCCCCGTGCACGTTCACTTAAGGCCGGCAGACTTTGTCTGTGCGGCGTCAGGAGCTGTATTGCAGCGGCAAGCGTCGCTCCTGTTTTTTAAGCTATGCTCAGGACAGGCAACCTGCAGAGCCTTCTGTAGAGTTGAGTGTACGCCTAGTGCAAATCGAATGCTGCAAGATTTTTACAGCAAGTCTCTGAAGAGTTCTGCTAAACATGTAAGAACACGGGTTTTGAACAGCTTTATAAGCTGGTCAAATCAGTGTAAATAATCAAGCAGAAGTAATGGCCACCTTTACGTCCTCAAGATTAGTCCTCTGCGAAAATTGAAATCCACTGTCTAACAAACAGAGACAACAGGGCTCTTCGAAGAAACAGCTGGAGATACTGTAACTCAGGCAAACCATCTCTTTTTCTAACAAGTCTTGAAAACATTATGAAACATTAACTGCAAGCATTATTGCTATTTCTGCTTATGATAAATAAAAGGAGAGCACGCAGCCACCAAATTACTACAGTATGCTGCTTCCCTTGCCACAGTCCAGTGTTAAATTTTAGCCAGCATTTTTAACCGAGGTGCCACACTGCAGAGAATAGAGAAAAAAATTCTTCCTTGTCCAATTTACTTGCTAGCTTTGTATCTCCAGTGAAAGCCTGATCAAACATAAGCTGCTGCATGAAGTAGGACACATTTGTTTACTTTTCTTTCTTTTTGTGTGTGTTTGTAAATTTATTCCTTCATTAATTCATCTGTTTGCTCATCAATCGAAAGTTTATTTTTCTTTTTCTTAAAGAAACACTCAAGTCTTCATGTTACTGCAAGGTCTGTACATTTGTAAAGTGGGCTCCTGCAAGCCTTTTATTTTTTTTTTAGAAACAAAGGAATTCCACACTAAATTGGACAGAAAGCAAGGGCTTTAGTCCATTGAACCAGGAAGAGCAATTTTATTAAAACCGTACGAGCAGTCTGATGCAAAAGGTAAGTGAAACATGGCCCATACCGATCTTTAAAGGTTTAACGGCATTTTCATTCCTAATATCACGTTGAATGAGAGCTCATTTTTTCTGTTTGTGGCTCAGGATGCACAAAGTAAACATGTCCCTAGGAGAAAAAATAATGTCTTCAATACAAACTGCGAGTCATGGCTCACTTGAAAAGAGAACTAGTGAGGGAGCAGTGCCATCTACAGACTACATTCCTGCATCCCTGAGCAGGATAGTTACCATGGTCGTCGTCTTCAGGCACAGCCACGTATGACTAAAAAAATGTCTCTCAGCAGTCTGCAGTATGTAGCTGAATACCTCTTGGGGATGCGCAGAATAAATTTTGTATTTTCCATTGTTTCTTCTGGCTCAGGGGTCTTTCTAGCATGCCCAATAATCTGAGGGTGTCTCTGAAGAAGGAAGAGTATTTTACTTTGTGGGTTTGAACTGAAATGTCTGGAGGGCTGCACAGTGCTCTGAGCAAGAGTTTTCAATGTTGAAAGAAAAATAATTCTTTCCATAACACAAATTAAAAATAAAAAACAAATCTTCAGCAGTGAGGAGACGTCAAACCTGTAACATGTGTCCATGATTTCCTACCAGGAGAAAAAATGTCCCTGGTAGGCATCAAAGCAATGATTGTGAAGAATATTCAAAGAAACAAAAAGCACAACTGATTTGTGGAACTTACTGCCAGAGGTTTCTGTGGGTTCATATGGGTTCAGAAAAGAGTTAGACCACTGCACAGATGGGAGGAGCTGGTCCTTAAATGTTATGAAAAAGAGTAGTCTGGATGCAATTTTTTTTAAGGAAATCCCTAAATTTCTGAGCTTCTTTGTGAGTTCTTGTGCATTGTTGCTTGTTTTCGTTCTCTAGACATCTGTATTTGCTGCTAATAGGGACAAGATACCCAAGTACAGTGGACTTTCTCCTGCGTCAGTGCATCCATTACACCTGTATTTGTAGAAAAAGCTGAGCATGCTTGCAGGAACTAATAATAATACAATATAAAATCTCAAATGCAAAGGAATAAAAAAAGCCAATAAAGGTCTAGTAAACCATAATTCCTGTTAAGCAAAATAATGAGCTATGCATGGAACTTTTTCTGCTGTAACATGTGCAGAAAGAAACAGTATATCTTGCTAGATGTTTCCCCCAAAACCCCAAAAGATAGGCACGCAGGCTTGGAGCCTGAGAAGACTGCCACAACAGAAGATATCAGGACATCAGTAAAGAGATTTTGTCACTCTGAATTTATATTGCATAGTGATAAAAGGAATTGATAAAAGTGATTGCGTCAATAAGCCTATTACCTCTTTTTTGGGAAACTCAAATAGATATCTTCCTACATTTAACCCAGCTCTTTAAAGTTGTGAGGAGTCTGTAATTGGCCTTGTAAGAGACAGAAAAGTAGCCACTCCTTCTCATCAAAAGTTGTTGGGTAGGATTTATGTATTTTCTTTCATTTCATTTTATGTCTAAAAGCAAATTCTCATTGTTACTCATGAAATACAGCAGCACAACTAGTCATGAAAGTAGCTTTATATTTTTCTCTTACTCATTTCAGGATTCTTCCACATTCCACCACCAGTGTTTTCCACTTTCTTTTGCTTCTTACTATCGCATTTTCCTTTGGCCTTTAGAATGGCAGCAGCCCTGAAGTGGTTAGTGAACATCAGATAAACTGCATGAGATTCGCATGGTACCAGTCTCAAGTTATTCTGTTTTTTCTGCCTTCAAAGGAATGAGAGACCTGATAGCTTCCATTTAAAATGTGCTCATTTAGAGGCTATCACACTCCCTCTGGAGTTCTCACAGGACTTCCCGTTTTCTCAGATATAATCAGAGGAGACTTCCAATGTTAATCTCAGTTCTCCTAATCAAAAGAATGCAAATTTTACTGCCCAGTCTCAGTTTGACATCAGCAGGACTGATTACTACTTAGGGACAAGGGTTATGCTAAGTTTGCTCTTCCAGGGTAGAAAAATTTTATAGCTTTACACAGTTTGTAAGATGCCACCCTATTTCCCTTCCTCCTCCTCATCATCACTGATAATGTTCATGTTTGACTCACCATTATCATTAGATTGCACAGTAGTAGTACTGAATGACCATTTTTATTGCAAAGACTATATATATCCTTTTCCCTAACTGTTTTGTCCCTGCTAGGGACTTTAGGAACAAATTGAAATTTAACGCAGGGTATGTTTTCTATTGTGAGCCACATATATCTGGTCTGGAAGTGGTAATCAATGGCGATGGTGTGCCACATTGTTTGCTGTTCGTGTACTTGTTCAATTCTTGATGCATGCTTCTGGTTACTTAAAAAATAAAGCTGCTTTTTCAAGGAAGATGTTCTGCCTGTATTTCTGCATTTCCTGCTGCTGTCCTTAATATTGTTCACGTATTCCCTAGCTGCTATGAATGAGAGCATAGCAACCGTTCTGGATGGGAATGCTAACTGAAGATAGCTAAAACATGGAGATATGCAAGAGAATCAACTATTCAGACACCAGACTGTGGGGGCAGAAGCAGATGATTAATAGTCTACTGAATTTGACCTAAGTAAAGCTCAGCGTTTTTTCTTCAGTATTACTTAGACCTTTCCATGTTCATAGTACCATTTGTACCACTATAGGTAGTCAGTGTTATGCAAAGGTAAATCCCTAATATTAGAACTGACAGTAAATAACTTGTGTAAACTCAGCTTCTTATTGATGAATCAGGGATGTGTTTCAGTGTACCTACCACAGGAATAAAAATCTGAGATAAAAACAGGAGCTGTGAATGGATCTTCCATTTTCCTCAAATTGACAAATATGCCAGCCACTTTCAAATATGATAAAATCTGCTTTATGGAAGAGGTTTTTACTTACCTATTCATCTCATCTATGCCGGGACACACTGATTCTCACCCAAAGTATTCTTTGGAAATACACAATCCACAGGCTCAAATTTTAAAGTAACATTGTTAGAAGTAGTAAAGTGCCCTACCACTTATCGCACCTAAAAATATATGTGTTTTGAAAAGACAAATTTCAGAGTAATGGATAACAGGGAGCTGAACAAGCAACAGTCTTTTTTTTCCTTCTTTCTTTTTGGCTTGAGCCAGAACAAAAAGCAAACCGTATTTCAAAGTTCTGATGGGTTTGTAATGGAACTGAAACTAAAACAGTTGCAGTCACAGCTGAATCCAAACTGCAATGGGGCAAAGGTGTTTGTTATGGGAGCCCCAGAGCTCAGACACTGAAGAACAGGAATGTATTCCCAAGACGAGTTTATAAAGTCACTGATGTTCCGATCATTTTGCTCTGGTTGTTCTCATCTAATACCTTTCCTTTGACTGGTCCATTTTTATTTTTTTTTTTTCTATCAAATTAACTGCAACAGCATTTTGGTTTATGTAAAATTTGCATAAGTGACCTATGAGACACTAAACTATAGCAGAACGGAAAATTAATGGAGGAAAAAAAAACATTGAAAATTTAGAGAGTTTACATTCCTCCTGCTGCACTTTTCACACAAGCTAACACTAGCCAAAATTACCCATAAATATTTCATTTTATACTCTCTATCAGGCTAGAGATGATAACGTTATTGAATCAGCCTGGGAAAACATGAAAATTTAGAAGTTGATTCTGCCCTTTTCGAGCCTTTGCAGCACAAGTTGTCATTCAGGGAAGCTTGGATTGAAAGAAAACCCAAGCGTATGGAAGCTGCCTACAGTCAACTGAAAAAGCCTCGCACAGCCTTCTCCTGAACCTCCCTGGGAACGAGTGGAAGAGTGGGGGAAGAGCGAGAAGAATCACACCAAGCGTTGCAGGACAATTTAAGCTGTTTTGAGGCCTGATTTCTGTCCTGAAATACTTGCTTGGTGCTGTAATTTAGTCAGATGCTTTGTCAGAACAAGCAGCAGAACCTGAAATCCCTGAATTTTACACCATCTTTTATGCTGGCAGATCCAATATGGCCTTTTTCAATAAAATATTTAGAAAAAATGCACTTTTACATTGTCGAAAAGCTTTATTTTTAGTCTTTCTGTCACTCCTCTTAATCTGGGCATGTTTATCAGCATCACTCCTCCTGGGCTGCCTCTGTAGGGATCTAATGTATTCTGATCGCATAGTGTCTATTCAGCTATAATGCTGTTGAGTCAGTTGCAGACATATTTGAGCATTTGATAGTTTAACCTTGAAATAAATGGTAGTTGAATATCTTTTCACCACACCCAAATATGTTCCTGACTAGTCATCAATTTTTATTTCCATTCCCCTGTCATTATTATAATTCCATTTTTATAGCAGAAAATCTCCCTCTTTAAAATATTGTTCATTATGCAGAAATAAATGACACCACCATCATGCTTAATATACACTCGTTTTGTGGGGGTGTTTACAGCATGTGTGGGGGTGAATGCATGTTCTCTCTGAAATTTTATCTCAAAGTTAAGCTGAAAATCTGCGCTTTGGTTCCAGGCAGGAATGCAGCTGCATTCCTAAGGGAAAAAAGGAGCCTAACTGCTGGAGAAAAAGCAAAACAGCTATTTGGCTTCAACAGCGTCAGGATTTTGCCCTCCTTACACTGGAAACACAAAGATAGGAAGGACTGAACAAACACTATTCGTATTTTACAAGGCATGCTACGCATTCTGGGTTATACAAGTCCATGTTATTTGTCAGTAATTGCCTACACCTAGTAGGAACTAGGTGCCATTTTTAGGAACAACACCTAGTATGAACTACTAGGGACTACAACTAGTACAAAGATTTTTAGGAACACATTCAGAAACACATGATGACTATCCTTACCGTCCTTTCTTCTCATATGGATGCAGCGTTGCCAACCCTGTACTAACAGAGCTCAGGAAAGGAGGCTGTTCAAAAATTAGTTTTCAGGTGCCACCTGAGCAATGGATAATTATTCCCTGGCATGTGCTTATACATCCCTGGAAAGCTGAAACGACGCAGGGGTTGAAGGGTGCATTTTCGTAAGCCGGTCGTGGTTCACAGGCTAGAAGCTGAGCCGCTCTGAATCAGAAAGTAGTGTGAACCCTTGCCAGCCAAGAAGGGGTTTTGAATGCACTAAGGAATTGACTGAAGATGAAATTAAAAAGGTACAGGGTCATAGAGGCAGCACTTCCCCTTGTTATTACATATCCTTATTATTACATATCTTTATTGTTAAATTACATATTCCTACCTAGCAATCTTTCTGGATAGTTTAGTAGGCTATAATTTATATCTTTTTCAACCTACAATAAATTTACATTGCTGATATATTTACTTTTTTTTTTTTGGTAATTACTGTATGAAAAGACTTACCAATGAATCTCGTAAGCCTGCATAATAGGTCAACTGGCAAATAGAAGTCTTGTTATGATAATGATATATACAGTGCAGGCTGTTTATGTTTTTCTCCAGAAGATTAGGTATTTGACTATAATTTGCCAAAGTATGGTGGACCTTTAAAACTGAAAAGCTAGAAGGTCTATGGTTGCCAAAAGATGGGAATCATTAAATATATGGAGTAATAGGTAATGAAAAACTTTTGTGTACTGCAGTGTATAAAAACAATACAGTCATAACTAACCAATAGTGAAATATTCAGGAACAAAAGTTCAAAGTTCAGATGATGGAAGAAATGTTAATTTTCTTTACAATTCAGTTGCTACTGGGGAAAAAAAGTAAGCTTGCTATGACAACATCCAGTTTTATTTAGCTTCCTTGTTTACCATAATATTTCTTCAAATATGCTACTAGATTTTTAGACTCATCTGTGTAGACGCCCAGGATCATGGTTATGATTGATGAAATCAAGTTGTTAGATTACTTAATTATAGTAAATTATATAGATAGACAGGATTTTTTTAATTATAAAATGTTAATTACTTAAAATGGAGTAAACTATTTTGCCAGGTCTTTTAAAGTCTTTAAAGATTCTTGCAGAAACAAGAAAACAAATCCAATTTTATGACGTATTTGAGCAGATACAGTATTGTAGTAGGCATTTTTATCCTATATTTGAGCATATTGTGAAGTAGGTAAGGACTTCGATATGTTCTGTATTTGAATGAAAGTTTCATATACTAAAGTAAGAGACTTACTATGCTACTAAATTTTAACTACAAAAAACTTGTTTAAAATAACCTAGATTTTATTACCACACAATCATAATAGCACCTAGAAGCAAAGTGACATAATCATCTCAAATTTTTCAATTTGTCAAACTTAGATTGTCTCTGCCCCAGTAATGTCTCTTTTATTAGTTTTCCCTGCAGGTATCACTGAACGTTTCGGTATGGCTTTGTATTCTGACAAGGATATTCCCAGCATGCTTTTCTCACTGGCGCCTTTTAAATCTAGCAGCCAGCAAGGTGATTGCCCTCTGTGGTTGCTGTAGGTTGGGTTGCTTCTCCTTCCTTCGAAACGGTAAGCTATTTTTAAATTTCTCTTACATTTTGACATTTTCTCTCACTGCTCTGAAATGCGTTCCGAAAATGTTCCTGGCATGTGCAAATTCTGTTTTTTTAAAAAATAAAAATTATAGACTTAAAAAGTAGATATGGAGACAATATTATCTCAGGGGAAGGAGAGCTTACTAGCATAAACAGGATGGCTTTGAGGTAAAATAATAAAAGTATTCAGCTACCCTAACAAAATGACAAGGAAGACAATAAAATAACTTGTAATAATTTGTAATAACCGTTTCTTAGAAAATCTATAAAAAATTATGAGAATAATTAATCAAATGGTAAAAAAATACAGAGGCTTTAGGAAGCTAATACAAAGCAAAAATTGTCCTGCCTACCCTACAAAATAGATTAAAGCCAGTAATAAGCATAAAATCTGGAGAGCTACCTGTGAGGAGTCAAATATTTTACTGATGCTTGACGAATAATAGCACCTGAATACTATTGTCTATGTTAAATAACATCCTTAAGTCTTAAGATTGGGAAGGCAAGGAGACATTTCGTATCCTTCTGAGCACACGGAACTCTTATTTATTGCTGTAGTAAGCCATCTAAAAACGTTGAGGAAGGTGAACAGGAGATGAGATGATAGATAAACAATCCATTTAATAATACCATTTACTGCTGCTGTTGTTCCCATGTGTCTGCAAAGTTCTCATTTCCATATGCTAATGAGAATTTCTTGTCAGTCCCCAGTAAATTTCATGCTTCAGGATATGTTTGTTTGTTTCCTTATCTCAAAATTGTACTTACCGGGCCTTCAAGTACAGTCAAAAGTTGATATTGCAAATCCTCCCACTTCTTGCCCTGCGTCCCAATATTTTAGCAGCGTCCCATTGCCTCTTACACCCGCTCGGTTTTCAAAGCATCGCCTACGG
The DNA here is from genome assembly GCF_964188355.1 of Buteo buteo. NCBI lineage: Eukaryota > Metazoa > Chordata > Aves > Accipitriformes > Accipitridae > Buteo > Buteo buteo. The sequence continues at coordinate 5,298,650 of NC_134178.1, forward strand.
TACAAAACCTGCTTTTTACCACTTTCACATTTCACATCTGCCACACCGAAGCAGAAGAGAAGAAAATCTGTTTAATTGTGCTTCCCAGAAGCAGTGATCTGTTCTCTCCCCTGCCACCTCCTTAATGCATTTTTATTTTCTTTACTACAAGTGCAGCAAGGATCGTTGTACTTTCTCAGTAGGCTACAGATAGCTTACAAGAAAATTAGTGTCTTAAATGTGGCTCGGTGGTATATTAGTGTCCAAAATCTGCCAAGAGGGCAAGACAATGGAATTTAGACCTGGGACACGAGAGCACGGCGTCTCATAAGCAGGGAGGCTTTGATAATGATAATAAATGGATGCCAAACAAGAACTAGTCCTCAATTTCGACATGGATTTCAAAGGCATCCTCCAACCTCCTCCTCTAACCCCTTCCCACCCGCACACCAAAGTACCCCGCTCCTCAGCAGCGTGTCTGCAGCGAGGTGCCACCGGCAGATCCTTACCACGACTAGGTAGTAAAGTTGTGTTATAAAGCCAGGTTATTCTACCCTTCAAACAGCAAACACCTGTATGCAGTCAGCTCATTTCTATATTTTTGTGGGACCCAGCTGGCTGTGTAAGGTAGTGCTCTTATTCAGAGCAAGACGTGAATCAAAATTTCAGATGCGGGTGTACAAAATACGCAGCTTTAGTTTCCCAAAGCAGGAGAGAAGGTTTGCTCTAGTTTTACTTGCAGGGTAAGCGTTCAGTGACATTATCCTGCACCGCTGTTTCACAGACCTAAAATATATATGATGCTCCAGTAAGAAATCAAAGCCAAATTTACACTGCAGCTAAACTAGAGGTCTCAGACCTTAAAGAGAGTGAGTGGACAGGACCGGGCACATCTTCAGCAATTAAAAGAGGCGCGTGGGATGTGCCGCAGCTCTGCTCCTGCGAGGGGCCAGACCTCGTCACAGTGCAGCAGCATGAGGTCAGGGCTGCAAAAGCCAGAACAAGAAGCTCAGCTATTTTGCTATTCCTGCCAGGTACTATTTGTACAGTATTAGAGCCCAAACCAAGTCCAGCATAAAAACTAACTACAAGAGTATCATATAAATATATGCAAACACATAACTTTATAGCTGTATTAAAATAAATTTATATATTTACATAAATGCATTACATATTTGTATTTCTGAAAAGTAAATACAAGTTTACAAATATAAATGCTTATCTTGAAATAACTGATTGAAATTTCAGAGCTATGTTTTCCACATACTTTAAAAAAAAAAATATTCCACAGGACACTCATCTAGTAAACTGTATTTGAGGTATCTCCCTGTATTAGAAGCAGCCATGACAGAACTATCTCATGTCAGGTTTGATCATTTGGGAAATTTACGATAGGATACAGAATTAAAACTGAAGTATTCCTAAGTTGGGTATGCAGTTTGATTCACTACGCCTTTCATGCCTTTTGTGGTTCCCATTTGCATTAACGTTATTGGAATAAAAAGGAATATTTCAAGAAGATTTTTTTCTCACAACAGAAAATTCAGACACCTTATTCCTTAACAAATTAAAAATACAAGTTTTATTTCACAAATAGAAAGTATTATATTAAAAAAAATTCTAAGCTCTTTGGTTTGCTTATTTTTCTGAAACAGTCTGTGATTCACATTGCCTAATATTTCAACTGGAAAGGAAAAGGCACACTTCCATGAAATTTAGTGTTCCACTGAAGTAAGGGAAACAGCAGTCATGAAATACTGTGTGAGAAAACAAAATAAAAAGTTAAAGTCCCTTGTGACAAATTACACTGCTTGAGGAGAAGCCGTGTTCTTATTGGTTTAAACCTGGACAGTAAAATACCACAGATTTCCTCTGAGGATAGTGATTGTTTTTAAGAAGATGCTCCTCATTTCTTCTGTATCTTTTGATAGCTGCAGCATACCTTCTTCTTCTTACAGGAATACGCCTAATATTCTAAAAGAAGTATATGCAATACAGGACACTGCTAGTTTATGCATAACTATCAAAACAAAGCAGTTTTGAAAAGTTTTTTTGTTTTTTTTGGTTTTTTTTGTTTGGTGTTTTGTTGTGTTTTTTTTTTACTTCTCCTAGGACCTTTAGCCTCAGTGTGCCATACAAAATTCACTTTCTGTTGGTCTGGGAACCTGTGTGACCTTCAACAGACCTCCTGGGGAGGGAACCACTGTGACCCAGCCGCTCTGCCCAACGTGGGGTGACCTGCAGGTGACCACTGACCCCATCCACATCAGCACCTGCCCCGTAACCCCCAGAACCGGCGGTGCTCAATTACCGAAAGCTGCGTTCCCTTTCCTCCTTTCCCCAAGACATCTCAGCTTTCCAGGTTACATATCTTATTTATGTATTTTCTGTAGCCGATAGTTCTCTTTTTTAATTTCTTATGGCAGGCATGCAAATGTAGATGTCATCTCTTTATGCAGGCTTTGTAATTGCATTTCCCTGTGGATGTGTAGGTTTGTTAGTTGGAAGCGTCAGCTTCCATCCATCAGGCTAAGGAGATAACAAAATGGAGGAGATCATACCTACACTAAAGGAGAAAATTTGCAAGTGCTTTGACCCAGCCTGTTTATAAAGCCAGATGGACCATAACATCCTGAAGATTATTCAAGGTATCAACCGCAAGGACTGTTCAGTGCACGCACTCTGAGAAGGCAATAGGAAAAGAACGGGGCAAAGATTGTCTTCTGTTTCCCACAAAAAGGACATAATAAGGATCAAAGGATCTTTCATTCTCCTTTTCTGTGGTATAGCATCAAAATCAGAGCTTAGAGAGAGAAATAATGTCTATGACCATCAAGTATGTGAAACGTTGGCTTTTCCAAAACAGATTCAGTAAAGCATTAACCTAACCAATTATCACCAGGTTTGGTTTTGTTTGGTTTTCCCCACCAGCTCTCTAGGATTATGGTTGGGGATGGCTGACAAGAGCGTGTCAGGAGAGGATGAAAGCGCCAGGACTGCAGCAAAACCTGCTCGGGGTAGAAGCGAAGACACAGCAGGGTCAAAGACCAAACCTAGACTAGAAGTAGAGCAGCAGAGGAGGAGTAAACCACTATGTTGAAGACCTTTTATTCACACCATAGGCCGTAAAGATATTTTACTTTGAACTAACTCTAGCCTAGGCCCATGGACTGGATGCCTGCAAGCAGCTGGAACTCACCTCCTGGCTTAGTTTCATCTGAAGGGAACCCAGCTCCTGCTCTTCGAGACCAGTCCACGGTGTGAGCCAAGGCATGGTAAATGGGAGCGACTGGAAGATTCACTTCAAAAGTACACTCCAATCCAAACAATACTGCTAACGTTGACCACTCTTATGTCGTGTGAAGGCACAGGGACACTTAAAGTCATTTTTTGAAAATTGGACCCAGCACCATATTGAGAAAAATAAGAGATTTTTAGGTGCACAGCAAAATTACTTGTTTCTTGCAATATCACTTCAAAAACTGCAGATATTTTAAACTAGTCTGAGGACGGATTGGGGGCGGACTTTGTTTGGGTAGGGTATGGCTATATATATATGAATCCCACATCTCTAATTTAATTCATCTTTAGTCCTAAAAAATCCAAGAGCTCTGAGTGAAATATTTATGTCATCTGTCTATGTGTTGCCTGGCTCAAGTCAATTCTGTTGGCTCCCAACTTTCCCGTTACCCCCTGTCTTAAAAAAAAAAATATTCAGACCATAACCTACGAAGGAGGTCCTGGATTTTTTCCATTGTTGATTTTTAAATTAATTTTAAAAAAAACTTGGAAGAAAAGAAAACAATATACCTGCATAATCACAAAAGTTACAACACTCTAGTCATTATCTTCTTGTATTTAATTTTGAAGGAAATAAATTTTACACAGGTTACAATGCTGAAGGGGAAAAGAATATGTGCATGTAACAACAACTTTTATTTCTGTTGTGAAGTAATATACCTTAAACGGCAGTAAACATTCTAATGAAATAGCAGCTGAAGCAGTAGAGCATAAAATTAATATGCATCAAATGACAAAAAGGAGATGATCAGTTGATAGGCTGTCCCATAAACTTTGCATGCATAATTCAAATGATGTTTAGCAATTCATGGATCTCAGTTATAGCCCTTTTGTATTGCCAAGTCACAAAGTATATTTGTTTAAGTAATAATATCACCTTTTTTCATAGCAAAGTTTAAAGAATTCAGATGTCAAGTATTTGATTCATCCACAAGTGCTTTACAAATGTGGGGCGGGGTTGGGGGCAAATGACTATAGCGAAGATTTTACTGAATACAAAGACAACAGAGCAACTCTTCACTTTTTTTTTTTTTTCTTTTTTTCCCCAGTATTAACTTTAGCATAACTTCAGCTCCTGGAGAGAGACTTATACTAAAACTGAGAAGTATTCCAGTTTTCAAGTTGATTACTTGAACATTATTGAGACATAAATGCCTGCAGTTTAAGCTGTGAAAAACAATACCATACAGATTGCCTATAGAGAAAGAGTTGGAAAGGGCTGAGATACAGAGCAGCTTGTATATGATACAGAAAGAGTTTATATTTAGTAATTGAGAAAGAGTCTGACATATTACGCTGTTTGCATTTCATATCCAGATAGGAACAAAATGTTTTTCCTGATAGACAAAATCTCAGGCTTTAGTCCTTTCAGCCTAAGAATTACAATACAGGCAAAAAGCAACTGTGGCCCTTGAGAACAGTCAGCAATGAAGACGGCATGGAAATGTAACAGTGACAAAGATATCAAGAAATTGATATGTTCCTATTATATGCCTGAGAATGTGGATGAATTCCTAAAAGAGGGGGGTGAACGTAGCAAAAGAAGAGGCATGCAGCAGGTTATTACACAACCATGAAGTTCTCTGCTAATCAGTGTAAGGAGAGCACTGAAATTAGATATTTAGAGAATTTAGATTTCACTAACTTTTTTTTAATAAATCAACTGGGTAATTAAATGGAAAATAGCACAGTCAGATGGACTATGAAGATGGTTATTATTGTCTAAGTATTAATGTGCCATTGGAAACCTTAACACCACAGGTTTTAAACCAAATAATTTCTCTTGCTGTGGGACTTTGAGGAGTCTCTTCCAAGATTAGAATGCCTGAGAGAGGCCAAGGCAAGGCAATATATCGGCTAACTGGAAAATCATTAGCCAGGAAGAATATCCAATAGGAAATACTTTCCAAACGTGTCCAAACATTTCACCTGCCATTAGTGAATGAGATATCTAATGAAAAAGGTGTACTACATAGGGAAATTCTGTTTCACAGATAATTTCAAAATTGTCTTTGTTTTGAATTGGAATGAAACACAGCATTTTTCTACACAAGCTGCAAAAGAGTTCATTGGGGGGCGGGGAAGAATGCTGTCTGTCAATCCATCCTGCTTCTTGCTACTTCATATTGGTGCTCATCAAAGTTAAAATATAAAGTTAAAGACAAAACTAGACAAGCAATTTGAAAACAAAAATGGATCTCTTGTTTCAATGATCTTGAGAAGGATGTTTGACTATTAAAAAAACTCCATGGATTTCTTTTCAAATAAAATTCCTTCAGAACGCACACAATTCTTGAAACTTTAATATTGATAGAACAGCACATTCTCAGCGGATTCAGCTCTTCCAACTGAGAAGCTCCATCTTAAGAAAGGTAGCCACTAGGGCCTGTATGTTAGGAAAAAACAAAAGTATCAGTTGAGGCACAGGCCTGTGCTACCTATAGATGCAGAAGACTTCATGCAGCTGGATTGCTGAATGGGCCCCCTAGAAACATTTTACTCTGAAAAATACAGTAGATATATATCATGGTTTTGAATCTATCCTCCCTCTCTAGAGGCAGGGTATGATTTACATGGTGCTCCAAGTTATGAGGAAGAAAATGTATTAAACTTATTTGGAATCCTTTTTGAACACTTGTAGTCACTTGGAACAAAATCCTAGATATGCTGAATTTGCTGAGAGGCTCAATCATGATTTTTAAGTAGTCATGATTTCTTTCATCCGTCAGGGTCTATTTCAGCATTGCAAACTTGTATTTAGCCTTCTTAGTCGCTCAGATTCTCCCCTACAGACTAGAAGAGAATGATTTAATATTGTGAGGATAAAAGTGGAGATCCCAAAGCGTTATATATTTTTTCTTTGATTATGTGCTCTCACTTTCTTGCGATTTTATCCCTTTGTCCTCTCCTATTTGATTTTCTTGCTAAGCATCCATTGTAATAAAGTGCCATGTTCAATGGAGTTGCAGTGAGTGATTTAAATAATGGCAGGTGTAGATGTGTAGGAATTTTGATTGTAACGTGCTACTGTGAAGAACTCATGCATTTATAGTGCAGTATATTTCTGAAACCATTATGGCAATAAGCCAATCAGCTTAAATGCACCAGGGGCACGGCTGCAAATGTATAGAGTTGATGGAATTCATTTCAGTCACTTATTCTTGAGGTAGGATTAGAGGAAATTTTGATCAGTTCATGCATCTCCAATTTGGCCTGCAGCTTTGAGCTCTGGCTACAGCAGAGCTCTCAAGCTGAGCACAGATGGGGCTGGATAGTATCTGGGTGAGAAGCTTCCAAAAAAATCTAAATCCTGCAATGTGTAGGTGTTGGTAACTCACTAGGCAGTATGCTTCCCTCAGGTCTGCTCCTTACATCTGTGCTTTTCACCACGGTAGCAAACGCCAGCTCGCTAGAAGTATTTCCTTTGAAGATAAGAGATAAGATCAAGTTCCTTATCAGTTGAAAATCCTATTATATGTTCTCTAGTACTAGCCTTGATACCGTGTCTAGCTTCCAGCTCAAGCGATTCCATTATATTCTGTCTGCTATTTCCCATTTCATTTTCAAAAGGAGCAAATTAGAACTGCTGTCAATATAAAACAGCTATGACTGCATTTTGCAGAGAATTAGTTGAGGCTACCTCTGTTAGAAGAAAGGGGGTTTTGTTCTGGGTACTAGTCATGATCAACTGCAAAAGCTCACTTTTATACATATCTGTTGAGATAACTTTAGGACTGTTACTTTGTTAGTATAATCTCTGTAATCCCTTCAAATTACCCTGAGTCTTGCGGTTCAAATCAAGCTTTATTTTTCAAACTAGGACTTCAGTTGTGCTAGAGGACCTCAATTACAAGTTCAAGCTGCACTGCAGCTAGGAATACTTTCAGCATGTTATGTAGGTAACTATAACATGACTTAGAATTTACCATCCTATAAAGCATTTGCACACCCATTAGACAAACATTGAACAAGAACTAACAGGGACCGCTCTGGGGCAGAGTAGAAAAGGCCATTCTTCAGGTGCTTGACAGCACGTCTTACCCATCAGTTTTAACACTACTTTGCAGTCTGGGATAGGTGGCTCTCAGCTCCACTTCTAGCACATTTGTTGCTTAGGAAACTCTGTTAAGTTCTTCAAACACGAAGGAGGTTTTTACTGAGTTCTCTCACGCCACAACTGTGCATGGAAGCTGGAAAGTGAGTTTGGTGCTCAGAAGCGATGCTGAAATACCACTGGGGATGGGGGGGTGGGCGATGCGGCACCATGGCTGTGCGAAATGTTGGTCATGCTGTGGGCCAAGTTCTGCTCAAGTTACTTCTGCCTGTAGAAAAATCAGTGGCGTTGAATGAATGCATACTAAGGGTCTCGCCTTAGCCTGAATTCACTAACCTACTGACATTGCTTTGAAACTACACAGTGGATCATTGAATTTTTTCTGTTTCACATCGCTTGCAGGTAAAATGAGTTGGACAAAGTACAATGGAGGAGGTAAGAATGACACTGTGAAGTTACATGGAGGAACATTACTTTTATGAAGTGCTTAGGAATCAAAAGCTGCCTTTGCACACATTGACACACCATCATCACATCTCCTCAGTAACTCGCCCCCAAAACTATCAAATGTAGACAGGATGATAACTGATGTAATTTTGGTGATGAAATTATCTATGATCTACCAAAATTTATTCAAGAGATGTTGTCATCCTGCACTTTTTCAAAGAAATACAGAAAAAAAAGTATTTTCTGTAGTGATGGGAGTACATTTTGAAAGATGGGAGATAAACCAGCCTAACATGCAAATTATAGCTGTAATAGAATGGCTATAGCTATCGTATATCACTAAAACAAAAGCACACGGGATATCAAATTTGTCTCAGAAGGCAGGTGGTTAGGATGGGCTAACTCTTTTATTCCCTTGCAGCTGAGCTATTTTTTCAGTCTTACTGAGGTTTTGGTCACTGTAGTTACAAGACAAACTGAACGCATGAGGTTCTCTTCTAAAAGCTCATCTGTGCACCCACAAAGGGGGTCAGAGAGACAATGGAGGGGGGGACCCCAAATAATACCCTGCCCAGCCACTGCCAGATCCATCCCAGGAGCCATCAGCCCATCAAAGCCCAGAGGAGCACCAGGGCACAACAGCAGGCAGGGGGGAACCCCAACTGAAGACTCAACGGGAAGGGTATAACCCTGTCCAGGTCCTTCCCAGAGCTGCCCCAGCAAAGCCCCAGTCCCAGTATCCAGGCGTGAAACCCGTCACCAGGAGGCACTGGGAGCAGCTCCCTGCATCACCTAAGGGTGGTTGCTGTCTAGGGGTGGGACACGCTATGGGATGCGGGGGAAGAATATTTTAGGATTGCACGGGATTTACTATGGGGTGTTTAAGGGAGGAATCAGAGGTGAGAAAAAGGAAGGGATTTAGGCAGTTTGGGGAGGAACAAACGGAGGGGCCATTTGCACGTAAGCAAGGGATGGTCAGTGCAGTTGTCTGGCCCTGCCCTTGATCATCGCAGTCTGCCTGTCTCCTTATTAAAGTCCACCTTCAGCTGCTTTCCAGTAAGGGGCTCTTTACCCTCTGCATGTGTCTGTCTGTCTGGGGATCTGCGGTGCCAGCAACTGGAGCAGGGCTGCAGTCTTGGGAGCTCATAAATCCAGATGCCATCAGCTGGGGAGACGGAGTGAGCTGGATGGATCCACCTTGCACCTACGGCTGTGTACTCCCACTAACGGTCCTCCATCTTGCTCAGCCACAGAGGGGAGCAGGATGAGGCCACTGGTGCTGCCTGTGTTTTGTGAATGCCCTGAGCATCTGTCTGTGACCCGCACGGCCAGCTGTCTGTCTGTATCTGTATACATGGGGTGCACGCGTGTGCCTGCTGGGAATACATTTTCAGCCTCACTAGCAGTTGGACCTGGGGACACAGAGTGGCAGCAGCCTCACCTCCCTGAGCTGTCAGATCCGGCGTGATATACTTTATCATGATATAGTCGGAATTTCCAATTCCAAATTCCTCTAACAGAATGAACACCAGTTTTTAACAAGTCTGAAGCAGGTCTGCTGCTTAGCTTCCTGAACGCAGTTCTCCCCTTTGACAGGACAGATTTGTTTCACTTGTCGAAAGTAACGTCTGCCCCGAGAGACCACTGGTCACCATGATAGCCACGAGGTCCTCAATCAGGGCTGGCAACCATAACGTGCAGATTTAAAATTTCCCATTAAAACTACTCAAATACAGCAATACATCTTAATACATCCTGCCATTTAAGTGTTAGATTGTGAAAGGTCAGACAGAGCTGAGTTACAAATGGACAAAGGTTCTTCAAGGTACAAAGACTGCCTTGTACGTCTAACTTTCAAAACTCCACGTGTAAGCGGTGATTGCTCTTCCAAATTAATAACTAGGCACATTAATGAGGACTTGCTTAGATACACAAAATTTGTGTGATTGCATGTGCATATGACAGTATTGGAAAGTGTTGTTCAACAGGAATCACTGTGTTATACCAATATTCATATGCAAAATATTTTGAGGGAGGAAACTATTTAAACTAGGAAAAAATAATACTTCAATAGAGATCAAAAAAAAGAATCAGATTTCAAGGAAAACTGAAGGATGTCACAGAACATAATAGCTAAAAATGCTGACTTTCATGAAGCAGCATTGTAAAATATAGAAGATGATTAATATTCACTGTGCAGATTACTGGAAAAATCCATAGATGTTTAAAAGCCTTAATTGGCTATTCCAGTCTCAAGAGAGAGGGAAAATAAGCCTGTTATTGAAAAGTACATGAGCAAGAAAGAAAGCTTTTGATAATGTCAGCATGGATCCCAATCGCTCTTTCACGGGCATAAGGTGAATATTGATTAGTGTAATTCCCTTGCCTTTTGGGCTGTGCTGTTTTTACATTTCTGTAAGGAAGTTCTGAAACAGGCTTCAGTTGGGTTTTTTTCCTTCTCCTTTCTTAGGATGCATACGAGCAGTATCTGCTTTCTTCCCCAGCAATAGCAATGATATGCTACTACTGCCTTAGTTTTAAGGAGTTTAATGTGCAGAAAAGCGCGGTGTTGCACAACGTCAGCAATTCTGCAGAGCAAAATGCTGATGGAAATGGCAGGCTGCTGTTAGAGGCAGCAATGGGGTTATGGGGAGCCCAGAGTCTCTGTGAAAGGAGTTGGTGAGGGTCTCTGGGAAAACACAGCAGCAACATCTGTGTTTCACTGAGCTCTCACGAGAGAAAGCATTCTGGATGCTTTTTATTACAGGCTTTTGATGAAACTGAGATGGCACCATTGAATGTTTCCAAGATTAGAAATGTTAACGTTTCCTTCACCACATTTGGGAGCTGCTTTTGACAGAGCATGGCATAGAAGCCACAGAAAGACCTGCTGTGTTGCAGATTTTGCCAGGCTCTATAGCAGCCATCATATGCTCCTTTAATCTTGCTGCTTTCTTTCTATTTTATTTCATTTTTCCTCTGCTCCAGCAAAATTTCTGATGTATAAAAGCCTGTGTTATTTGTGAAGTAAAAGGTCTGCAATAATGATAGTGTTTAACTTTTGATGTAAAGCATTCTTCTTTGGGCATGTTGCAAACAAGATTAGAGGCTTTCCTTTCATATTCTCTGCATACTAATTCCAGAAGACCTGCTATGTTACACAAGCACTTGGTTCCTTTTCCTCTTTTCTTTCCCTTCTATTGTTTAAGACAGTTTAAAGAAGTAAATTAAAATCCACTGGTAAGTGGAACCTGTTTCTCTCAGGAAAACATAATAATGGTCATTGAGACAATGGCACATGCTGATATTGTAATGAACTGATGTAATGCACCACATTTCATAGACTCAAGGCAATTAGGCACTCAAAATTACCCATCCACCGAGTTTCCCCACTGTCACGGTTTAACCCCAGCCGGCAGCTCAGCCCCACGCAGCTGCTTGCTCACTCCCCCTCGGTGGGATGGGGGAAAGAATCAGGAGGGTAAAAGTGAGGAAAGTCATAGGTTGAGACAAAGACAGTTTAACAGATAAAGCAAAAGTGGCGCAGGCAAGCAAAGCAAACCCAGGAATCCATTCCCCACTTCCCACGAGCAGGCAGGTGTTCGTCCATCTCCAGGACAGCAGGGCTCCAGCACGACGAACGGGGACTGGGGAAGACAAACGCCATCGCTCCCAAAGTCCCCACATCCTCCTTCTTCCCCAGCTTTATGTGCCGAGCATGACGTCCCATGGTCTGGGATATCCCTGGGGTCAGTCGGGGTCAGCTGTCCCGGCTGTGTCCCCTCCAACTCCTTGTGCCCCCCCAGCCTCCTCGCTGGAGCAGAAAAAAGCCCTTGAGGAGCAGAAGAGCCCTTGGCTCTGGGTAAGCACCGCTCAGCAGTAACCAAAACATCCCTCGGTTATCAACACTGTTTTCAGCACAAATCCAAAACAGAGCCGCATACCAGCTACTGTGAGGAAAATTAACTTGATCCCAGCCAAAACCAGCACACCCACCCACACTGACAGTTTAAGAACAGTCCCTCTACGGTATTTCTAACTGTTTAGATTAGTCAAGTTTTAAAATTTCACAAGTGTCAAGACCACCTTGAAAAAAGAAAATCCAAGAGACACTTCAAATATATCTGCATTTAACGTCAAGTACTACAACCACAAGGTTAGAAAAGTGTTCTGCTTTACCAAAATGGTAATGAAAGAATTCAGGCAAGTAGCTTTCCACAAAATTTAAGATGAATAGCCTTCAAACATGCAAGGGTCTTCTGCCACAAAGTTTATCTGTGTGGCTGGTGAATAAATTAAGAAAATGAGGGATTATATTACAATACAGAAGGGTCAGCTTAGATGCCCGGACAACTTTCAAATTTTAAGGGTATTAACACAGAAATAGACTGAATGGGGGTGTCTTAGAGACCTCATCACTGAAACTTTTAAAGACAGGTTAGATAAGCTCTTGTCAGGTATAACATGGTATATAATTCATCTTGTCAGGACAGGAGGATGGATTAGATGATCACCCGAAATCCCTTCCAGCCATACACCTACTTAGAAGAACAGAATATATACCCACTATAATTTATAACCTGTTTTAGCTTTTCTGCTTCTCTTCATATCTTTTTTCTTGTCACCTTTACTGTTCTGTACAAAAATAACTGATGGAAAAAGGGTTTCTTTGTTCAATTACCCTTCTACAGTTGTCCAACTCAACGACCTAACTGGAAGAAATCACAACTTACTTTCAGCCCACATACCTGATGACCTTCCTGTGAAAACCAAAGCACCGTGAGGCAGTGAGGAAGAGAACCAAGAGGGGAAACTGCTAGCATACACACTGTGGTTTCACCCCAGAGCAGAGCTGGGGTGTGCATTCAGGCACAGGAGGGCACAGTTCTTCCAATTGAGCCAGACTCTCAACATCTGAGCTGTTTCTGAGCAGAATTTCTAGATAGAGTAACTAGTTCCAGCTGATTCCCGTTAAGTGCTTTAAAGTTCAGCTGCATGATCCACTTAACCTTAATTTAAAGAGTTACTCCATATTAACTGGGCTGTGATAATTTGTCCACAGCAAATGCTGGTGAAAGTTTTCTATTCATAACTCAAATATCACAGAAGTGATAGAAAGAAGCTGTTGCAAATCAGTTTAAAAGTGGTAACTTCTTGAGCTTTGGGACTTTTTTATCAGAGCCCATTCAGCTGTCATTCTTACATCCCTCAACTTCAGCACTGTTTAGCTTGTCTGGAAATTAGGTAGAAATAACTTACACGTTACAGGTCATAAATGCTTCCTCAGCCATTTCACCTTGTTTCAGAACAGCTGATGTTCCCAGCTCAGATCCCACCTGCAACAGGATTTTGCTCTCTTTACCTTATTGGAGAGTCAATTGATTGAGAAGCAGGGTTTCTACCTAATCATTCCAGACATTAGAAATGCAACACTGCTCCCCAGCTTTCCAGAAATCTTCCCTAAAGATCATATCCAGCTCTGGTTCACCGGGATACCAGAGTTCTTGACAAAGTAGTAGCACACTGGATGACTGCCTGCTAAGTTGCAATCTTTTGAACACAGAGTCATGTCTGTTCCTACGGCTTCCTGATCCAGTGAAGATGAGATGGGAAAAGACAAAAAAAAAGAAAAAAAAAAAAAAGAGAGAGAAGGGGAAAAAAAAAGCATCCTTATTCCAGTACTGATCATTTTGGTCATTTGGTCACTGAGTCCTAACTGCTCATTTCAGTTTCAAAAATAAGAAAAAGATCTGTCAACTGAGACAAAATAAACTGGATTCTCTCTTTCTTTGAGAAATGAATTCATTTTCTTTGGCTAATTCTTATTTAAAGATGGCAGATATTAGTTGCGTACTTAAAACCTGGAGCAGCAGGCCTGCTAGCTCCTAGCATGAACGTTGCTATGTGTAGAAAAGTTTCTTTCTAAATACCTCTCTTCTACTCTTGTAGGCTTTACTGACTTTTTTGTTCTTTCTCTTAACCCAGCCCCATTAGAAAAAGAAGATATGAATTGTCCTGCTATATTTTGCTACTCATATGCACCTGTGTAGGGACACATGTCTATGTGAGAAGCTGGACTACAGTCTCAGCTGAGAGAAGACGACTAATGCGTTGCCAGAAGTGACTCCAAAGGCTCCAGGTTTCACTTTGCCAAACTGTAGCGATTGATAGGTCAGTGTATAACCTGAATCGAGCCTTATTCTGCAAAGTACGAATCAACGACACTGCCGTAAAAGAGGTATTCTGGGATCCAGCGCCATCGGGAGGTCTTTGTGCCTCTCCACCCGCTCCAGGCAGAGCCTAGATTCCCTGGCTAGACTGCATGTCAACTTTTCAGACAGCTCAGTTTAAGCAAGGTGAAATTCATCCTATGCGACAAAACGGTGAGTGGTTATATAAAATGAAAGGACAAGTTCTTTTTTCTGAACCTGAAACTAGTGCAATTTTCCTTATATAACCTAAGTACACACCGAAGAAAAGGTGTCTGTGTATCACGTGTGCTTGTATAAGCACTCCTGTGGTTATTTACCTACATCTAGGCAGGGTGTCAATATCTAAAAGAAGTTGGGCCAACTTCATTGCTGACATAAGCAGTGAAATGACTACTGATTTATATCAACAATGTGAACGATTTGTGGATTTGCGTACAGTGCCAACTAACAAGTTATAGCCCTGTGACCTCACAGTGCTTGTTGATTTAAGGACATTTTTGTCCAAGTTCCTCTGCCAGTCTCGAGTTGTTTTGGCTATTGAATCTTACTTGTGTACATTTTGGATTTAAAATACTAGACTTCCATAATTTAAAACAAACGTTAAAGAGTGCCAAGTTAATATGTACGCGCAGATCTCAAGCTGCATCTCAAAATTTCAAAATGTCTTGATATAACACTTGCTTACACTGTTTGGGATGTTTTTCAATGAAAGAAAAACAGATCCCCCACTGGCTTTCTGACATTTTGTTTTATTTTGTTTTATTTTGTCTTATTTTATTTTATTATTGTATTATTTTACTTTTATTTTTGCCATATATTGCAATTCCCAGAAGGTCCACTAGAGGAATAAATTCTGTCTTTGAAGAGAAATGAAAATGACTGACAGTATAATAAATTCAAGCCAGTATATGAGGTCACATCAAAACAAGAAAATTTAAGTTGCAGAACCCCTCCTTTGGGAGCAAAGTTACTGTTTATTAGGCATTAACAGCATTCACAGTCTATCCACAACAGCAAACTGCTGCAAAGTTTAAAATAAACTGTTAGAAAGACTACCCAAACAAAGGTTATATGTTAAACTTGGAAAAGTGAGATTATAAATGAATGCCATGCTTTTTCTTATCTAAAAGAAACACTCCTAACCACATTAACTAAAAAATGCGAGTTTGCTTCTGTATTATCCTTTCTCAGATCTCTTCAGAGGGAAGGATATCGCGCAGCAGCAACCGCCGCCGAATGGTGCTTTGTGATTAGAAGCCGGTGCCTGGACTGCCAGCGTGGTGGTCCTGACCACAAGCGACGGGCATCTACGCTGGGGTGGGATGGGAATGGCTTTTTGTACAGCACCGCTTCTATCTATCTGGGACAGTCACTGTGGGGATTGCAGGATTAAATTGCTTGGGAGGCTGCTCTTAAGTTAAAAAGTCTCTTAACATCCCGGAGGGCTGAAAAAACCCCGTGCTCGTGAGAAGATTCAGGCCCAGAATGCCGGGGATAGAGAGCAGAGAAAATGCTTAAAAATCCTCAAAAGCCATGTTAATATCTGAACTGGAAAGCGGTCTTTGCCAGTGGAAAACAGTGGAAAACTGTGCTGTAGAGCACCCAGCGTCAAAAGTCTGGGGCAACAGAGTAGTTTTGCTTACTTCTGCTCACAAAGACCGAGCAGCTCGCTCGTCACAGCTGCCACTGTGGCCCCTTCTTCACCAGAGGCACTGGTGGAGAAGAGAACAGGCCACCTGGACCGGTTGGTGAGGATGCCCGTGTCCTCCTCTGGGTCAGCTCCTGGGGTAGGTTCTTCCCTGCTCTGCAATATTTTCTGGACTTGACACAGAGTCCTCCCACAGGCACCCTTTTGCCCAAAGTCTGCCTCGTCTTGCGAGTTACAATCTCTCTCTGCCTGCTTCCAGTCAGCTCTTGGCACATTGTCCCCACACTAAAATCAGACCCTTCCCCACTCTCTTCCAGAACCATACTAGTCTCTTCTCTCCCATTCCTGCGTGGATCTCCAAGCCTTCAGCTTGGTTCCTCCTACAAGTCTGTTTTTAATTTCTTGCTTTGTCATTCCTGTTCCTCTGACCTATGAAGAGACACATCCTTTGCCAGTTCTCTGCGGAAAGCCTTGATAAAATGGTTTTCCCATTCAGATTTCCTACTTACTGTTCCCAGGTGCTTCCATTTGAATAGACAACAGCTAAATGACTAACAGTATTGCTGGTCCAAGAAAAATATGATGAGTACAGAGAGTTCAAGGTGGATTCATTGTGCACAGAAGCAACATTTCTCATTACAACCTTCAGAAAATTGAGCAGAATACAGAATTTGTTCAGATATCGAACCTAGAGATGTAAGCAGGTCCACCTGAGTCATGAGAACTTTTGTATTTAGTGGCACAATAGATCCAAACTGTCTCAAAGTGACTCTTCAGCTGAAAATCCGTGCCTGTGACCAAGGTTTAGCTATTACAATTCATTGTTAGGAGTACTCCCACAAAGTCTCTTCTGCCACTCAGCAGAAAAGCCTGAACGCTAGTGTGCATATTAACAAATTCTCAGTGGAGATGAAGTTGTTTTAATCTGAGGCTGTTGAATTTTTTTTTAGTCTTTACCACAGATTCATCTTCTGCCATTAACCACTACTTAAAAGTTTTATCATCATGCTTTGTGCTTTTGTGAAGAGCTTTGTCAGCATCCTTGAAACTGACATCCTAACTATTGTAAGCTTATATGCTGTTCACAGAGGGAAACATATACATATATTTACGTTACAGAGATGTTAGATAAGCTCAGAAGCTATTGTAAACTCATGAAACATTTATACATACACAGTAAATATTCTCTATATGTTTATCTTTGCTATGTATGTTTACATGCATGTGTGTGTACATATAAAGGCATCAACATAAAGACTAAGCCTGCTGTATTATGGTCTGAAGTCTGGACTGGTAGTGAAGAGCATGTTACTTACATACTTTTTGTTCTTTGGCATTTTTGGGGAGCTCCTCAGGGCATGCAGCCCTACCCAGTTATGTGAGCACCAAAGAGTGTGCATATAAGCTATGCCATTGCTATTCAGGATGGAGGTTGTGTTTATTGCTTTGTTTGCTCAGTGACAGTATCCTAGTCCATGATGAGATTTTTATTGCCATGGCAATCCACATCTGTGATACTACTTATGGGTGAACTTGTCCCCCTAGGAATGGTTGGCTGCTCCTCCAAAGGTAGGGCAGGTACAAGATAACAAGTGTCCCCCCTGCTCCTTACCTCAGTGTAGGAGCTGTGATTATCCTTTGCGCAAGGTGGCAGCAAAAGAAAGCTCTTCAAACACGTTCCTCTCTTCCCCACACACCTCCTATTAAGGAGAGTAACTGCCTCAACTTTTATTAATTGTGTTTTAAAAAACACCTCCTATTGCTAGTAGTTAATGTATATGTGAACGATACATAGAGTTGCTGGTATCTTTTACTTCAGGAACACTGTCACACTTCTCTCTCCATTTTTTACCAATATTCCCCAGGGGAAAGGCTAGAAAACTGCACACACAGAAAGGAAAACCATGAGAGAAATCTCCCTTAAATCACTGATTTTCCCTTTTAAAATAGGACTTTTTTCAATATAAACACAACTGCTTTGGGAGAAAGGATCAAGGCCAAGACAAAACAAAACAAAGAAAAAAGAACGTGTAAGCTTGATGCTTAATTAAGACATCTTCATGCTAGCTGACAAATTCTGATGGATGTGCCAGCAGTACACCATGTTTCAGCATAATAATTTTGTATTTCTGTAGGAATAAAGTAGCCTGAAGAATCTGGCTTTCAAACTCCTACCTAGCAATTACCTAGACGAAAAGCAAAGAAAAACACTGAGTGCATATCAGTAGTTCTGACCCCGTTAGGCATCTGCTGTTTGGATATTTTTAGAGGCGTTTTTGTTTGTTTGCTCTTTTGGGGAATAGAGTTACTGTCCTCTCCTGGAGCCCAATGTGTGTGGAATAGAATGTTTTACTCCCAGTGTTACAACTTGGCCAAGCTACTTTAAGTCTCAAAATATTACTAACACATTTTCCCCATACAGAAGAAAGCCTTAGGTGAATATTTTAATGTTCTTTATAGACTTCAACTCTGTTAAAGTCAATAGAAGTAGTTCACTGACTGCAGTAAGCCTTTGACAGAGCCAGCATCCCAACTATGAGCAGAGCTGACTATGGTACCCTATTTTAATATTACTGAAATATGTGAAGTAAATGGCTTGTTCTTTCCCCCTTCTGTATGCCAACTATGTTTAAAATGTAAACCTAGACTGCTGCTTATTTTGAAAAAGCAGCGATTACTCACCTTGAAAGTACAATATCGTAAGCGTGATCTTTATTCAGAGACACGGTAAAAGAACAGCCAGTTGACTTTGGATATGAACATTCTCCACAACCGTAAAGCTTGCTTTGATGACTGTAATCTTATTCCAAAAACACTGTGTTAAATAAAAATTAATTTCAGAACTCAAAGAATATTTTATTATGGAATACAAAAATACTATCTATGTAAAAACAATAAGTTAGTTTATTTACAGTACTTTACACTATTCTGCTCTAGGGCTTCCTTTGCATTGGATTTATTTTCATTATTTTACATGCCTTTATAATTTTGCACAAAGCATTTCCAAAAGCATGTCATCCATGTTCACTGCTCCAATGATAGGCCTAAAGAATAGTTCAGCAATCACATTAGCATTAATAGATCTTAACAAGGATAGAACAACATTCAGCTTGGCAAATCTGGCTTCATCACCTCTGTGAATGAGTCTGACATGTTCATTTAGAGCTTGTTGTGCTTCCCTCTGCAGTCCTTCAATGTACTGTGTACACTGCAGTCCAGGTAGATCTGAAAAGAAAAATAAATTATTTTGCTTACATAGGTTTTGTCTACAAAATAACAGTCTTCTTACAGAACAACTAACAGCTTACAGATTGTATTTATCACTCAAGGAATGAAACAAATGAAATGGCTAGAGGACTTCTTGTACGCTGAATCAACACGCCAAGTTCTACAGGGCAGTTCAAAATCTTATCATGTTGGTGTTCTGGACGCTGAATAATACTCCACTACACAAAAATGTTTGCCAACATTCACTTAAGCGTTAAATAGATTAGCTGATAAAACAAAAACTTTGATTGAAGATTGTTCCCCGAGACACCTGTAGAGTGACAGATGTGATCTGTAAACAGCGGGGAAGACAATAAAAATAACTTGTTAACTTGTTCACTCCTACAAAATGCATCATTCACATTTAAGGCATCTTTTGACAGCTGTTTCTGAGTAGCTCCAGATTACAGCTGGCAGGCAGCATTAACTCCAGCGTACCACAGAAAGTTTCCTGGTCAACCACAGTAAGGGTACGGAAGGACAGAGCGTGCAGGATATCCCCTTTTCAGTCTAACTAACAGTTTGACAGCGGGAGCACAGAAAAGCCGCGTCCCACTTCCACGCGGTAGTGGCATATTTCGGAATTGCCGTATCTAACCCGCCGGCTACCTTTCAGGCAGGTCACCGGCACGGCCATCAATCCCTTGGCAGAGCTGCACCTATGGAAATCTCCACAAAGAGAGACGATGGCTAAACCCCAAAAACCCCATCCTAGATGCTACAAACAGCACTTTGTTCCCGGAGCCCTGCCTTGCTCGCTTTCCACGGCGGGCAGACCTCCCGGGCACAGCACGCTGAGACCCGCCACAGCCGGTGACCGTCGTCCGTCCCCCCGGCCTCTGAGGAGACGCCGCCAGGCGCCCCGCTGGGAAACGAGCCGGGAACCGCTCCTGACTCCTAACTTTCCCTAAGCGACTGCCTGGGGTTTGTTTTGTTCGCCGAAAACCTCTGCGGAAGGCGCCGGGACCCCCGACCTAGCCGCAGCCGGACGCTCTCCAGGAGGTAAAGGCAGGCGGCGGGGGGGGGGGGGGGGGGGGGGGCGGCTGCTAACTGCTCTCTGCCGGCCCTGAAGAGGGCACAGCGGGTGAAACCTTCCTCCGCGTCCCCCCCCTCCGCCACCTCTTTCCCCCTGAGGAAAAGCCGCGGGTCCGCCGCGTTTCGCGGGGGATACGGGCGGGCCCTCCCCGTCAGCCCGCTCGCCGCCCGTGAGAGAGAGAGAGACCCCCGCCCCGGCCGGTCACTCACCCGGGTTGAAGAGCACCGTCCCCTTGAGGTAAGCGTACTCTTTGGTGCTGATATCCAGGCTCCAGCACTTGGCCAGGAAGCCCTTGATAGCCTGAATCTCGCCGGCCGAGGGCAGGTGGGGGCCGCCGGGGCCGTGGTGAGGCCGGCCCGGCGCCGGTCCCCTCGGCGGGGTCTGCTCGCCCTGCCGCCGGGTGGTGAGGATCCGCTGCAGCATGCTGGGCTCGGCGCTCTCCACCGTCTCGAAGTGCACCCGCTCCTGCGCCAGCCCCAGCACCAGCAGGGGCGCCCAGCAGCTGCGGACCAGCAGGAGCTGCTCGTCCAGGGGCAGCTCTTGGAAGCAGGGCACGTTCTGGACGAAGCGCAGAGTCTTCACCAGCACGGCCGAGGCCGCCTTGCACGCCACCTGCGGGCTCTTCAGGGCCACCCGCCGCCGCGACCCGCAGGGGCAACCGCCGGCCGCCTGCCCCCGCCTCGGCCCCTGCCCCGCCGGCCAGGCCGCCCGCTCCTCGCTCCTCAGGATGTTGTAGAGGATGCTGCCGTGCCGCCTGCTCTCCGCGCAGCACCGGCAGCGCTCCACGCACGCCATGGCACCCCGGGGTGGAAGCCTCGGTCGGTCGGAGGGGCGGCAGCGGTCCCCGCCGCCTCGGCCCGCTGGGAGACGCGCACTGCTCGCCCTCTGCCCGGCTCGTAACTAATTTATAGCCGGCGGCTGTGCGTGCGTGTGTGTGTGCAGCCGCAGGCGCTGTACCAGCGGTTCAAAGGGGCAGACACTCTTTACTGGCTGGAAAAGAGAGAGGGGAGGGGGGGGATAGGAAAAAAAAAAAAAAAGAAAACCCTCCTCCTTTCCTGACACAGCGATGCCTAGAGGGAGCCGGCGAGCCGGCCGCCCCTGTCTATCGGCTGCGGCGCGACGAGCGGCCAAACGCCCCCCTCCTCGGCCGGCCCTCTTTCCCCCTTCCTTCTCGCCCCTTCTCTCCCCCTCCGGCCCGTTTTCTGTTATGCCGGGCTTTTTTGAGCAGGGCAGGGTGGGACGAGGAAGGCAGTTCGCGCCGCCTTCCCCTCTTGCCCTCCGCCGTCGCCCCCTGAGAGGCCCGCGGGGCCTCGTCGCAAAATGGCGGCCGGCGTGCGGCCGAGCGGTCTGAGGCGGGAGAAGGAGAAGGGGTATTGAGGGGAGGGAGGGCGGAATTGGTCCGAGGAATGTAATTCCCGCTGGAGGGGAAAGAGGAGACGCTGCTAATGATGCCAAGGGCTTTTACATGTGCCTGTCCTAAGGAGTGCTCTCCCGTGCGCCTAATTAACACCTCAGGGCTGTTGTGCGGGGAGGGAGAAGCAGACGCGTTCCTGCCCCAACCAGGGAGGCTCTGTGAGTTTGGGGGGCAAGCAAGGCTCCGGCAGAGTGTCGTGGGGCTTGTGCCCCTGCAGCCTTTATGTGGGTCCCCTATGAAACCATCCCCCGTGAATAATTCCCTTCCTCTGCTTTGCAATGTATGGCTCATCTTTCTGATCTTATGTTGTTCCATCCATCGGTTTAAAACATTTTGATTTTCCTTTCAGGCTCCGCTTGTCCTGAAGTGAATCTTTCCTTCTAGACTCAGATACCTACTTTTCTGAGGCCTATCTTCTCTGAGTGGCATATGGACTCCAAAGCAAGGAAATAATCCTTTCAGGCTTGATGTTTACACAGGAGGGGTACGGGAACAGTGATTGTCCAAATGTCATTTTACTCTTGAATGAAAAATAAGCACATTTACTTTCTCAATTGGCCTAACTAAAAGTAGGTGCAGCAGAGAAGAGTACAGTAAAGAATTACTTCTGTGTGCTGCATGCTGGTTAAAACAGGAACATTTTATGCTTCATGTGATCTGGAAGAACTTTGGCACAGATGTAGAGAAAGCAGCCAGTTGCAAGCAACCTTCTGTACCTGCTCCATCACTATTTGCTACCAAGGGATGTCTAAATGACCCCTGGAAAGCCACATTTTCTTTCAATAAAAGTATGCATGTTTTTTAAGCAAATATCATTGAGTGCTTTGGATTTCTTAGAAACAGAATGACTTCAGGCTGAATCTCAGCAATTTCTTTTCCCTGTGAAGTCAGTCCCACCCTATCAGCTTACGTAGGTATATAGTTCTTTCTCTCCAAGTATTTCTTCACAATTGGACTCAGAAGGGCTATTCTTTACAAACAGCTCAAAAGGCACTTTTATATAAAACACTGGTGAGTTATCTGCCTCAAGTAAACCTTGTTTTCCAAATGCAGGTTGTCCACAATCTGGAGTACTATACCTTTGGTTTTACCTATGAAATGCATTTTTTCCACAGACCCAAATATGATAAAGCCCTTTATTGGCTTTGCAGTAGGGGAGAACTGTTATACTGCATCAGTGAGGTGATGTCTACAGTTTGCAGACAGGTCAGTTGGGTCCCTGGAGTAGCAATGACGTTTCACCGAACATCCTTTAAGAAAAAAAAATGCTTAGAATTCCAAAAGAAATTTAATAATACCAAGTGTTACCAAATTTTTCAATTCAAAGGTATCGCTGGTAATGGGAAAACACTCATTTACTTCTCTAGAACATTTCCTTGCCATTCTCTGTTGTTCCCTGTTGTATTCATCAGTGTTTTCTCAACATTGTTATGTTGGGATTGTAGAGGGTTTCTTTTTACCTTTTTAGTCTTCTTCCTTCTTCTTAGTTTTTTGTGGGTTTGCTGGTGGGTTTTGTTTTGTTTGGTTGGGGTTTTTTTTGAGGGGGTGGATTCCACTAACTTCAGAGGTAAATCTTGCCAAGTTTTAGAAAATGAGTATCCCTAAGCTTTTAGTTGGTTTGACTAGCACTTCTCCCATGAGGTACATATTACTAGACTAACTGTGGAATCTAACTGTGGTTTTTATGAGTTTGTGACTTGGAAGGTATCTATGGGAAAGCGTACAGTTGAGACTCGGATCATTGCCCTTGCAGTTTCGACCTTGGACTCCGATTGTGGGAACATTCTGCTTCTTATGGGAGGATGCTGCTTACACAGGGCCATAGACACAGGCGATATTTAGCTTTTATACCAGGTCTACAATAGAAATTTTTCCTGATGTAGCTGTATTGGTTGCAGGTGTTTAATTTTTCAAGGCATTTTTCTTTCAACCAAGTCTCAAATGTAGATGCAGTTCTACTGTCCTATAGTGATTTTGCTGACACAGTTTATTTTCTAAACCAACGTACACAGAAGGGCTTTGTCTTTGATAACTATGTCAACATGGGTATCCCATACTGAAACTGAAACTTGATTTACTATGCAGTGCCAGAAATTACATCACTGTAGTTATAAGTGTATAAGTTTTCTCATGACTGCAT
Source organism: Buteo buteo (assembly GCF_964188355.1). NCBI lineage: Eukaryota > Metazoa > Chordata > Aves > Accipitriformes > Accipitridae > Buteo > Buteo buteo. The sequence continues at coordinate 5,322,147 of NC_134178.1, forward strand.
GTAACCACTCATTTCTCTCTTTCTAACTCTTCATGTATCTCAGTGTATCCTAATGTACATGGCATTTTTTTCAGGGTAGATCATCCCTTTCCCAGCTAAAAGATGAAGAATGTCCTAGAAATACTTATTAGTGTTTTTCACATTGAAGTTTAGCAATTTGAACAGTCTTTATTTTCAAGTCTGAGTTCTGCCTGACCATAGCAGTCAAGCTAAATTAAAGGCAACAAAGCTTTCTATTTAAAACCAAAAAGAAAAAAAACCAAAACTCACAGACAGGTAATTGTGATGGAAAATGCACACAAACACTTTCAGCAAAAACTGGATGTGTCAGATTTCTGCTAAAAGATCTAATGTTACATGAGTGTTACCAAGCTTCTTATGGTACAGTCATGTATAGATTTACATTCCTCCAGACAAAGGAGTACTTATTCGTGACTTTTTTGGTTGTTTTTGTTTGGGGGGGGGGGGGGGTTGTGGGTCATTTTTTTTTAAACTCAGACAAAAGCCTTGGATGTGAGGGTGATATAGTGCAGTCTTGGCAGTCTTACTGTTCCATGTTGCTCTTCAGTGTCTCTGTATCACTCATCTGGTAGCACATTTGGTTCTTGGCCAGAGGGCAAGACTTCAGTTTCAGAACAAGACCAAACAAGCATTTGTTTTTATGCTGTCAGTGCTTTAGTGCATCATTAGCTTGAGAGAGAGCTTTTTTCCAATGGGGAATTGGATCCTGATATCCTCTAAATACCTACTATTCCTTCCAGTATAAGTGCTGAAAAATAAAATTTGATCTTAAGATCAGATGAAAAACTGAGACTCAGTTTGGTGATTAGCACAAGAGAAGTTAACTTTTTCTCTGGAAAAAAAGGGTTGAGTGTGGAATATGTTACAAGGATATGATCAGCAAGATGTCTTTTGTATAAGAGATCCTCCATTAAAACAAGGTTTTGGAATTTAAGTATATTGCTCTTTTTCATGTGTTTCTCATTGTGACTGTCCATTTGTTAGACTGACCACCATTCACAGTTCCCCTGTTATACTGGAGTGTTTACTTGAAAATAAGTGGGGATTAAAGGAAAAGTATCGCCATGAGTAATGTTCTGCCTATATGCTGTACCATGTATCCCTGATGGCACTGTTGTCTCCTTTCTTGATGGGCAGTGGATTCCTTGGGAGGATCATATTAAGAACCTGATTGATGCTCCCTGAGCCATGGCATTTTGGATACAGAAGTAGGAATCCTGAATTTGAATTTACTGTTGTTGGACCATGCACTTCACTGTCATATTTCCACTGGCAGATAGCCAATTTAAGGAGGCCTTCACATATCCCTGACCTTTTTTTGTTGCACCCACATGCTAATTTACCTTAGCTAATGAAACTATGTTTTGGAGGAGGCAAAATCAGGGGAAGAGAAGCAACACTATCAACTTTTTCCAGTTAAAGGCACTCGGCTCCTCATTAAAAAAAGATTGATCTTTGGGCTCTGTAAAGAGCTGTGGGTCCCAGCAATCTAAAACCATTTAGGTATGCTATTGGGGGTTGGCCATTTCAGTGTTTAAATATAAGTAATTTTTTTTTTTTTTTTTGTTCAAAGTGAGTTCATACAGCTCCCAAACATCTGCCAGTGTGGCATCTTAGGGGTGCAGTCCCATAAGACCAGCCGAGCCAATCTAGGAGCTCATTGGAGCTGAAAGAGTGACTCCCACAGGCGCACTTGCTTTCCTTGTGCCAGCTCTGGCACTCACGTGACTCCTAGGTAAGCCAAATCCTTTTATTAAGCTGGCAGAATTTTTGTAACAGTCATTACAAGAAAGGTAGCCTTGAAATCTGTTCTCCTTGCTTTATTTTCCCCCGTGATGCTTTTGAAGTTTCTGCCCAACCTGACAAGCTGTAACACTTGTGATATGGCAGAATTTTGCTTGGCTGAATCAGCAAAAAGTCTTGCCCATCAAGAAAAAACATGCAATTTTCTGCCAGTTCACTGAACTGAACTCATTCAGCTAGGGATCAGACCAGTGTCGGAGCAGGTGGAAAGGAGTGGCCTGACCTCCCTTCCAGGAGTGGGAGGAGAAAGGGGAAAGAGCAGGACCATGGCTGCAAGCCATTATTCCACTCAGCCACCATGTGGAACTGCTCCCCCAGGGAGGTAAAACCCTAAACCTTGAGAGCAGAAAAACTAGGGGTAGGAGGGAGAGGGCTTGTAGCAATCTTTGGGTTTAAATTAATCTTTTAAATGCCATCTGAAATTGATCTGTACTCCTCCTAATGACACATGAATAAGAGAATTGTATTATAAAATACTAGTGTAGAAATACTTTTGAATTACTGAGCTTATTACATTTATTTGCCTTGAGGAGTACATTGCTGATACAGAACAACAGATGAATAATAGGCAAAAAGCTGGTAAATTAAGCTCTTTAATACACTGTTCAAGGTTGTGGCATAAAGAATAAAACACATTCTAGCACTACTGTGGCAACAGGAGACTATGTATCCGTTACACCAATTCTTAAGTTGACATTTCTGTATAAATACATATGTTATTGCAGCCCATTGACTGAGACTGACAGGTTCACAAATACACTTACATTTGTGAGTAATATCATGGGCTATGCTACTAATAAAAAATTTACATTTAAATAAGCTTATAAGTAAGCATGCATTTTACCTGAAAAGCAATGTGAGGGCTTTTAAAATCTATACATCTTTCCATAGATTTTAATTCAGATATATTTCACCCAAGTTAGATATTTTAAAATACCATCCTTCTGGTGAATCAGTGATATAATTTCTCATTAAATCAGGTTCATGTTATGGTATTAGAAAATTATTTATTTCCTTTTTACCATTCTTCATACATGAGTTTGACAGATGCCTAAATGTTTTATAGGTTCATCCTAAAATCTAAAATCTGTATCTCAAATATTTATAATCTTCAGATAACATCTGCAGTTCTTTAGCTACATTCTTTGCTTCAATCACAATTCACCAGGTTTCTAAAATACACACTTCTGTAGCTAGCAGGAAAATCATTTGGCATTCTGTTCTGCTGGCAGACAAGATAGACTACATCTTCAGTTTTGTCAAAATAATCAGGTTAGCTTACCCTCTTTAAAGACAGGATTTTGCTAACCTAGATCTTTTCAACAAAACTGGGTTAGGGAGTGACCCGGCAGTTATGTTGGTACATCTAGTGTACTTGCAGTCATTGATAGCCCGAAGTACAGTGAGAAGTACTAACATCTTAATCTATCTCAGCTGCAGCCAGACAACATCCTTGGCTAGTCTGAGATTCAGAGACTTTAAGGCTGGCTGGAACCACCAGCTCCCCTTGTTGGACTTCCTAAAGGCACTGTTAAACACTGAGCTTTTGTTGACTGAAGTGCAACTTCTGCCCATCTCTATGCCTCTGCAGGAAACCATTCAATTTTGATTTGAAAACTCAGTCCCAGAGGTAAAAGCCCACCACCTCACTGTCTGTTTATCCAGGATTTTATCACTCTTACTGTATAAAATTAACACTGCACTACTACTTTCCAGATTCAGCTTATAACTTCTAGGCTCCTGATACACCTTTCCCTACTAATTTAAGAACACAGGAATTATGCCTGTCAGTAGTAACTCATCTTTTAATAAGTGAAACAGTTTTTAGCTTACAGGCAGAGCTTGAAAACTAACACTCTGAACATGTTTTTTCTCTGAAGGCCCATTCCATTGATGTCCTTTGTGGCCATTTTGCCAATTTCTAACACCCTTTGAAGAGTGGACATCAGAAATGCACATAATATTCCAATTATGCTGTTCTCAACAGTGCGATAGAGAGATACATAGTCATTCCTCAACTCACATTCATTACTCTAGGTCTTATACATTAAAGGATCATATAAACTTTTTTGAGTCATTATCTCACGGGGAACTCATGTTAGATTGCTTGCCTGCTGTGACTCCCTGAATAATTTTCTGATCTCCTTCTTTCCACAAGAGAGCTGTTTATTAACAGACGTAGGATGCCTTTCTTGTTTCAGTTTTGCATTTGTCTGCATTATAATGCATTTCATATGAACAGGTCCAGCAATCCAAGAGGAGAGCTTTCTTGGCCTAGGATTCCTTCTCCTCGTCGCCATTGATCATCATCATCCAAGAATGCCTAGGCATCCTGTGAGTTAGAGATGGAAATACTCTTCTTGATAAGTGTGTTTTGTCCATTTAATACTGCATAGTGCTGATGTTTGAATTGGTATGTCACATCACTCAGGAAAATGCCTTACCAGGAATCTAAAGAATGTTGTATCTGAGTGGTTACTTTTGGCTGAACCTAGGCAGAGTGATATATTATACTGTACTCCATCATCCCCTTGTTCACTTTGTCCAGATCAGGGACTTGGCCATAACACCCTGTACTTTTCTTAGAATCCATGCATGCAGGGTGCCATGGCTGTAAGTGAGGTGCACAGGTTCTGTTCTGCAACATCTTTCTCCAGACCCTTAGGGTTTAGCTGCCTGTGCTCGAAGCTAGCTCTGATATGTGCATTTGTGTAACCTTAGGCCAGAGCTATGCGAGACAGAGCTGTGAGAAGCCTCTCTGGGGGCCTCCCCTGCTTTGTTCAGGAGTTGCTTTCTTCAGGAGTTGCTTTTATGCTCAGACCCTTGCTCCTTGTCTGAGCTATGTTGTAGGTATGCCTGTGCCTGGCCCTGCACTTTGCTCAACCTGCCTTTGACCCCTCTGCCTTGACTTCCTGGCTTGGCCTTGGACCTGCTGATCTTTGGACTATGGCCGACCCTAGTCATCATCACTGGACCTGCTCCGCTCTACTTGTTGAGGTACTGTGGGAATGCACACCTTGTCAATGAGGAAATGGCCCCTGTCCACCTTGTTGTGATCCTCAGCCTTTGGCTCACCTTCCCTTGCAGAGGAGGCTGCTCCTGCTCTTTCCTGGCACAAGGCTACTTCCCATGGGCACCAAGGTACAGGAGTAAGAAGGGAAAAAGAAGTGCAGCATGCTTGGCGTTCACCCAAATCAAGAGCTGCACATTGCTGGTGAAAGAGCTCGGAAGTACTCTTGGCTCTGACAATTTAGGCATTCTCAGAATCAGCTAGACAAAGATGCAGTTGGGTAGGTTTGCAGGTAGAGTGTAACTAAGAAATGTAATGACAAGCAGAATTGCAAGCCTCTAGTGAAGCACTTGAATTGTAAATCAGCCTTGGTTGGTAAAGAATGCAGGCAAAGCTGCAAACTTCTTCCCACTTTGTGATGGGTATTAAGATCCATATGGATACTCAAGCCATTTCAGAACGTTAAAGTGGTAATCATCAACTGTTAAACAGGCGATAAGTATTAAGATACTGTGAATAGTATTGCAAAACTATTAACATTGATTCAACACTTGCCGATTATTTTTAAAAATACCTTTATGTTGGTAGAACACAGTGACTCACTACGGTACTCAAATGTATGTCTTCCATTACAGTCATTTTCTTTCATTATCTCTAATCCTTTAATTGTTTGACTTCTATATTATTTTTTTTAGCTATTATCACCACCTTTCTAATACTTCCTGGCAATAGCTCTAGATGTGTTTTTTTCTCAGATGCCCTCTTTCACTTTTCCAGTAGTACATCGATTTTAGTATAATTCCTCTTGCATCTCCAGAGCTGTTAAGACACATTGTCTTCTACTGTGTGGCTTCTAATATGGGTGGTTGTAGGTATTATTGCACCAGGCACTTTCATCTCAGATGTGCACCCCAAACTTTACACTGATACTACCTTGCAATGTTTACTCTTGACCTTGCATCATTAGAGAGCATCATAAGCAGTATTTCTGAGGAAAAAAATATTAGCCAGGTCAGCAGAGTCATGTGGACAGATAATTTTGCTTCTCATTATCACTAGCTGCAAAAACAAGGCAGGAGAAAATGACAGGACTTAGAAGTCTTTGTTTATTCATGTCCTGTTTACATGCTGGACTACATACACCCTCTTTTCTCTACTGTTTCATATTAATTAAACAATGGGAGTAATACATTGATAGTTTAAAATCTTTTCATTTTGTCATCTTTCAAAAACTTTGCCATTTTTATTACACTGCAGTATCTTCTCAAAGAGTGGTAGATATGTGAATAAGCTGTGGCTTGTTCATGATACTTTAATAACAAGGGTTACATTTTTGAGTGTCTGAGACTGATCATAGAGTACAGGAGAGAGATCTGTGCCTGGCTGTTACCTTGTTGTAGCCTACCTAGTTCAGACTCCTTTAACAGTTTAAAGAAGGGCGTGCACTGAAGCTATTTGATTCTGTAAACAACTTCTGTTGTAGGGCTAGTACTGAAGTTTTTTACTTTCATAAGTGTGCATTTCTTTAGTGTCTCTCTCCCTCATGTCAAACCCTTGTTTGGTCTCTTTACCCACACAACTGTCTTAGCAGAGCAGTAAGTATGAACCACCTAAAGAGCTAGCAGTTTATGCTTCTAGAAGACAGACTTGATAAAGATGAAAGAAAAAAGAAAAAAAAAAAGAGAAGAAAAGAAAAAGAGAGAAGAGAAAAGAAGAGAAAAAAGAAAAAAGAAAAGAGGAAAGAAAAAAGAAAAGAAGAAAAGAAAAAAGTACAGGAAAGAAGATTGTGAGAGTTTGAATCTTCTGATGCTTCTCATGTCTACAGACTTGAGTGGTTAGGCTTGCATTTTTTAGGTCCACTTCTCAGAACATTCTGAAACCTCTAAATACTGGGATAGTAATACTGAAATCAATAGTATAGATTTCACTTAAACCCCCACATGAATCAAGGTATTTCAGAGTTAATTGTTCAATAAGGGTGTCATAGGCAATCAATTTAATAATGTTTAGAATGTTCTGCCATGAATACTAATCAAGCAATAAAGGCACTTCGTTTAGAACTAGAATTTAGTGTGTGCCCATGAGAGAATGCCATTTATATTATGTTAACTTTTGGATAACGCATGTTATGTGTTAGGATTTTTTTATTTGCTTAGAAGCAAAGATGAAAAAGAGCCTACAGCACTGATGTATATATATAACTTTCTCATTTCATTTTGATTCAGGGAACTGAAGTAAGAAATAAAATCTTCTTATGATTTAATCATCTTCAAATTAATAGCATTGGCTAGTGTTACACTCCTACATTTGGTGAATATGAAGGATTTGTGGGTTTTTCAGTGACCATGACAAGGAGAAGGTAGAGACACTGAATGCTGAGTTAAAAGAGGAGGAAGTTTGTTTATCATTACTGAATCATCTGCTGAGGGTTTTTTTCTAGATATTGAGGAAAACGCAAAGCATTGAACAGAAAAGTTACTGAGCAAAAAATTGTTAGTCTCCAATGTCCATACTAGCACCTTTAGTTCAGAGGGGCAAGCAAGTGAAACACATGTATGTTGTTGCTAGATGAGAAGCACCCATGACGGAGAAGTGTGTGAAGAAGCAAAAGAATAGGTCCCTGCAAAGAAGGATGAAAGGCACTGCCACTGGATGGTGATAGAGTAGCCGTAAGATGTACACGTGACATAGAAAATGAGGGACAGTAAGTGGGCATGTTGAGGAAAACTTTAACTTAGAAAACTGGAAGTGGAAAGCCTTAGAAGAGGAAGATTGGGAATTCTTTCTTTCATACCTTCATAATTTATTTTGTTTACCAGTGTGCACCATGCAGAGGATCCACATTAGAAGGAGAAAAAAAAACCCAACTAAAATGTCATCATTGACACTTCATTGTCTTTTTCTTGCATCCAGAACCATATTCAGTTTAAATCTTTCACTCTTTTCAAGGACAAGTTTTCTCTGTACACCTGTAATGCAGTAAATCACATCATTACCTTGGACTTTTAATCTCAGAACATCAGGAGCATGGTCTGAGAATGAGAAATGAGGATGTTGCTGATTGTAGATGTTAATATCTAAAACTTTTAGCAATTACATGAGGGATATAGTTTGGAGTAAAACAGCCATGTTTACTTCTGATTTGAAGTATGACTTCTTACTTTCAATTAGCTGTGTTCTGTCCTTACAATAATAGTTCCCACATAAAGCATAGAAATCTTAATCTGATTTTTTGATGCTTCTTTTTACTTCTCCTAAGGCAAACTTGTGTGCTTTTCTTTACCAGACTTGACAAGGGTTAGTCCTTTACACACACAGATCCCAGAAGTTCCCTGGAGACCTCCTTTTCCTCTCAACAGTCTTCTTCCCTTCCACCTCCAAATCCCAGAGGAGTTTAGTTCTTATAAAAGTTTCTATGTCATAGCCAGCCTGAATCTTTGCCAGTCTTTCCTGGTAAGCAAAGAGCAGTTCATTTTGAAGCAGGTCAGACTATAATTAAAAATGTGGAAAGAAGAGAGAGAAACATTACCTTACTGTAACTGAAACTGGGTGAGTGGGGTTTTTTTCCAAGGTCTTGTTTACCAAAGGATACGAAGAGTCTGATTCCATTCCGTGGCAGATGCTGAACTCCACCCCGATTTGTGGCATTCTTCTCTGATTACTGGAATTACACCAGTGTTAGGGCTGATGTAAAACTGCAGTGCTTCTGACTGTTCAAAGAAAGTCCTCTAAGGTTTTATCCACCCTGCAAAATTAAACAAGAGTAGTTTTAGTAAGTCTAGAAGGAGTAGCACTGATGTGATGGAAATGACAGTCACTGTCCAAGTCCTCCAGGCTGTCAGTTATACCACCTTCATTCCTAAGGCTAAATTAAAGCTACAGTGGTTTCACATCTTCATTTTGATGAGTAGACATACTTCTAATACCTTTGATTTGATCCAAGTAATAACTAGAGCTCCCTGATGTTATCAAGCAACATAAAAAGGAAATCCCATGTGTTCCTGGCATATGGTGTCTATGCTATAGTGTGAGACTGTAATTTGGGAAGGATGATACACTACTAAAAGAAAATTAACAGTGTTTTTCTAAAATATTTAAAAGCTGAGGTGGTGTTGCTGAAACACCATCATTTCATCTCTCTGTTGCTGACACAGCTCATGTTGAAACAGTTTTATTAAAGTCATTACAGGGTCAATGGAAAATCTCCATGCATATCTGAAGTATTTTGAGTGATTTATGTGAGTCCATGGATATTCATTATAATGATATTCTTTCATGTTTCCTTTGACAGGCAGAACAATGTCACTGGTAATGTCCAAAATAAATTATATCATCATAAAGCTGGACCTTAAATGCAACGAAATTAAATTTAAGATAACTCTTGAAGTTTGACAATTAAGGAAAGTTAAAGGACATACCTCAAGTAGTACTTGTCACCCTAAATTGCCCTGCTCTGAGTAAGTGTTGACATGCAGTAGGCTTTGTGACACAGAAGCAGACATATCATGTGTAATCTGTGCTATAAGTGCAAGGGAAAGAATGTAGTGAGAGAGCCTATTCTAAATTCTCTCACATTGTCTGGTTTATAGGTACTCTGTATCAATACGCTGTTTTCAATGCCATGTGTCTCAGAGTAGTGCAGTTTTCTGTATTAGGTGTTTGCTGTTGTCTGTAGCTATCAAAAGATTCTCTTCAGTGAGGGTTCATGTGTAAGTACTCATCATTAGTCCCAGCAATTCTGCAACTGGCCCCAGTGAAAATACTGAGTGCTCATGGATTTCCTGACACAGTCGGCTTTTATATTGTCATTTATGTAGGATGATGATAACTAAAGACTGAGATAAGAGTGCCATTGTGCTTAGGAACTCTGTAGCTAGTAGTAAGAGACTGTCAACGGTTTGGCACAGGGACTATTGCAATTGACTGAAGAGAATCAAAGCCAGAGAGGACAAGCAACAAAGAGGTGAAATTATTTGCCTGAGGTTATTTAGGAAATCAAAAACAGAATTGGGAGCAAATCTATCAGTGGAATTATGGCTTTGTTTAAGCCAGCAGCAAACTTTCCCCTAGATTCAATGAGGCTAAGATTCATCCCACATATTATGGCTTCCCTGCTTCATTCCCCATTCCACACCAGGCCTAGTATACAACTTTATTTTAAAATACCACAGGCCACATTCAATACGGTATGTTCATTTGGCTGAACATACAAAAACAAATTGGAAACTTGGTTCTCTAATCAGCTGAAACAGAGGTCAGCCAATTTCCTCATCAATGAAGCATTGAGAAATGTGAGCACTATTCACAAAGGTCTGAATCATGCTGGCTATTGAATGTTCTGGATCAAAGTGCCACTTTCAGAGAAATAGTGGAAGTTAACATCAATGGAGTAATCAACGTTTATAGTACCACCATTGGCAACATTGGCCTATTTGTCCTCTGCTGATGAAGTGCCAGAGCCCTTTCCACCCCGTAAATATTCCAGGGCAGATTAAATTCTGCAAAACTTCCTCTTCCACTTTACTTAATCTGCTTTGTTTCCTTGTATGGTGTTTTCGTGCAGGTGTTTGTTCTCTAAAGCCTGAGTTTTTCTCTGAAAATGCTTCTGTAGCCATTACGGGGCCCCTAACTTCAGGATCCATTCATATCTATAGTAGCTTTCTCCAAAACATAGAAGATACTATCTCACATCTGTGTCACATTTCTTGAACACATGCACTCTTTCTGGGAAATTGGGGCTGGGAAGAAGTAAATATGGTTAGAAAAGCTGGATAGGAGGGTCTGTTCTTTCATAATCATCAAAAGCTATCAGAGTGGTATTTTAGTTCTTTGTGTTAATTGTTTAAGTTAAATGAAAACATAAACAAACAGGAAGAAGGCAGAGATTTTCCAATGCAGAAACCTAGCATTATGCTGAAATTAAGCATATGCTTAATATACTCACAGACACCATCTGGAAAAAAAAGCCAGCATTGTGAGATTCCAACTTAATGCACACCATTTGCATTCTACTATCCTTGATTTGACTGTTAAAAATGAGTGAAAACTTCAGTGTTTTAATTTAGTGATAAATAGTGGCTTAATGAAGGAGGAGTGACTTTGTTTTCCCAATTTAAAGCTGTACCTGCGTGATAACCTTGTTGTATATTACATATTTACTATCAGGGCATGTAACTCTGCTTAGCCCAGCAATTTTGGTCAGTGAAACAGTACAGCTTAACAGTCCCATAGTGAACCAATGAAAACAGGTATAAAAATAATGAACCCTGGAGTTAAGTACAGAGAAACACATTGCTCTTTGCTTTAACAACTTTACACTTGTTTAGCTACTTCATTGCAGGCGAAGAGCCATGCAGAAGGGAATGGAAACAAGATAGGTAGAATAAGTAGGCAGAGCAAAATTTGTATAGTCCAAGCAAGCATATCTACAGTTTCCCAGTAGAGAAGACTGTTTGCTGAATATCAAAAAAATTTATTTGGTACTTAATTTTATGCAAGAGATATGTGTTTGTTTTATTTTTAATTAAACACCAAATAGTCGGAAAAATATGTGCAATTTTTTAGTTCCATTAAATTCACCCTTAAATGAGTGCTTCTGACTGAATTATTTTGTTGACTTTTTTTCAGTAAACTGGTACAGTTATGCTCTCCTTTAAGTAGCTTTATTACCTCTATGGTCATATGTTCTTACATGCTTAGTCCTTTTTGTCTGATGCTGAGAACTAAGTGCTTAACTCAGGGCAATGGAGAAAATCTAGTTCAAGAAGCAGACCAGCTTTTTTTTTCTGCTTATGCCAAAAGAAAAAAAGCAATTTCCATAAATTTCAGATTTATATGCCAGGGATGATATTAAATTTGCCTCAGAAATATGTATTCATACATCTCACCATATGGATGTACTTTATTCATTCTGAATGCAGGTGTTTCTGAAGCAGATCATGACTGTATTAATGAATTGAAAAGTTCAAGATCTGATGACTGCTGAAAAGTTGATTGCTTTCTTAAAACACTCTAATCAATTAGAGTGAAGATCATGGAGCAACACAGATTCATTTGATTATCAGATTTAAAGATTTTCATAAAACCTTCTCTGCCAGCTTTGGTTTTCTTTTTTATTTACATGATAGAAGTGTATAATAAGATAACAAGTCCATTTCCAGTGGTTACAGGAGTAGTATTTTTGAAAATTAATACGTCAATGGTTTGAACTGGTAGCTCAATGTTAAATTTACCAGTCTGGGGATGCCCTAAGTCTTTTGGTTAAAAAATAAGATGACTGAATCAAATCCACTCATTTGGAAATTAACTAGGAAAAAACACCACCCCCCCAAAAAAAAAATTAAATAAAATCAAAACAAACAAACAAAAAAACACTCAGAAAATAGAGTTGCAGAAGTGATGGAAAAAAACATCAGGATAACAAGAGTGACTGAAAAACAATTCATGACCTGCAGTGTGATTCAGACAAATAGTTGTATCAGAAAGTTGTTCTGAGAGGTTGTGAACACCTTGGTTTGTCCCCTAGCTCATTTTATTTTGACTCTGAGAGCTATGCATCATCCATCTATCCATCCATTTATCTATCCACCCATCCATCCATCCATCCATTCCTTTCCCTTAATAACTAGTTTTTTATTTTATGCCTAATATTTTTGATGTCTGAATTAGTTTCTACTTAATCCTCCAGTTATGGTGATTTTTTTAATTCATTTATTCAGAGTCTGTACAGTACAAAAAGATCATAGGTGAGCCAAGTCCTAAAAGGTGCTCAGCCAGTAATCAGGGGGAGCAGAAGCTTGACCAGTGTTCAGATAAATTGTATCCTACCTTTTGGGGTCAAGTTAGTTGCTAGTTTTCCATTTCACATTTTACATTTTATCACAATTATTAACTGCATTACTTAAGGTCCAAACTAGTGGAAAGTTCTGTTAGTGCTTAACTTCAGGCATATGATTATTTTCCATGGATTCAAGAAATCTGGTCTGAGCATAATGTTTGCAAACTTAGAGTGTTGGAGAACATGCCTTTGTGACTTAATTAAATTAAATGAAATTAAATTGAATCTCTCTCTCTCTCAGGTCAACTCTTTATCATAGCCTTGCAATTTAGTCCTGTAATACCTAAAGTCAAACCAAATGATTCAAACAGTTTTGGACATTTGCTTGGTTTATTCCTGATGTCTTGGCTGCAGTTCTGCTAACAGACATTTTCACCAGTGAAACAGAGAAAATCTAACTGTCTTATCAGGCCTTTTCTGCCCTGGCTTCATTCACTGGGAACTGATGGGAATGGCACAAAGAGGATCTTAGAGCAACAGAAGCTCTATGCAGAAGACACATTCTGCATAGCTTGCATATTCATTACAACAGTAGACCATCCTGTTACTTAGAATTCAGAACAGTAGAAACAGTACAATATGTTGTGTATGAAAAAATCCAAGATCACTAACAGATAAGCTAGAGATCTTAGCAGTTTTGCTTTCTCCCCCACCCCATATTTATGTGGCACTAGACTGTGTCTAGTGTATACTAAATAGTCTGACTGGGGTATTAAGTTCATTTTTTAAAAAAGGGTGATTTACTAAAATGAAATAATGTACTGTCTTGTACATTCTCACTTGTTTTAACTGGATGCTCTCCACCCTGATGGTTGGCAGTATTGATTTTTAACTTTTTAACTATTTAAAATAATAGATGCATTTCTATAGCTGACAGGTTGCAGCACTTGCAGAACTGCTGGCAGAAACTGGTTTCATGCACATAGTTCTTTTGCTACTTAGAAAAGTTTATCATCCTTATGACATTCAGGCCTGCGGTTACAGAGAGTCTGACACACAAATTGCCTTGGTTCTGCCACACATTGGACAGATTAGAAATAACGAGGTGATGATAGCTTCAGTAGCTACATTGAGCAGCAAGTACAAATTCCTCTATGTCCTTGAGTTCTGGTGCCACAGAGCACCGAGCCCAGGCACTGGAGATGAGGGGATTATTTAGGATGGAATCATGTCTTGATACAACCGCATCATGTCTCGGATTCAGGGTGTAGCTGGAGTGTGCATCCACGCTGAGGACCTTGAAAACACTCTTGGCATCTCAAAGTTCGGATGACAAAGCCTACAAGTTTCTCTGTGTTCTTTGCTGTTACAGCTTATTGCTATTAAAGGCAATGTAACTGTCTTATTTGCATGTTTTGTACACTTCAGGGTTCAGTCTTGCTTCTTCTGCTCCCATTCTGTCTTCACAGCACTTCATTCTTCTTAGATGATTTTTTGACTGGACTTTATTTTCAGTTTTCTGAAATATGTTCATATATTTTGTACATAATTATATATAGATATACATACTTTGTAAATGTGTATAGATGAAATCCATTCCATTTCAGTATACTTTTTGTCCCACAGAATTATCATATTTCAAAACCTTAACTTTCCTTTCTCTTTTTTAAGGCTGAATTTTGTCACATCTAGTAACCTGTGCTCCATATCTTTCTTCTGAAATCTGTAGTACTGCTTGTACTGGTAAGGACCTATAGGAGGCAGAAGATATCTCAGAATCTGTTGATGCAGTTTCATATTCTATCATTAGTCTTTAGCTTTCCTGTCTACACAAACAATTAGTTTTGATCAGCAGATGGTTAAATTGTACCAAGAAGATTCATGAGGCAAATTCACTATTTTTTTGTGCTCTTGGTTTATGGTGGTTTTTTTTCTTGATTTAGCATTTCATCTGAAGGAAAAGATGTACTGAGATGAGCAAGACTTTGCCATGAAGTTTGTAAAGAGTAAAACCAGATTGCTCCTGTATTCAGGTTTGGGGAAAATAAAAGCCATATACTTTAGTTAGTCTCCATGCAAAGAGCAAATGAACTAACTTCTCTTTCTTCTCACTGGATATAAACCTCTGGGCAAGATTGTTGCATGTTACTGGACAAAAATATAGGCAGAGTTATGTGATTTTTCAATAACAAAGAGTATTTGTTTTCCTCCACACAAGGAAGGATTGGACTCTGTCCCAGAGTTCTGTTCTGAGCAGGGACAATTGTGTTAGTGATGCAATTGATCATTTTTCTTGTGGATTTAATAGAAGCCTAGAGGATTTCTTTTCCTTTCAAGCTCTTCTATATTAATTTGTTAAATCTTTTGCTTATATTTAAGATAAGTCTTCTCTACATGCTCAAACAAATAAAAAGTAAGTCTGACTCCTCTTTCCTATCGTTAATGCAGTTGTTTTGTTGGAAAACCTGTAGTAGAATTAAGTTTCTTCATTTTTACCCTATCAACTCAACAAGAATGATGTGCGTCACAAACAGCCTTTGCAGAAAGTATTGTGAAAAAGCCCTACTTTTTCTTGCGTCGGACACATGTGCTTCCTGGATTTTGACTTGAAATTTCTAGTGATAATCAGAAAACAAAGCAAGACAGTAACCCTATCTTCAGCCTTCTCTTCGCTTATGATTCCTAGTTCAGGGTTCTCTGCAGCTCTTGCTTCCTTTTCCCTACTTTGTTCCAGCCAGGCCTAACTCAGCCTAACTCAAAACCATTTGTCTTACCACACTATGGAGCATTTTTTTTACTCCTTCAAAAAAATTTCATCTGTAAACAAAAATGCCTGTGCTATTTTTCAGTCAGTAGACAGTAGGATGTTCCTGTCATTACTGGGTAAAGAGAAATGCAGACTACATCATGCATCACTGTTGAAGTGGGACTACAGTGTGCGTTTCACTTACTGTCTCAAACAACTTAGTGTTGTCATAGGTACGCTATGAATCTCCACATGTTATTTCAGCAAGGCTTCTAGTGCCCATTTTCCACTGCCTTTTTTTCAAATTATTATTATTCCCTTACTAAATAACAAGCAGGAGAAGCCCTTTCTCCAGAAAATGTGTGAGATGAGACAGTGCAGATGTGGTTTGACCATGTCATTTTAAAATAAACAGGAGGCAATTTTTCCTGATATACAACAGCTGACTGATATCAGTTCTATTTGCTATCATTACTATTAGAAGAATGATCTATTAGAACTTCTCTTTCCCCCAGAGACGCTTAAATTAAAGCTCCAAGGACATTTTCAAATAGACTGTAATAGTTCAGACATTCTTATCAGCAGCACATTATGAAACTGTGCTGGCTTTCTCTTACTTTTCCTACAAGCCTGTGAGGCTTTTCTCAGAACATCAGCAAAGAAAAGGCAAATTCTATTCACGTAAGCACAAAACCAGCATTACTGAACTGCATGGTGCTAGCATATCGGCAGCTGTAGGTGACTTGCACCCTTTCTGAGTACCCAGTCTTCTATACCTATTGTCTGTAAGTTACCTGTTGAAATTCCATTTGTAGAGAAGAATTTACCCATACCCCTATGAAAATTGGAGCTGATTCTTTAGAGGATAATATGCCTCCTAAAATACCATGAGCAACTTGCGGTCTTAGTAATAAGGCTAGTAATATTTAGAAAAAATACTCAGCATAGCCAGTGGAGGGTGAATAGCTCAGTATCTGTTTAAAGATGAAATAAAATCTGTCTCTCTTCACTCAAACCAACATATCCTGGAATTCTACCCCTCTGTTTTTCTGTTGGGGTTTGTTTCATTGTTTTGGGTTTTTTTTCACTGTAAATCAGAGCCTCATTTTGCTAATTGCTTGTAATTCCTTATTTACATGTTGTAAATTAGGGACACACAAAGCCTGTCCTTTTCGTTATTGTTTATAACAAATTACAGAAAGAGAAGTAGGTATGTGTGGTTTATCTACTGTTCCAAGCAAGTCAACAACAGAATTAAGGATACGGCAGCGTTTCATGTTTCTCAGTACATAAACCCTCCAGATAGATACTCACAAATACTGTTTCAGAGTAGATCATTAAAGTTTTAAATATGCTAAATCCTGCTCTGCTAAGACTATAGTCTCTTTTGGCTTTGGAAAATAATAGCAGATAGTTTAAACTGTATCTGCTGTAGAATGGCATTAAAACCAAATTTATCCACCAGCTTGGGAATCAGAATTTAAGCAATAGAATAGGCAAGTAAACTCTTATTACATGTTAGAGCCACTTCTTCAATTTTATGTCCATCCATACTGCATGAACTGTGTGTAAAATCACTTTTTTTCTGATTAGCTTGCACAGGTCCTTGTTGAATCATATAAATGTCTATTGCACCACATCCATTGTTTTTATGACACAGTTCCGTGAGTGAATTTTTCACTTCTGTTTGCTTGAAATTCACCTTTTTGTATACCTGCTTTTGTGGTGATCATTGGACAATGGAAGTACAGTGCTTGAGAGCTGCACCACAGAGTGTAGAGACAGGGAAGGTGAAGGGAAACATGTTATAGCTCTAAATTACCTCAACAAGATAATGTTTCAGCACATTAACAATGATATTTTTAGACAGCAGTACATAGTTGTCAGTCGAACGGTTCCAAGTATACCACACAGACACATACTGTTGTGTGCAATTATACTGTGATGTGCTCCGAAGGTAAAAGAGCAAAGGTCCAGAGATCTAAGTACACAATAGACTGATAGGTTTTCTTTATGGAAAAGCAATCACTCAGAGCAGAGGCCTTTTATATTTAAAATGTGGTACTGATAATTTGTAATATGTTATAAATGTGTATGGTAATTCACTGAATTGTGGAAGTGTAGACCTCTGTCTAGAGGAGTTTATAGCATTTGTTGCAGGTGTCCCAGGCTACTCTGAGCTCCATTAGCATTAATGGAGCTTTGCCTGGCTAGTGTGCATAACAGTTCCTAAGTTCCTCTGACTTTCATTAGCTACATCATCATAACATATAGCGACAACAGGGACTAGGACTTTGTTGGTAGTATTGTGATTTGCCTTTTTCCTTGTAACTCATCAATGAAAAAAGGTGTCTTGTATCCACTTCTTCTATTGTTTGGTTTCCTTGATTTCCTTCACTTAATGATTGTATTGAGAGCTTTATGAGTGTATTTTTCTGAGATTTAAAATGGTTATGGTCAGCTCAAAAACTTAAGCAGAACAGCTCTGCTTCTATTTCAGTGTCTATGGTTTGACTGTCTGGTGAACAAAAATGATAAAAATATTTACGACTTTGTACACCTATGTAAGGGGATTTGGTCTAAAGAAAAGTTTGTTTATTAAAAGTTCCATCTATGACCTTTGAAAACATGATGTAAGTTATTCAGAAAGCAAAGAACAGTGACAAACCAAGTGTCCTTTTCACTGGAAACACTCTTCTGAAATGATTTCATAATAACAAAATCTGAAGAGATACCAAGGACGATAGAAATATAATGTTCCTCAGAGAGAAAAAAAAGGTATTGTTTAACAAAAATGCTGGCAGTGCATTGAAGGAATTAAAGAAATTCACAATAATATAATAGTGAATTAAATTTGCCTATTGTGTTTTCCTAATGGTACCTTTATTTCTGTTTACCACCTGTTTCATCTTTCCGCTTGCCATTAGATGCTGTATTTTTTCCCATGTATTAATGGTTCTCTAGTTAATCAGCACCTTAAAGCATAAAGTAAGAGGTTTTCTCTATTTTTATTTGTGAAGTTTTTTCTTCATGCAAAGAAAATTAAAATTATGCATATACAAACTGAAAGCGTTATAACTGTTACCTTGATTATAAAGGTCCATATAGTTGGCTTAATGATACGAATTTGGCACTATAAATTTTCAGATTTTAGATCTAACACATTCTACTGTGCTATAGGAGTCATGGACCCCTGTGGTATTACATGCTTTAACAGCAGTGGAAGATGTGATGTTACAGACCTCATGTTAGAATTGTTAAGAACTGAAAAGGAATAAAGTGAAACGCTATTGTATTTCCATTTTAGCACTTCATTTAAAAGTATAGCCTGGAAAACAACAAAACGGGATTATTCTCCTGGTGAATTAAATATTAACTTTGATTAACCTTGTGTTGCTGTACCACTTAATCCTTGATATTGACCTATTTTTCTCTTTAATTATTTGGAAAAGTTATTGTATAGAGACTTATGTCCTTGTTGTTTGGAGAAAAAAATACCATACTGTTGTGGGCTGTAATTAAAATGACTTGCACTTACTGAAAGTTTTAGCTTCAACCGTGTTAACTCCTTACAAGCTTGCAAGGAGGCTTGCAAGCAGCAGCTTATTTTAAGCTGATGTGAAATCTAAATTAAGGTCATATTCAATATAAACATAATGATAGCATTAGGTGGGATGTTGGCAGAGTACTGGTGTAGCACAACGGAGATCTCTGTTCATTTCCCAGCTTGGACAGCAGATACTGTGACTGACCTTGGATAAAACAGTCTGTCTCAGACTTCAGTTTCCAGTCTGTGAAAGGGGATGAATACCTTCCTACCACAGAGGCATGTTTTCAAAATAATGTCTATTCATGACAGTGAGACAGTTATTCAGTGATGTTTATATAGGTACTTGATAGTTTTGCCAGCTGTAATGCAGGGCGGTGACACAGGTTATGAATAGTGTGCCTAGGAAGGAGGTATTCCACCTACTAGAACAAGTTGCTCCTGTACAGCACCTCAGAGCATGACTAAGTTCCAGCTTTATCTTTTTATAGTCGTACTTTTTTTTTCCATATCCACTGACTCAAGCACTTTCTGTTCCATGTTTTTCAATTGGATTTGAATTTAGTGTCCCTGATGATTTTTTTAAAGTCTGCAAATTAAGACTAATCGTGATGGACCACTAAGGCCTTACAATGGAAGAAGGCTCAGAGGAGATGGGCAAGGAGCTGTGCCCATGAAGCTCAGGGAATAATGCAGAATGTGACTGACCACAGCTGTTGCAAAGAAGCTGACTTATCTCAACACTAAGGGGACTAGAGGGTGGCCTTTATTTTAGGTACACAGCAATCAACAGTTGAGCAGATCAACTGGCAGTGTAAACGTTTCTCCCTGAGTTCACTAGAAGAGTGTGAATGATTCCCTAAGTTAGCCAGACCAGCATGGGGGGAGGGAATACCTGCCTCAGCCCAACACAGAGTGTAAAACCTGAAAAACTAACAAAAGAATTTTGAAGAGAGCAATGGGCTTGAGCTGGCTTCAGCCTACATATGCTTTCCTGGTGACTGGGAATACCCAGCGTCATGATAGTGAGCATATTATAGAGGCTGGTAGTGGGAATCACCATTTGGTGATAACGGGAATTGGTATTGTGATTGAACTGTGTATTGCAATTGCTATATAAGCATTTTGCTAAGTGTAACTTACATTTGTATTGTGTTACGCAATATATTTTGTATCACTCTGCTAAATCAGAAATGCCATGTAACATAACCTTTAACTAACTAAATTTGATATTAAACATTACACCCTCCATGTGTGGAATATCTAAAAGAACCTGGACAGACAGTATTGGGCTTCGAGACTAATTCACACCCAGCTTCTGAAATATGTAAAAGACAGTGGTGGCTAATGCAAGTGACTAAAAATAAACTGTGGAGTAGGTATTCCTCTGCCTTTTCGTAGGCATCAGTCAACAGTTTTGATCTCTGAACATGACGGCTTTTTTAACATGCAGGGTTTCTCTTTCGTTTTCAGAGC
Source organism: Buteo buteo (assembly GCF_964188355.1). NCBI lineage: Eukaryota > Metazoa > Chordata > Aves > Accipitriformes > Accipitridae > Buteo > Buteo buteo. The sequence goes on from NC_134178.1 coordinate 5,342,527, forward strand.
AGTTCTCTAAGCATCCCAAAGTTTTTAGCTGCTATGCGGAGTCCATGTTCTGGCAGCTCTGTTTGCTTTTCCTCATGTTTTGGGTAGCCAGCATCTTGTATAACAAGAGCTGCAAGAGGATGAGAGATGCTATTGTTGGCAAGAAGAAAGTTGCGGTGCTGTATAAAATGGAAACGGTCATACTAGTACAGGCCTCAGCTGGTACCACACCATCCAAAATGGGTATTCCATACAAAGACCAATTATAGGAATGAATTTAAACCTAAATATTGCCACACTGCAGAATTAGATGGCACTTCAAAAGTTTATTTTCAGGCTGTGTTACTAGCTTCTGATCACCAGAATAATCCCAAATGGGATAAGGATTTGCATTATATTTAAAAGAACATAAAAGGGCAACTATTAACAGGTTCTTGTGATAACAGTACATGTGCAGACTTCAAAATATAAAAGTACGTCTTTGTAGAGTACACTCCAGACAGGAACTACAAAGTGTTACACTTTGTGCTTGGTTAAGGATTGACTCCAAACAGTGCTGAAGAATCATCTCTTACTACTAAAATTAAGTACGTGCTGGTCTGTCAGTATGGGTCAGAAGTGACACCCAGTAGAAAGAGGGAAGGAAGGAGACGCATCTTTTTCAAGAAATTTTCCACTTTGTTGATGTTAGATACGAGCAGTTACAGTCTTTGCTCTCAAATGTTTGAGACTAGAAATAGAAAGTTTGTTTGCAGCTAGGACTTTGTCTGAAGGCTGCAATGCACAGGTTTGATGGAGGGTTTCTAACTGGAAGTATGATTCTAAACTATGCACTAGTAATCTCTAAAGAAGAAGATTCATTAATTATAGAAAATTCAGCTACTGATATCTACCAATCTCTGGTTTTCATTAACCTTTCTTTTTAAGCATTACAAGCAAATCTGGGAAGAGTTCATGTCTTCTGATAAACACAGGTAAAAGATAATGTGCCCAGATGCTCTAAATGTAGCTGACAGTGGATAACCTGACCAGATCCCTTTCTTCATTGCTTTTTTATTATTGTAAATTTTTCTTGTATCTGTAAGCCACAATTTTCTTTCATCAGTAGTTAGGCAAAAGATGTCATGGCTCACTGTGATATCCACAGTTTGTATTGCTCATGAGCTGCCAGTAGGACATAGGAAGAGGTGCGACTGAAATATTTTAAGTGGTTACATTAAGAATTTTGGCTGTTTAATATTTGCAGACTGTGACTGGATGGAACTTATGGTTATTTTCCCCTTAGGCTGTGTGGTTATAATGAGAAAACCGTTCAGCAGACTTTCTGGAGGAAGCCTAGTTCAAGGTGAAAGTCTGCTATAAGGAAAGACTACATTAAAAATAATTGCACTCAACAGCTCAATTCTGTGTGCATTTAATCACAGCTGCAGAGCTGAATACTAACCTTAATCCAGTAGTGCCTTTAGCTGCTAATAGTGCTTTCAGAATTGCATACCTGTCAGAGAACATGAGATCTACTACTACTTTAATAGCCCTTGGCATTCCCTAAATTCTTGCTATCAGTCTCATAATTCACACCTTTGACTTCCATCAAAACATGTTTAAAGATGGCAGTATTTGCACAGCAAACTGTTATGTGGCAGTGTCAAAAATACTGTTGTTTCCTAAAAAAAGATACAGATCTAAGTGAAAAAGAAAAAGATTAGCAGGGAGTACCAGTCTTTGAGCAAAATACAAAACAATGAAAATAATGAAGTGAATAAGATTTTACTGAAAATCCAGATGGAGTTTGCCTGAATCCACCTTGGTTTCAGAATTTATTCTGGAAATTCCCCAGAACTGGACAAAATTTGAATGTAGGGTTCCAACTGTTTCCCATAATAGAGTTAAGGTTTTCAATGTGAAATAGTCTCCATAGCACAGTTTAACATGGGCAGAGCTAATCTGGGCACTCACTTGATTATCTCTGATAGCAGTGCACTGAGCAGTGTAATTGTATTGGTATGGCTCAGCCAAGCAGCAGATTGAAAAGCTGCACCATCAAAACTGTTACGGATTTCATTGTATAAGGTAGCTCATTTAGAGCTATTTGGCGTATATCTGTGCATAGCACTTCCTTCTCCTGTGCTCTAGCATTTCTGAAGAGTTTGACCACATTTTTCCTCAAAATATGTGGACATATGGACTAAGGTCTGCACTAGTGAAAATGTCTAAAAACTGCTGAGGGAAGTTAGTTTTTAGATTATTAAATTAGTAAATAGCCCAAGTCTTTTGTAGATAAGGAGTTATGTTTTCTAAAATTTTCCTTGGTTGTGGTTAGTTTAATTCTCCCCATTTCAAAAGTAATTATGATGAAAGATTAGGAATATGAAATCTTAGTTTCTTTAGGGAATTTACAGAGCAAATTGATATACATAAAAAGAACTTGACCTGATTTGGACCAAATGCTTGGATAAGAGCTGAGCCCCCAGGCTACTGGGGGCAATAACCTCTGATAGAGGGAGCAGGCAGCAGCAGGCAGGTGACATGGTTGCAACCAGATGTATGAAAAGGGTTATATTTCCTTATGGAAAATGCTTCTGCCTTTTTGTTCTCCTTCTGCAGCAGACTCTTTATGGGCATTATAAAGCCTATCCTTTAATGACTAGCTAGTAGAGTTGGTCAGAGTGCAGGTTGTTTTGGTTTAGTTTTGATTTATTTTTTTTTTCACAAAGCCTTTTTCAATAAATTCAATTCTCAATAAAGAATTTTGTAACATTGTAATAAAGCCAGTGACATTTATGATGGAAAAAAGTCATCAACTTCATTTTTAATTAATTGGTTTGTTCAGAATTTATTCTAGTGACTTGAGGTGAAAAATGGCGACTTTAGTTGTAGTGTGTCCTGGGATTTTCTTGTGCCATTCTCCCTGTTGGGTTCACAGGTGGTTGAGTGCAGGTGAGATGAAAAGTAAAAGCAGTAGTTCCAGTAAGAACAGCAAACCCCTTTAGGGGCGAGCTTTGAGGCCCCTTTTTGAGGCTACAGATCGGTCTGTTTTTAAAGGGAATATGTTTTCTTACATGTCTACAGACTGTTACTTTAAAAATTACCTTTGTCTGCATATTAATTGATGTACGTGGTTTCTGGAACTTCTGAGTGACAAGTTTCAAGTCACGCTCACTTTTCTACTTTCTTCTTACCATGCGTGTCAGCTAAAATGCAAATTTTGCTTCATTTGTCTTGTCCAGGATGGCAGAGAGGTATGAATACATACCTACTATCTTTGGCTTGCTTTCCTTCTTAAAAAATCTACCTTCATTTAATAGCTGATGCTGTTCCATTCCTTCCTAACTTAATTTTGCTGACAGTTATGGGTTGACTATTTTCCTTTCTTTTTAACTTAAACAGCTCTGCTAGTTCACTTGAACTTACTGATGACATTTCTTAAGAAACAGATAATTCTCTGATACCAATGAACAAGCCATCCCTAACAGTTCAGAAATATTCAAAATAGTATATAGGCACAATAAATGTCAAATTTAAAGATGGTATTTGAAATATATTTTGCTTTTCTGTATACAAATTCTTTCACAATGATTTAGCTGTTTTCTTCTAGTATTTTGTGATGTGTCTTTGCCTGATACTTTTTAAGAAAATGTTCTTTGAGACAGTGCTGTACTATGTGCTTCTGCAAATATTAAGCAGAAAATCAAGAGAAGAAGAGTATAATAGAGCTGAAAATATTACCTCAGCTGTTCCTTCCACCATTACAAGTGCTATTGCTAAAGAGAACACTGCATTGATTTATCTTAGAGAGCTTACTTCACACCCGGTTCTGAAGGATAAAAAGAAGGGGAGAAGGAAGAAGAAAAGAAGTTCAAGGAAGGAACTTAATACAGCAGTCCAGTCAGTATTTTAGTTTAGCTCAGAAGGACATTCTCAAAATGCATCTCCTCAATATCCCCACAGACTATGTCTTGATTTGCATTGTAGTGTGGGTTTGGATTGTGCAAACTAGATTCTTCTGGGTGAACCTAAACGAAAAGATTTTCCCCAGGAATGTACCTGAAGTTCTCCAGCTGCTAATGGGATTGGTTCTCCAGACCAAACTGGAGCTAGCCCAAAGTAAAACCCCTGAAATGCATATAGTATGGATGCTGAATCCTCAGCACTAACTGTTCTGTTCTGCACATTGGCTCCCACTGTGCTGCACTGCAGTACTTGCTAATGTAGATACAGCGTGATTGTATTTCTACTTCGTATAATGTTGCCTATCCATCCCTCACACAGCTGTTGCCTGAGAGCTGTTGTAGCAGATCCCAGTATGATGGACATGAGAAACAAAATTATTCCAGGGGAAGGAAGGTTAAGGCTACATTTCAACAATTAAAATTGCTCAGTGTAGAGGATGCTCTTGGAACTCTATTATATAGAGCGCCCTGGGAGAAAAAAGAGAGTAAACTGAACTCCCATATGAGAGACAAATCAGCAGTAGGAGACAACTCTTCAGAAAAGGAGGGGTTTTATGTGACCAGACCAGGGTTCAGGAACAGATTGAATAGAAAAAGCATAGATGCAGGCAGAGGCCAGCAATGTCTTTGCTTTCTCCGACATTTTCTATTTTGGCTTTGGAAAGAATAAAGTTGTTAGAGGAAAGAGACAGTCACACAAGGGCACTGCTTCTTCCTCTGCATGCAGTTTTTCTCTGTGGCATAGTTTCTTATATATTTCTTCACTGTACGTTAAAAATAACTTACTTGGTGTTGAGCAAGATTCTGAATTGAAGGTTGGGACAAAAGTACCACCATTTGCAGACACGGAGTCAGTCTGTGTGGTGACCTGCCAAGCCACAGATATCACATAGTGCTGAAATGCTTGTAGCCTAGTCCCAGAGCACTTGTACTACCCTCAAGAGCCTTATGGCAAAACCAAACATGGAACATTTCTCCAGGAGAGCAAAGCCGACATCACTAAGACCTTCACAATATCATCAACTGACTGCAATGTGAAACCTAACACTTGTCTTTGGATGTTTCTGTGGTAAGTGCAGTAAATTTTGAAGATACAGAATGATCAATATGAAGATCGCTCTTCTTGGTAGTGCTCCTATTCATAGATGAAGTTAACAATGTTTTGGAACTACATGAATGGAGCATTTCTGGTTGAATGGCCTTTGGTCCACCACAACATTCTTACCTCTAATGAGGACAGAGGTGGATTTGATGGATGGACTATTAAATGGATAAGGAATTGGCTGGGGGACTGCATCCAGAGAGTTACAGTCAACAGCTCAATGCCCAAGTGGAAACCAGTAATGAGTGGTGTCCCTCAAGGATGTGTACTGGGACCAATTATTATTTAGCTACTTCTTTAATGATGTAGATAGTGGGATTGAGTGCACCATTAGCAAGTTCACAGATGACACCAAGCTGAGTGGCACAGTTGATACACTAGTGGGAAGGGAAAGTGCAAGGGAAATTGGCTGGCTTCACTGTAAAGAATTAGGTTTGGCTTAATACACTTAATACTGTGGTGAAATCCAGAGATATGTATTGTTGAAGGATGCAGGAAAGATCCCTTCCTAGGATTCTCTGTGGCAGGTAACTTGTTCCTCACCCAAACATCCAGAATGTTCCCCAGAACCCACTTCTTGTCATCGCAGATGTTGCTGTTTCCATCTTGTTCAACTCCTGCCTCAAGGTTTGCCTTTGCTTCTTAAGTTAGGAGGTAAATAAGATCTCTCTTGGGGGCCAGGTGAAAGAGGGTTGACTTGCTTCTGCTTGGCTGATGCACTTGTATCTTACCAGAGGGTAATAAAAGCACAGTGTTTAATGGTAGAAAATCTGATAATGTTTAAAATCCTCCTTCTTTCCTGAAAGCACATGATGTGGAGTCTTTTAGGTACCCCTTTCTTGAGAGGGTCTTTTTAAGAGAAATTTACACCTATAGACTTTCCTTTGTTTAGATCTGATAACTGATTTCATCAGGTCATCAACTCATGTCTCAGTTCCTTTGTCTTGTAATACTGGGAATGTCTGTTACATAAAAATAACTTTGAAATGCTCTTTTCTGCTAGGCAGACTCAGCTAAATACAGTAGCTAGATAATGGTAAATGCACTTTTACTTGATGCTAATGAAAAAACTAATGGCATTTGGACTATCATAAACAAAACATATCTTCTCCAAGTAAAACTCTGCTCCCGACCTAAGAATTAATCTTTTTCAGCTGCCATATATTTATATAATATTTTGTAACCCACCTATAGAAACCACATTTTACACAAATATATATAAGATGAACAGTTACTGCTTGTTTATAAGGAATCTGCACACAATGACAAACACATATACGGGAGTTATACTGTTTCTTGAGTAGCTTACTGGATTGGACAGGTTTGTGACAACCTTAATGTGTGGAGTCAACAAAAGACACTGACACTGTGAAAAGCCTTAACAAAATTCTAATTTTAGCAAATCCACGAAGAGCCAGAACATTCATAGGCATAAATTTCTCCCTCGAGATTCATACACAATCTTCATTAGGAATGGTTTCCTTGACATTGGCATTGGCCTAACTCTGCATCCATTAGCAGATACATATGGGGCTGTATAATAATGTCCTCTGCAACAGGAGTTGGACACTGCCTGAGTGATCCCTTCCCCTCATTATCCCCAGCATTCCTTACAATGAGAACAGAATTAGCCCAGTTTGGTTAGCCCAGATGGTTTGAAGAATTCCAACCATAGCGTACAGCTTAAAATTTGTTTTAATTTTCCTGAATTTCATCTACATCCTTCTTTTCTCATATTTTTTGGTAGCATGCAAGTTTAGATTCAGCTCTGGAGAGCACAGCAGTTGGAACTCTAGCTGCATTCAAAATTCAGGACAGCCTTAAAAGTCTGAAGCACAGATTTGCATGTCACTTAGTATTTTCTCTAAATGGATTCTTCCCCTAATTATATTATTCCTCCAATGATTGATCCAACAGACACTGACAGTCTTTGTTATAAAGGCTTCTTAGGTGAAATAAATCACAACAAAGTAAATTGGTATTACAGCACGTTGAAATAATTTAGTTAAACTTCTGAGCCATTAAAAACTTTTCCATTAATCAGTTTAGCAGAGCTTACTTTTAAAAGTTAATAAGAAAGTTAACTCTCAAAGTCACCCTTACACTACCCACACCATTTCTGCTTTGAAACTTCTGATATCCAACACTGTACATGTGCTCATGCATTCTCAGCTGTCCTGTTCATCTTATTATATTTCTTATTGATGCTGTAGCAATCTCTGATGGATGCAACACCAACTTCCAATTTCTATTTAAATACCATTTTTTCTCCTACCTGTTATACTTTATTGCAAGATGAACATATGTATGATATTCCAAAAACCCTTCATGGTGTGAAAAACACAGAGGTACTTAGCTTTCTTGAATTATCCAGAAAATGTAGTCATTGAACAGGTAGTGCAAGGAAATGAAAGAATAAGAGTACTAGATTTACAGTAAATTCTGTGATTTGATCTAATTATGCTTCGAATGTACTGTTTGTAAGAAATTTGCCTTTGTGATAGCACTTAAATGGCTCACGAGGCTTTTGAAGAATCCCTCACAGCTGATTGAATTTGATTCCTTCACATCATTTGTTCAAAAGCTGATGGACTTCTGTTGATTTTTTATGAATTGTTACGTGACAAAAAATAATGCTACTCCCTTTCAAAAGTCTTTAAAGAGAACAGTGAAATCTTACCAAGAACTGTGATCTTTGTATTGAAGGCAAGAAATGTTTTAATTGTGATCACGCATTCAAACCAGAATTCTATAGTGAAGACAGTTTTGAAATCCATACACACTTGATCGTTGTATAGGTGCTGTACAGTGCAAATGAGTTCCGGGGGCCTGTGATGATGGAATTCCCAAAGTGCTGCTCCAGTCATCTTATACTTCTGAAGATGAAGTTACAGTGTTGCCTCTTAGCTTCTCTAATACTGTGGGTATGGTTCTGAAATTGCTGTTCTTGGGAATTGCTAAAATTAATGCATTAAAAAATGTATTCAGTAGCATAATGAATCTGTCTTGCAAAATTAAATTCTGGATGGCATCTTCAAAGACTGCCTGAACTGTTTCTTGGAGGACATCCAGATACTGCAAAAGCATTTTCAGGATTATCAGAGAGCGAGGCATTTCTGAAATGTTCAGAAAGGCAAAAGCCCCAAGACTAAGAGTTTAAATACTTCCTGCTTGTGGCACAAACACGCGTCCCACACAGTGTTCTCAGTGTGAGCTAAAAATAAAACAAGGTCTGCCTCTTGGTCTCAGCAGTAAAGTACTAGTACAGATTTTTCTGATGTCAAAAGAGAGAAAAACACATAAACCAGCCTTTTTTGAAGCGTGACCATTAACAGAGATCCTTCCCACTGCTCCCACCTACTTACTTCACATATTACAGGAATGTAGTGTTTTTGTGACTTGTGTCAACTTTGGTTGAAATTGGACAAACAGTTAAAAGTTACTGAGATGGGGTAGTGCCACTCAGACTGGTGAGCAAGTTTAGGGCGATTGCCTAGTTATTATTTTTTTCCTTAGGGAAGCAGATTAAAATGCATGTGGAGTGAGAGTTGATAATGGACTATCAAATATTTCACACATCTCTCTCCCTGGATTATAGCCAAATTTATTCTACTTTAAAGCATGTTCCTGTATAAGCTCATGGATCTGACTTGTAATGTCCAAGTCCTACGTTGCTTAAAAAATTTGTGCGCTGCCGAGCTGGTTTGGATCATCCACTCCAGAAGCTATAGTGACAGCTCTAATGTGGAAAGTGCTAGTTATTTCAGCATGCATTTAGTAAAAATAGCCTTGTCTGCTTCCTGTGCTACACACTAGTGATACCAATAATAGTATTCCTTTTAAGAGCAACCAGTGTTAAGAGTCCTTTGGTCGTAGCTTGGAGTACTTCTGAAGGACAGCAGAGATGAATCAGAATTCTTTTCATTCTCATGAATTAATTGAAATAAAAGCTTGTTAACCTGGTGACCGCTTGGCATAGGAGTGTGATAGTTCTAATGCTAAACCCAAAATGACTAGTTTGTCTTTTTCAAGGTCTGAATGCTTATTTATTTTAGTGTTGTAACTGTTTATGTTGTTGATAGGCCATGTGTCCATGCAGGTTTTGTCAATAGGATTATGTTGCAGCAATTGATTTTCGTTCAATGAGTAAATAATGAAGTAATTTTACTTTGCCCAGGACTTAATCAAAATAGCTCCTATATTTTGCTGTGAGAGGCTGCATATTCTTATCTTTCAATAGGTTATATATGATATATATATGATATATATGATAAACTATTCCTGCAAGCAGCAGTGTCCTTCAAAAGTCACCTGTCCCTACTTCTGTTACTCACGTATATAATGTCAAAAAACACTACAGGGTGCCTTTTGCCAGGATTGTGCCATTCTTATGGTGCTAGCCTCATTAGTTTGTGTTATATCAGGTACTGCCTGCTGTTAATGACCTTAAAATAGCTCTTTCTCTGCTGTGGTATAAAAGCAGATTACCTTCCATTTTAAGGATAGGTAATACTATTTATTTGAAAGAAATAACACTACATTATTTTTTCCAATTGGTATGTAATCTCATTTCATGCTAGATTTCAGTTGAAAAGTCTTTAGGATCGACAGGAAGCTAACATAGCTTCATTGGCTTCAGTGGAAGTACATCAGTTTGCAAACAAATGAGGATGTTTTCTTTACACTGCCATCTTATATTCTCAATACATTATATATTTTATTGTCAAAGCCAGAGCTAATGATGGTGGGGGGAAGTAAAATGTGAGCAAAAATCTAGTGATTTCTGAAGGGTCCTTTTTTTTAAAAAAATTTTAGAAGCAAGGTGGAAAATCATAAATAGATTGCAAGTATCCTGTTTGGTCTATGAAAATGAATGCTGAACACTGTTTCAGTAATAAGCATGAAACAAAAATAATGGCTCAGTTTTAGCTAAAGAAGCTTTTCTTAAGTTTCTTTGTGCAACTTCCTCTGAGAAGGCAACTGAGTCTCTGCTGTCTTCTCTGAACCAAACTTCTGCAAAGGAAGAAAAAAAGAGGCGAGAACTTGTACAATCCTATTTAAAATAAAGGGATTGGATGTATGTTCTTCAATATGCTGAGAAGGATGACTGACAAAGATATGTAGGTATCAAAATGTTCTGAGAGTGATTTGACAGCTAAGGTTACATTTCAGAATAGGCTTTCTACAAAACATAAATCTAGTTCTTTTCTTGAAAAACCTTTACTGTGAATTTTCACACAGAATTATGTCATTGGATAGAAGTACCAGAACAGTCTTTTAAGTACTTCACATAGACTTTATATGCAAATCTTGTTGGTCCATATATCTCCAGGCAGCCATTGCTCTTTTTTTCCAAGCTACTCACAACATCTGTTTTATCCATTCCCATCAGTAGGTCTGAAGTCTTTATTAAGCATTAAAGATGTCTAAAAATTAACATATGAAAACCTGTATTTTGAAGCTTTCAAAATTACTGCCACAGAACCTACCTGCAAAGAGCAATAATGCCAAAGTCTCACAAGAGCATAATTTCTTCACACATCAATACTAGTCTTAATATGTCCATTATATTTTTGCCATTTCCTCTCCCCTTCAGTCTACTCTCAGGTCAACATGCTTCTGTGCCAGATTCCTCAGCAACTGATGAGAACAGCATGCTAAGGATAGTATGATGAGAAGGCTGAGTAAGGAGACAGAAGACTACTTGTGGATTGTTATTTTCTAAGATAAACCACGTGTTGTGGTCAGCAGAAAGGATATGTTTTAACCAGATGGTTTAACTTTATTGCTTTGCTTTTGCAAGGCTGAATAAATTCTATCAATTGCAAAACTATTTGTATAGACATTCGTAGCCATTGGTGAGAAGGAAGAGAGCAGCTGCCAAAAAAATTCCCGTTAATCTGCAGGTAAATAAAATGCCTTCATGTAAAAACCTCTCCTGTGATTTTTAATAATAGCCTTGCCATTAGGAAACATCACTGACCTAGTGCTTTTATCAAAGTGAAAGCAGAAATTGAGCTTCAGCAATTCTGCATCTTGCAAGAATTCCTTCAAAGCAAAGAAAATCAAAATCAGCTTCTCCTCCTGCAGCTGAGATCCTGTGAGCAACCAGTGAGATTTTGTTAGAAATTTTAAAAGTGAGTGAAACCACAGTTTGAGCAAGCAGCAGGGCAGCTGCAGAAAGGACTGGCATCCTATGGAGAACCATTACTGAGCAGCCCTCTGTCCTGAAAGGCAGCAAGAGAAAACTGAGGGTACACCAAAGAATATATGGGGTTTGTGGGGATGAAGAGGTGAGAGAAGTTGCAGTGCCTGGAGACAGACAAACTATCAGTTGCAAAAATAAGTTTATACCTGTTACCTACACCTCTCCTCCATTATTTGTTCGCCTATGAATTAAAGATTATATTCTAAGTGGCGCTGACAGCTGTTGTGAGATATATTACCTGAAGTACATAGACTGAGAAAATGAAACATTCATTTGCCCTTAATAATCACATTGTAAATGAATGGAAAGCTCATTAAATGGATCTATTTCCTGTCAAACCTACTGTGGAAAATCCCTGGGCAAGGGATGTGTTTGCATAAGCCATATCAGGGCTTTCTATGACTTCCATGTGATGTTTATTCAGCAAACAGGCACAGTACCTTTTCAGCATTATCAGTGGCTGAGATGCATCCACTCTGTGAAGCTCATTTTGTAATCTTTCATCAGCATGCAGTGTTCCAGGTTTCCTGTGACTTTGGACAGATTTTTATGCCTGATTTTAGCTTCGGCCCTCCAACCCTTGCCCTGTTGTAAGCCTAGTTAAATAGGTACAAAAGGTTCCTGAAAAAAAGGCAAAAATTGCATAACAAAATTTATTGCCAAAGTGTAAAGGCTGAGAGCAAAGCTGCAGTCATCAATGAACGGGTCACAGCTGGAACTGTACACTCAAAGAACTGAGGCCAAGGAGGTCTAAATTTTTTGCAGTTGTCTGAAAAGTGGGTAATATTGCAGAGGAGAGAAACTTGTGGAACAGAACTAGGCATCAGAGTATATCCTGATTCTCTGGGCTACATGTAAGCAGAGATCCAGCAGTAACGAAGATAAAACCAAGTCACATCATTAAAGTCACAGAGGTCTTACACAGGTGAAACCTGCATCACCCTTTTTGAAATACCCACTGAGTTTTATTAATTTTTCAGTTCAATATGAGCTCTGAAGCTTCTTGTGGGCTCCAGCTCAAGGGCTTGCAATTCCTTTGTCTGACAGTTTATTTTGATATTGGTGGCTGTTGCTGATTTGCTTTTTGCTTTATCAGTCTTTGTTTTTCTTTATTTAATCCATGAGGTCACTGACAGTGGATTCCAGAGTTTGTGTGAGAACTGAAGATCCTCAGATGCATACTGCTGTAATGGAAATCCCTTTGAAGTAAAGGAATTGAAACACAGGTTGCTTAATTGAGTGGTAGTAAAAAAGAATATGAGCAGAATTGCAGCAGTCAGGAAAACAAGAACAACTGCTGATCTGGAGGGCTGCCCAGCACTTTCCTTAGGTGTTTCCCTCTTTAGGTGAGGCTATGCAAAATAGTCAGTACCCAAGTGGAAGAAAGAAAATGACTTAAAATCTGATGTCTCAATGTCCTATTTGAATTACTTTCTATTTGAATTACTTTTTTTTTGTTTGTTTGTTTGGCCATTGAAAATATTCAGGCTTATCTTTTGAACTTTGATTAAAACCAGAGACTGTATCTGATTAAGAATTATCTCTTCTCTCTTATTAGAGAATTCTGGGGAAAGAATATATTGAATTCTCCTCTCCAAATGTTTGGGGTTTTTTCGCTTCAACCCTGGAATTTGAGATCCAGAGGGGACAAATTTCCAGAAGAAAAAGGGAGAAGGAAAGCATAGTGTTCAATACACTTAAAGATGTTTCATTTTTCATAATAAAAACACTCTATAAACATGAGATTTCTTGACTCACTCAGACATCTCCAATTAATAAATTTTATAGCTGTATTGTCTTTCATTCAGGCCAGATGCTGGCACAATACCATGCATTCAGAATCTGACAAACTGGTCATGGAAGCAGTAGTTCAAATTCTTCAAACTTTCTCTTATCCTGGAATGAGCCTATAAACTTCCTTTGTCCTCAGTGCCTGATAATACCAGTCAAGTGAATATAATTTTTCTTGTATTTATTTTTTTCTCAAAACCATAATCGGCATACAGGCAGTTAAAGTCCCTTTTTTTTCTTTTTTTCCTGAGCAGTACAGTCATTACCAATTTTAAAGGAATGTATGTTTAACTTCTAATTGTTTCCAGTCTGATATGTTTATTCTCAAGGTTGTAAAAACCCATACTTGTGAATACAAAGTTGAATGTTAACAGCTGTCTTAATATGGTGGAAAATTTGGGTTTTATTACCAAATAAGCCTAGTGTTCTGAAACCTAGGCAATCCACAGAAGAGCAATCCTTCCACACAAACTCCAGGAGAGAGAGGTTTCTAAAACATGAGCTAAAATCATAGAGACCTGACCGGAATAGGGCAGGCCTGCCCATTTCTCCTTATAAGCAGACAAGGTAGAGATTTGGAGGCTTTATTTGGCAACGTGCTCATGCCTTGCATTCCTGTTGATATCAGCAGAAGTAGTAGATCCTCCATACTGTGTACAGATGAGATTGTGTCACTCAAGAGGCTGAAATTCTATGGAGATTTTTATTGTTTAGTGTGATACTTATCACACCCATTGCCCAGTCTTCATAGTAGCTCCAGCAACTATGTGAAATGACACTGCTGATAAGTTATATCCTCAAAATGATATTTTCTGATTTTTTTTTCAATGTTCACTTTAGATATATGGAATTAACATTCCATAGTCATTCCTTTTTATTATTAGCAGTTCTGTGAAGTATTAGTAATTGATAAATCCACAGATGCTGAAAATCAGAAGATCCCTATTGTAAGAGCCCTTATGATTTTCTCATCATTTGCTAGCTTATGAAGATCTTTGACTTTCCTGTCATGGAGAAGTCAACTTGCCAAAAAAACCAATACTACCTTTACAACACCACCTTTGTGTTGTGATGATGTTGTTTTGTCTTTGGTGTGGGGAATTCTTTTTGTTAATGTCAGTGAAGGTTGAGAAGATTGTGTAATGAATGTATGTTTTAATGATCCATGCTAATAATAGCATGAATTATTGTATAGACAATATCCTCTCCTTTCTATGTATAGTAACAATCAAACAACCAAGCCCCAAACATCATTTGGCCTTGATTCATGTTAACTGTTCCTTTTCTTAATGTAATTTTAATTGCACTATCAGTCTAAGAAATATGAAAATCAAAACCAGGAACTCACATTACAACAACAATGATGTCTGTTTTCTTTTAATGAAATATAAAATGAGTGTGTGAAGAGTGCAAGAAAACTTGTAAAGCATCCTATTTACATTACCATATCTATTATCCCATTTTCAGAAAAGTATGTAAATGCAACTAGGTGCAATCATTCGACAGATGCAAACAGCATAGAGTTGCAAATGTTTCTGGCTGGCTGTTACAACATCAGTCAGAAAATAGGCATGACAAAGTTCTTCTGCTACTTATAGAAATTAATATAAAAACAGTAGAAATCCCTTTTAGTTGCTAATAACGCAGGTAATTAAGATTCTGGACAATGTCCCAGAGTTTTGGCCGGAACTGATTTTTTGTGGTAGAATGTAATACAGCAGTGAACTCCTGAGCAGCCTACTCTTCACATGAGCTGCTATATAATTCACAAGTAAATGGCATCGTTCACACGTAATTCAAATAAATTGTGTTAGCTTTCTGGCACTTCCTTCCACACTTCCACATAGGGTTTCTTGTAACTTAAGTGAAACTAAGAGGGGAGTAGTCTGCCAAGGAAGCCCTAGAAATAAGTTCATAATAGTAGTACTATCCTTACGAGAAATACAGAGAGAAGAAAGTACAAAAGATAGAGTCTAAAGGAGTAAAAACATTGTTTAAGCTTGTTTCTGTTTTCAATTAACTTGTTAAAAACCATAAGCAAAACTGACAAAAGATGCTGGAGGTATTTGATTAAAAACTGTAAAGATACTGAAAATGGAAATTGATAACGCTCCTTTTTTATGTATACAATTAGTCTTTGTTTCTCAGTCAAGTACCTGAAAAACAATATTCCCCATGATTAAAGCAAACTTCCCAGTGAGATTTTCAGTCTCCTCTGAACCCCACTGAATGATTTATCAATGGGATCCAAACTGGGTCAAATTCTTCCCGTAGCTGCGGTATTTTCTGGAGCTTTCCAAAGATACTGCATAGCCCTGCCAAGAAAAGGATAAGTGATGTTGTTAGTAGAGGTCTTTTTCTGGTTTTAGATCGCAAATATAGTTTTGCAGCTCTTCATTATGTATTTTGCTAGTACACTGTTCAAATGAATTATGGCTGAAAGTGCTATCTATAAAGAACTGCTGCTCTCAAAGCAAGGATGACACGGCAGACAAAGGTCCAAATTCTTAAAGGGTTGTAAGAACTCCATTTTGTAAGGATCTGACAGTCTGATTGTAGCTTCCTACTATATTACTGCTCATCACCTGGGTCAACGTAACTGCACGATACCCTTCCTCTATTCAGCACAAACCTCTGATACTTAAGTTGAGCAGTGCAACAGGTTTGAGCTCACATCTCATGTGAGCAGGAGGTGAAATTCATCTCAGATAAAAGGCAGACTTAATCAAAGTAATTTAGGCTCCCTTCAGAGAGAGTCAGTGCAGAGAGAGGCACCCTTGCCGTCATTCATCTCATCCTAGACTGCTGTCCTGGGATAAGCATGATGAACTCAATCTGGAAAATTTCATGGTGGGCTACTGCAAGTCATTCATGTGCCTGAGCCCTGAAGCAGTTCTTCAGACTGGTCTGCAACCTGCAGAATGGGTGAATTCCAGAACAACTTGTCTGTTGTACAACTGGTCTGATGCTCTGTTCTCCAGGTGTACCTTCACCATTGTATTGGAATGGACAGAGGTGGCTTAATAAGTTACTTCTGGCGTCTGAAGTTACTTCCTGATGTCCTCTACTCTGTTATGTGACCAAAATTCTTGTATTTCTGTATTATGGTAGGTGCAGCCAGACATTTGAAAGGGATGTTCATCTGCCCAATACACATGTGATGTCTCATCGTGTATTGAACTTCTGTCTCTTGATTCGTCTGTTCTCTTTTGTCTTTATCCAATTACAATAAGGAAAGCAATGTTTTGCCTGCCCACCTTCTGCCCAAAGTATTTAATCTTTGCCTGTGGCCATTTTTCTTTCCTAATGTATTAGCAGGACCATTCTGGAAAAGTCAAAGGACAAGTTGTGGTAGTTATCAACCTCCCTTTTAAAGTGAAGATGAGTAGCTAGTCACACAGTAAGGAGAGGTGTTGACATACTAGAAGAGCTAACTAGAGAGAAAACTCTTTACTCTATAACACATGACTACAGCGAGAGATTTAAAGCTTGATAAAGTACCTGATGCAGATCATTGTGGTCTCTTCAGGTCTCAAAATCTATACGTATTTATTCTGCTTATTCTTCTCTATTGGAAGTAGATTTCTATAGAAGTGCTTAAGCTGCCAGCCTAATTGAGTTTTAGGTTAATCAAGGAGTTTGAGCTGTTACTGGAAATGGAAGTAGCCTATATTAGATCAAAGTGATTGTGGCAGTTTGGAGGAATTTACTCTCAGAAAGAGAAAAAATACATGAAAAACAGTGAGCCACCAGGAATATGTGAAAGAGAAGGAAAAGAAGCCTAGAAAGAAAGAGAGCTGGAAGAAGGAGAGAGCAGATACTTATTTAGCTGTGGTACAGAGCTTTCTGTGTTGATCAGACACAGTCATGGCTGCACAAGCCTAAAGGAAGCTGATGTTGCAAGTGCTGGAGTATTATTTGGTTTGTAATTGATATTTATTATTTCTATAATTATTATTTCTATAATTATTATAGTTCTGGTCTTTATGGAAAGAAAGATAGATTTTTTTCAAACCTGGAAATATTACAGATTTTTAGCCTCATATATTTTGTTTTAGTTTCTGAAGATCCAGAAGGCAAGTGGTAAGAAAAGCAATTCATCTATCTTCTGAATTTAGCTCTAGCTCCCTGTGGAAAAGGTTAGAAATATCTGATAATTGTTGCTAATAGTCTACTGTGTGTTTAATTTCTTTCTGCCACACTGATAGCAAGAGTTAACATAGCCTTGAGAAGCAGATTTACACATCTCTAGGTCAGTAATTGGGTAACAATAGTCTAAACACTGATACCTGTGGAGCACAGGGTGCCAAGAACTGGTCTTGTATTGTCCATTTGAAAAGGGAACACGTACCCACAGCTCTCCAAGGACAGGGCTCTGGAGAATACTTGGCAGCCACAGGGCAATCATCTGATCATGAGCTAGCACCCTGCCTTGGGAGGTTCTCAGCAATTCCTACCCTCAGCTTCAGGGGGAGTGCATCTAGAAACCATCCTTCCTTATCTTCTACACTCAAGCCTCTTGTGCCCTTGCTCATGTGTATATTCTCCCTATTCCTCTTTCCTCCATTTATTTCATCCTAATAAACTTGTGGAAAATACGTTTCTACTGTGCACCGAACCAACAAAAACAGAAGGCCTATCCAGCCTGCTATCTTTTTTTCATAGCTGGGAACCCAGAGCAGCACAAGATTTAAGAATACACCTGCAAGATGGAGCTCAGCTTCTACCACCTTTTCTAACCAAAGAACTGAATTATTGATGAACAAAGCCTGGAGCATTTAAGGTTAAAATATGTAGTATAAATCATACACCAGCAGATGACCCTAAACTGAATATATAGCTGAATTAATTTTGGTTTCATGTGACGTCAGCATGGTCCATTGGATGAGTTACAGCCTTGCATTCACTCTGGGGCTATCTATTATCTAATATGTCTTACTTGATTTTCAGTTTCAGGCAGGCAAATTGACCATGTATACTTGCTTGTGTCAGTAGCTAATTTTAGGTAGCTAGTCTAATTGAAGATGTTATGCTCCTTTAGCTTGTCAAACAGAAATTCACATTTTCTGATTGATGTGATTCATTTATATTAGATTTGACTTGACAGGATGACAATGCGTAATATAGAATACAAGGATGACAGGGTTCTCCATCTCCTCTGTCACATTTCATTATGAATGGTCTAGTCAAGGCTGTGGCCTACGATATCTTACCTGCAATATGATAAAATTTGAACAGTATTGCAGCCATATATGGTCTACACAATATGTTCTCACAGGTGGTGGTATGCTTTCAGAAGGGTGACAAGTTAAACAGCTTCCTTACGTTTGTAACCCTTCTATGTAACTGGCTTTGTGACATCCTGATGGGATTGAAAAATTACTGAGAAAAGGTGGAAGAAAAAGAGAAATTCCTTGAAAGCAAGCTAAACAAGCTTTAACTGATATAAAATAACAAAAATATTTTGGAGGGGGGAAATATGGAAGGAAAGTAAATGCTAACTAACACATCTGTTGGTGGAGGAGAGAACGGGTTAGATGGGGAAGATGGAACAGTGGCTAGAAGTTGAAAAATGTGTCAAGAAATGTAAACATGACATCAAATAAAAAGGTACCAGTAGCTTCAGCAAAAAAATGTTGGGGAAAGCAGTAGATAATAGGAAAATGGTCCACAGGTGGGTCCGTGGAGTAGTACCATCCATAAACTCATCAGCAACAAGCGGCAGAATCTCTCCAAGATCACAGATGATATTAAATGTGTGTTTCTAAGTGGAAAATTGTGTATTCTGTTGCTTCTAGAGGTGAAATGCCTTCTATACATACAGCGCATGTTGAATGCTCAATTTCCTGTGCCAATTTCCTTTTTACCTGGGTGGGCAATCTCACTACCGTCCTGATAATTGTGGTAAGGATAGGACTCCATCTGCTTTAACAGCTTCATCTGCGCAGTCAGTCCAGCCTGCCCGGGTCCATTGGTGCTGCAGCATTCCCACTACGGATCCGCATGTGTAGAGCTGTCATTGACTCTGCAACACTCAGTTTGGAAGGAGCCTTGAGACATCTCTCGTCTCAGCCCTCCTTCTTGTACTACGAGCTTGTATTCTCGCTTCCCGTTCTGCTGGCCGGTTCCTCATTCCATAAGTATTTTTGGTGCCTACGTTTTTGTACTGCCTCTGAGAAGGAGGTAATGGCCAGGGGAGTAATGTCTGTTGTTTCACAGAGGCAAATGAGCCGGTATAGCTGCTCCTGCAGTTTCCAGCCTCACTCATGCAGATCTCATCTGGCCGACAGTAACAGGGCATGACCGCTCACTTCATGTATCTCATCAAGGAGAAGAGATTTTTAAGTTTCCAGTGCGGCAATTTAATAAATGCTCTTACCGTTCAACACAGACTTAAACTGTTTTTAAAAACAGGTGAAAAGACATTTTGTATAGGAGAGGAGACTTGTAGAACCTGTTCTGGAAGCAGAACAGTTTTTGGCTAACCTGTCTTATGATGGAGCATCACCTGGCCCAGTGTGGTATCCCCAGCAGGCTTTGCACAAACTCGATTTGCTGCTGATGTGAACAGAGGTGTTGCAGAGTGGCAGTTCTAGGGACCCGGTGACCGTCTTATTAAAACTCCAGAGACAGATGAAATCTCTGGCCAGTACAGAAGTTTTGCACTGGCTGAGATCATGTTATCTGCAGAGAAGAGAAGTTACTGCTTCACCTGGAGTTGTTTCACTTTGAGATGAAATGGCAGATAGAACGGAACATGCATCTGTCTTTTCTTCCTTGTTTGTTTCTAAGGCCCACAATAAGGCATCCTAACATAACACAAGCAGAATAATAAGCTTGAGGCTTCTTTTCTTTTTTTTTTTTTCATCAAACTTTTAAGACATTTTAGGAGGTAAAATAGATCTAAAATAAGAAAGCTCTGTCCCCAGTTCCTCTTCTCTGAGGTGCAATATGAGCAAGACTGCTGAATGGACCTTTTAAACATTGCAAGATGTTTAAATGTTCAAAATCACCCTTTGGCATTCAGTCTCTTGCAGTGACCTGCAGATATTTCACTATATTTTGGATAAAAAGGAATTATTACAGCAATAATATAGTTGCATATGCCTATAGTAGGTTATGCTTGTCTGATAAAAGGACACTGTACTAAACTGTACCAAAATTCAAGCTTCAGCCTTCATACATTCAAGTGCTGGGTGGCTTAAAGGAAGGAAAAAAAATGTAGATGCTTTAGCAAGATGAAATAGCAATAACACATTACAAAGTTACTGGTACAGTAAGAGTTATAGAATATAGAAAACAGGAGGAACAATGGAATGAAGCTCAGTCAAAGTGAAGGCTATTTTCAAAATTAGTAGCATTGTTACAGCCACAATGGATAAAAGCAAGGCATAGTATAAGTACTAAAGGAAAATTTTTTTACTAAAAGCAACTGGGATGTCTGGAAAAAATAAATAAGCTTTTAGGTACACTTTCCTGTCAATGAGTATAACATAAATATAAAAGACGTCCTTCAGAAATAAGATACTTGATTCAGATTCTTTGTTCTTTATGCATATTCTTGTACTTTGATGTTTGCATTTTTGCAGTTTTAATGTTGTTGCAGCTGTAATGATCTAAGGAAATTTTCTTCAATTACATTATGTTTGAGAATTGTATTTTTGAAAATCCATACACTTTTTCCAGCTGTTCTAGTAAAAGATATGCCCTCTCCCTGTAAACCTTGCCCCTTCTCTACTATGAAAGCATAGTGAAACAACTTGTACTTAAAAAGTTAAGACCCATAGCTATCAACTGCAGCAAAAAAACCCTACACACAAAGAAAGCTATATCATTTTAAATGATGCAGTGGAGAGAATCCTGGTGTTCTGTGGCCAGGGAAAGTATAAATGAGAACTGAAAAAAAAGGATGAAGGACGCTTAAAATAGACAAATATGTGAAAGTGAGGGACAGCTGCACCACATGCCCTAGTGTGGAGATTGCTAAAGAAACAAGAACAGGCTGGTGGGGATCTTCTTAAAAAAGAAGTGAAAACATTTTTTGTATTATCATTTTTTACAAATAGTAAGATTTACTATTCCCTCTCTCCATGCTTAATTTTTAAAGACACTTTAGAAGAAAAGAGGAATAAGACGTAGGCATGTTTAAAAATAAATTTTTCATATTTTGTGTATGCTTTATTTCAAAGAAAAATTACCCGCATTTTAGACAGCTATTTCAATTAGCCTGTGCAGATATTTGTGAATGGTACTAAAGATCTACTATTGGCTTAAATACCATCGGCAGTAAACTTTAGTTGTGCTTCTATTTAGAAACACAGCAAAATGCTGCTTCTGTCTTTTGTGACTAATATATGTGACAGTACACAAGAACTATAGATATGAATATACAAATAATGCAAGGGGTGTGAAAAACTCAGAGCTGTGTTTTTATGCGTCAAAGTATGAGTGGAATCCACTGTTCAGGAATCCATGGTTGAGGATCAAGGTAGGTTTGACATTCAGTGTTTCGCTGTTGCCAAACAAAAGATGCTCCTCTTTTATAAATCCTGCTCTACCGAGTTCTTCACTGTTAAACGTGTTTTCTCCAAAGAGCTATGATTCAGTCTGATCTTAAGAGCTCTTCTCCTGTTACTTGCTCTCAGCTTGTCTAATCAGTGTCCTTGTAGCTTGAGTGGCAAGGCCAGTCCAATTTTATCCCTCCATAAAGCTATAGCACAGGTAGAATTATCCCAATTTCATCCTTGATGTTAACCTTTCATTAATTTCTGGTGCTTGTATCTTTTTTGACCGTTAACTAAAGGCTGGTATCTCACTACATATTGTAGCTTTAGCACAGATTGTATTTATTTCAGAATTCCTGAGGCAACTATCATATTCCTTCCATAGATACCACTACGGTAGTTGATACAGATTTGGAGGTGAAGATAATGGAACCAGAAAGAGTTTATGGTAATAATAGATCTCTTTCTCTTCATTACATGAGGCACTCTAATTCATGTAATGTTCCTTCTCCAGTGGAGGACTGCAGCAGATTGCCCATTCTTGAGCTCAGTATTAATTATGCTTACTAGTGCTTCTGTAGTTGAAGGTCCCATGATAAACTCCTATTTTATTTTTAGGGGTTTATAATTCATCTTTAAAAGCCTACTTTGGACTGAAATATGTCACCACCATCTAACACCGACTTATCTGACCCAGCAGTAATATATGATAGATACAGAAGGAAGAAGCTGCACTTTGAATAATTCAAGGTGATTACCTCATGTGAAAAATCATTCTTTTCATGTGCATGTCATCGGAATGGCCACATAAGTATGCACCTAACATTGACAGGCTATATCTCATCATAGCACTGTGTCAATAAACACAGGCCAGTCCTCTTCCCTACTTTTTTCTTCCTGATACAGTTTGCATTACAAGAACTGAATTAAATATCTTTCAAAATTCAACAGAAAATATGGAAAAAGCTACATCTATCAGTCTTTTGACATTCCCAGTGCTAGGATACACAGTGGCATGATTTTTAATAAGATACCTTAATTTGTATGTCACCAAAGGAGAAATCCTCTCCATCGATACTTGTATTAGTGGCTTTTTGTGAATTATGCAGTTATTGAATTTGAGAGCAGAGTTACAGCTTTAGAGGACAGGTGTGTACATCACAGGGCCCCTGACACTAATGAATCTCTAGCTGAACAAAATCATCAGACTTAGCTCAGTACTCTTTTTCCAAACTATAGACTCAACTCAAAATTGAGTATCAAATTCTTTCTGCCAAAGAATACAAGTAAAATATGAATCAATGGAGCATGCAGCTGTCAGAGTAGAGTCATCAGAACAACGATTAAGCTACTCTTTGTATAAAGGAAATTAAGCTCCTACTTAATCAGTCTCCATCCCAAGGGATTATGAAGTAATGCCCTCCTCTGTTTTTTTCCAAAGCCCGGTAGTGATGGGGAGCAGACCAGATGCTCACTGGGAGTTGAGAGCCCTCAACCCAACATAAGATCTACCATATAACAGACTCACCTCATTTCATGGGTGTATTCCTCTGTGATTATTTGCTAACCCTCCCCACAATTCATACTGTACACCAGGAAAACGTCAGCTCTCCAGAAATGCAGGAATGGAAATGTGAGTGTAGTTATAACAGTGCAAATAACCATTCTACAGAGAAATGGAGATCTTTTCTCTCTTAGAAACCA
This sequence comes from Buteo buteo, assembly GCF_964188355.1. Classification (NCBI taxonomy): domain Eukaryota; kingdom Metazoa; phylum Chordata; class Aves; order Accipitriformes; family Accipitridae; genus Buteo; species Buteo buteo. The sequence continues at coordinate 5,365,765 of NC_134178.1, forward strand.
TTGCAACATATTTTTGCTGCTCCATTTCCTAGCTTTTCCTTCGCTGAAAATAAGGTAATTTTTGAGTATAGTTTGAATTCAGAACTAAAGTAGTTGCAAACACTGCTGCAATATCCATCTCTTTCCCACCTTTTCCTATTATAGTCTTCACTTCCAATAACTGAAGGAATACTTCAGTTAAAGAAGGCATCTTATGCATTTGCTGACCATTTAGTATTGATCCCCCTTTTTAAGTGTACAATGTACTTTGCTCATTTCAGAGTACAGCTGTTAGCACCTTACCTTAATCTGTACATATTGCATACTCTTTGTTTTTCAGCCATTTGTTGCTCTGGTTAACTAGACCATCAATAAATCTGGACTCTCTTAGAATTTTGGTCTAGAATTACTGGGTAGCTCCGTAACTGAGATCAGGTACAGTATACTTCACTTCTGAAGTTTTCTGTAGCATAACTATTGGAACTGTAGCACTACCATTTTAAATGTAGTCTGGTAGTATTAGCCTTCAAATAGATGTGCTATGAGGAGGATCTCCCAAAGAAGCAATAACAGTAGAAATTTTGTCTATCCAAAAGAACAGTAGGTGTGGTTTAATTCCTTTCTGATCAATAGTTAGGCATGTATTTCCATTTTAAATACTAGCTTGAGTTGCTGTTCCTCCAAAGTACAACTGCAGTTCCTCAAACCTATGAAGAAACTCCAGGGAAGGGAGTACCTATCTCAGCCAGGCACTATTGTTTAAAATATTTTTAAAATATGCGGACAAAAATTATCTTAAAGGGAGATGGTCCAGGATTCTGCAGTTTACTGGAGTCATATGCAATGTGTACTATTCCATGGCTTCTACTTGAGCCAGTATGACCCTCATAAACTCCTCCTTAGAATTTAACTTGAAATGGCTCAAGAGTATTGAAGAACATTTAAAGAAAATAAGTTTTAATCTATATGGAACTGAGGATGAAAGGTCCTTCTTTATAATGGGTTAATTATGTATTGTCAGTAAAATGTGTTTGATTTTCCATAAAATCTTTCCGTTAATAAATATTTCCTAATTGGTCCTCAAAATGTAAGTTTAAGAACATACAGACTAATATACTATAATGATGTCTTCCTGAAATTCTTCCATTACCTCTGTTTACAAAGCTCACTTTTACATCTTTCCCTGTTTTTTAGTTTTTATGACATTTTTTCGCCTCCTGTTCTCACAGAAATGGGGACATGGGAAAATGAGGAAATGAGTTTATTTTGCAAAACCTGTACCTGTAGTGCACAGCTGAGATAAGCCATATCAAAATATATATGGCTTGTTGTTGTGATATATGCTGTTCTTTTTACAATAACATTGCCAAAATGAAATAACAACACACATCAGACATATACATTCACTTCTGTCTCATATCTAGAGATTCTCAGTATTTCTTCATGGTTTGTATTTATAATCTGATTTGTTGTTTGATGCTTTTTAAGAATTTCCTTTTAGTGAACAGTCTAAAAAATGTACTTCAGTCCTTTGGTCTTGTCCTTCAGTGTGATATGCAAGGAGGAAAACATGACTTTTAATAAAAAGTACCAACTTCACTTCTCCAATGATTTTTAAAGCATAGTTTACAAAACAAACAGTTAGAAATACCTTGGTTATCCTCTGCTGTTGTTGGATGATGTACAGAATACAGTTTCAAAAGCTGACAACAAGATGTGTTTAACAGTCTGAATTGGTGCAATTTCCTCAGTAATAAAAATACTAATAGTCATTACGATCATATTTGAAAACATCAGTGTAAATTATAGTCTAAACATGTTTAAAATATTTTGAATAATTCCAGGATTCTTGAGTAAACTCAAGAATCACAAATTAACATTTTAAGCCCCCCGCTCCACACTAAATCTGAAAGCTGTGCCTCATTTACTTATTCCGGAATGTGTGAATTCATATTTCTGCAAAAAAAAAATTATCAGAAACACTGAACGGTACTGAAAAATTCTCTTCAAGAGAGTCCATCATCTCTCTTTGAGATAGCACTGCAGACTCCTGTATCTTTTGAAGCTGATTTGTGCTCTTTTAAAGACACACTAAATATATGAAAAGTCGTTCCATTGAAATACAGCTAGATTAGCTGTAAAAAGAATAAATGTATTGTGACTTCTATAAGAATTAGCTGGTAGTGTTACTATTGCTACCAGGTATTCCTCTGATCCTTTCTCTCTCTTTTTCTATCTATTTGAAGAAAACTATGTAAAAAAAAGCAACAGCAAGGAAACCCACCACTGCGCTCATAAGACAGCTCTTATTTCCTCAGCTGTTCTGTACATAGAATGAAGAATTACTATTTAGGTGTAGTGGATATTCTGGCTTAATGAAGCTGATAAGGGGAAAGCATTCAAAGGGAAAGAAGTTCAGTTAATTAAGAAGCTTACATTATCAGTGCATGTGTTCTAGCTGTCTATGTCTCTTACATGTTTTGATTTTAGAGAAATCATGTACGTCTAATGTTGTTCAATGTCATTTTACTGAAACTGGTATTTGAGAAACTTGTTGAGAAAATTAGAAGTGATGAAGTAGCCCAAGGAGGTAATGTCAGAGCGCACAGGAGATTCTGATGTGAAGACCTAGCTTCCTAATTGTTATTATGCTTACAAGGACACCTTTAAAAGGAAAATGAATGCCTTGCTTCACACCTGCTGTAAAAGGTGCTGCAACTCTGGAGCTTGCTTAAATCATTCTTCCTGAAACAAACTACCCAATGGAACTCAGGCCATTTAATTTCCAAATACCAGTAATTAAAATGAGTCACATCATCAGAGTTTGGCAGGGTTACAGCCTTCTTTTATTTTTTCATTTTCACATAAATTTCAGCGAAGGTCAGATTTGTTGGGGGGAGGAGAAGAACCTGCCTGCTTTTGTGCTCACGGGAGGTTAAAATATGACTTGTTCACAGTGTCCCTCATAGTTCAGGACTTAATGGTCCTTGACGGGGATAACCTAGAAGTTAATTTTACTTTGTCCCCCAAAAGCAGTCATTGTCACTGCAATCCTTCTTGCAGGCTGAAGGGTATCTTCACCACCTGATCAGACTTTCAATAGCGATTGATGAGCAATATCACCAACCAAGAAGCACTTTGCTAGTGCTTTATGGTAAAAGACAAAAAGAAAAAGAAGGAATGGTGCTAGCTTACCTTTTCATAACTTTATGCCTTTCCAGTGTTCCTTACTTTAAATGTCCACTTCTGCTATTTGTAGAAGTCAAAGTCAAACAGTGCAACATGAGGAACTGCTGCTTGCTTTTCCTCCATACTGCTGGAGTCCTGCCAGGGAGAAGGATGAGTACATAACGGAGATACACATCCTCTTTCCAGTTTTGTTATCCAGAGCAGAGGGATGCTTGAAGCCAGAGGTGAGCACCATCAGGAAGGCCTGTGCTCTAATCTCTGCGCAGCAGTGTCCCATGTGCAAAGAAACCTCAAAAAAATTTTAATTTCCAGACTCTGATAATCTCTAATGAAGTCAATTTGGCTAGCACATCTTTGAAACACATACACATGTGATTTCTTTTTTGTTTAAACTTATCCAGATTGGGGAATACTATACATGGTAGGCAGAGCTTTGACAGCAGAGCTGCCCTCCAGCCCCATTTAAAGTCACTGTTCTAAGACCCAAACAATAAATCATCTCAAGTAAACAGCTGTAAAAGTATTTTAATATAGGCATAACAGTATGCTTTTCCTCTTCCCTGACTTTTGTACTGAAACTGAAAAATCTAATGCTTAATTCTTCAGGGGGGTAACATCCATCACAAAACCATTGATATTTATTGAAAAACAGCTAATGAGAGAAAATACAGGGCTGTCTTACCAAGTACTACAACTCTAAGTAATAGCTTCATAAGTTCACAGAAGCTAAAACGAACCATGGTATCCTAGAGTAAGCTCTTACACAACATTGATATTGAAATCTTTATGGTCGTAATTTTTTACAAACTTAGGGAACAAAAGATAAGTGATCAATGTAAATCACTTGGATAAGTAACTCTTGACAAGACAATGAATTAGAAGGAACAAATTGACCTAAAACTAGGAACCAGAAACTTCAATAGGCTGGTTGTCCAGGAAGCTTGGCTATACCACATGAATCAGTTAAAAACATGCCTTTTAGGTGAACTTAACTAATAATAATATGAAGACCACACCTCTAGAAATTAGGATACCCACCTCCACCTGAAGACCCTCACCCACTGAGCTCGTGCAGTAACATTGAAAGACAGTGCACCTTTAAATGAAGATGAGGACACTATACACCAATCAGCTTTAAAATACTGAATTATGGGCACCCGTAAAAGGCTGATAAACGATGAGTGTGGTAAACATGCTAATTTGCAATGTGTAAATGAATGACTGATTTAGTGCTGGGTGTGCTAGCTTTGTGGGGATACCCCCTAGCACCGCTTTCTGCGCAGAACCGGCAATAAACAGCTAATACCTCGACTCTGTGCGTTATTGGCTCGCACACCGGGTGAACGATCCCACAGTTCTGGGACGACGTTTTGGCACCCCAAATGGGACAGTCATAGGCCTTGCCCGGTTCATCTGGTTGACTCCCGGCAGCGGGAATGGCACGAAGACTCTAGCGTGCACCAAACTTTTGATCGGGGACTCCGGACGATCCCTTCTCCACACCGGGGTGGCCAGCAACTCAACGGTGCAATGCCAAATGGAGGTATTAGAAGAGTACAGAGGGAAGTTTACTCTGGGGTGTGGTTGTTGCTCCATTTAGAAGCCCTGCAGGCATAGTAATTAATATCTTGATTTTATATCTTATTTTGTATTCGATGTTTGGTACTTGGTGTTTCTACACGTAGATGCGTGGCGGAGAAAAGGTCCTTTCGCCTTTGCTGACAATAGATTGGAAACGAGTGTACGAAACCTTTTATCATAAATAGGTGCGACATTTTCAACTCTGAGTGCCCTTTTACCTGTTGGGATGCATTCTGAAAAATTTAAATAAGTTTGGTGGGGACCCTATGACTAAAAATAAGTTGAAAAGATACTGTCCTCAGTGGTGGCCACAATATCAAATGGGAAATAGAGAAAAGTGGCCAGAAAATGGTTCGTTGAAATATAATACTTTGTTGCAGTTAATGCTGTTCTGGAAACAACAGAGAAAAATCTGAACCAAAGGTCCTTCTATCCCCTAAGGAAAAGGGGTCTGAGCTCAGTGCCTGAGGGTGGGCATGCACTATGCAATCCACTGTAGGTAGTGATATTAAGCCAGTTCAAGTGTCAAAAGCAGATTGGGTAAATACCAAATCTCAATTTACCCTTCCACTTCAGGAACCACCCACGGCACACCTGCGACCATGCAAGGTGGGTGGTGGAGGGCTGACTGCTGTGGACATTTCACAGGTAATTGAGGACCGTGACTCATCCCCCCAAAAATGCTTCAGGATTCAGGCTCTTGTCACTGTGCTCACAGGAAGCCCTGAGAGGAGGAAATCTTTGTGTGGCTCTGTGAATCACCTGTGTTTCTTTCTATTCTTATAAAAATACAGTTCATATGAGCATCAAATAAGGAATACCCATTTACTCTGAGCAGCACACATATTCAGCCTCTGCATTTACAGCCCCCCGGCTGGGTGTAATTCACAACATACATTGTCCTGTAATACACCCAACAGTGTCAAATTCTGAACTTCAGAGGGAAAAATCACAGACTCGGTTAAAAAAGCACATCCAACACCAGCGGTGGTTTTCAGGCATTGCTAAGCACAACATCTGAGCGCTGGTCCATGGAGCATCCCAGACTTTGCCTCCTCTCATAAAATAACAAAATCTTCTAACGACCACAGACTCCTAAAGGCAGAGTCTTTCTAGTCATTGGATCAAGACCTCTCATTTCAAGGTATTTCACCTTGTTCCTTCTGCGGCTTGCCTGGTGTCTTGGCCAAGCTTCCCCTAGTGATACAAGAGTCTTGCAGATGTTATTCTCAGGGCCACGTTGCTCCTGGTAGGCCTAGACCTTGTTCTGGGGGCAGGAGGCTCACGATCCCAGTCCATTTGGCAGGCCAGCTGCAGCCTTACTGGAGTCTCTGCTGGATTCATGCACATTTTTGCTCCCTCACTGACACCGAACAGTATCACCACTCCACTGTTCTCCCATGATCCGCTTCCCCAGATCTTTGACTAACGCAAAAAATTCTAACTTGTCAGAAGACAAGTTGACCCAATGACCAGATGAGTGTTACCACTGACTCTGGAAAGGGACAGTCTTTCTGTTACAGCAACTTTTAAAACATTTTTATTTTTAAAGCAAAATTTCTGCAATAGATATAATTAAATCATTATAACATAAAATTATGCTGTATTCATAAATTTCAAAAAAAGCGCATGGCCACATTTTGAAATATAAGCTCTTCCTAATAGATCTGAATTTGTCTGGTTCATTTAGTACTGGCTTCAGACAAACGGTTTTCCTGTTCAAAGGAAAGCTGTAGGACTGCATACCTCTTGGCCTCCATGTAGATAGCTACTACTTGTGTATGGAAGATGCTCAGAATCTTGTGCTATAAAATATTTCCTCAACAGGAATCCACTGCAGAAGCACTGGCTTTAGGAGAGCTGTGACATTTTAGCAGCAGGGCATTTGTCTCTACAAAACTACATTAAATGAAGACAAGTTCTGGAAACAGGTCCAAAGAAATCTGTTGCTGTATGATGGTTTTTGTACGTGACTCTCTTCTAAATGCTGTGGATGTAAGGCAAAATCACTTAAATTGAGTTATAGAAAAAAAGCCTACATTCACGTCTCCAATTGTGAAAATATTGCTTCGATTATACATATGACCCTAATGTTATTTTTTCAAGAAAATGCCTTTGATTTGTTGAGCCCTGCAAAGATGTTGCCATGATAATTATATTTATTCTTATGAATTTTGCTTTCTGTTGGGAAGATGTATGTGGTCCTCTGATGGGTATAGTCATTCTAATGGCTCTTCAAGGGAATGTTGCTCCAGAAGCATCTCTCTGAGCAAGGCAAGACATTTATTGGAGTTGTCAAAATAAAAAATTATATTGAAAATTGTTTCAATGCTACTGCTAGAGAAGTCAAACCTGTCTTCTTTTTCCTAGGAGGGCCAGTCTTACCAACTTAAGCAGGCTGGTAATATTGACTTCCTTTGGGAATTCAGCAGAACCCTTGCAGATAGCAGATCATTGGCAGGGCCTGCCAGACCAGTCCTAAACCTCCCTTGGCATTTGAGGAGGGGCCTATCTGGCAAATTTTGCACAATAGGAGTTGAATGCACACCAGAATTATGTGTTTTTAAAAGCCATTTAATGTTAAAGAAAAATCAATGACAAATATATACAAATGGGTGGAATAGTTTTAAATACACCCTATACTATAAGTCCTCATCACAGCTGATGTCATTACAATAAAAGCTGTGTTATTATTTATAATTAATAGTAAACACTCAAAACATAATTTGGATTTTTTTCTGTTATGCACAGCAGATGTTTAGGTTAATATTACACTGTCTCTTAACTATGATAAAACCTTGTGGCCTTGAAAGATAAGTAAATATGTTTCCTGATCCATGTTACCTTAGTAACTGATGAAGTCGCCTTATGAGTACTAATAACTGGAAAGGTGAAAGCAGTTTGTTTGTTTCAAGTGGAAATAGGAAACTTTTTTTTCCAATTATATGAAAATAGCATATTCTTTACTGTGATCTGCTTGTATTGTGGGAATTAGCCTCTCTCAATAAGCATCAAGTTACTTGTCAAACAGCATGTGCAGTTAAAACAGGTTTTGTATGGAAAAAAGCGTAAGCAAACAAAATAATTTATTTTTATACAAAGCAAAAAGTACTTGAATAGTCAGCTGTTAGAAAAATTCTCTTCACTGAGACTGCTCACATGAGTAAGGATTATTCCGTTTCACAGGCCCTGTCTTTGCATTATTTTTTACTAGAGCCATCTCTTGTAGAAGGTTAACACAAAGAAGCATGTAGCGGTACCAGGAATAATCAAGTATATTCCCTAAGCTGAAATTTCATAGTAGTAAGAATAAAAGGCAGAAGGTGAAAAGAGCAAAAAAGAAGTGCAAAATATTCCTTAAGGATGCATATAGGCAAAACAGAGACCATTATCATCCTTTTTGACCTCCTCTAGTATTTCTGGTTTGGCTGTTGTTTAACAAGATAGATGTCTCCATTTGGACCCTTTTTACTCTCCTGCACACACAGAATAGAGGTAATATTATTATTACGGAATTAACAGAAGACTAGATTGAGTGTAAAAACGAAAAATGTGATCTGGTTTGATCTAAATAAGTATATGTTTAGGAGGTAGCACTCATTTCAAGAGGTGCTTAAACACCTCCTAACGCTTGCGCATTAAACACGCGCTCATTTCCCAGATGTGCTGGCAGCTCCTCGTTCTTTCTCAGTTATGCCCCTCATTAAAACCAGGTACTTCCATGAGGTCCTGGTAAGTGCCTGCAGGTGGGCAGCCCAGTTTCTCGGAAGGAGACTTTCCCCAGGAGCGCTCTCAAGCCCCGTCAGGTGTGAATTCTCTGACGTCTGCTAAAGTGAGGTCGCATTGCTGCATTTTCTTAACCACTTGTTTAAAAGTTATTTATAGGGAGCTAATTGTCTTTGGGAACTCTGTCCCCTGACAAATTTAGATAAAATTGGTCCGTGAATTGAATGCCATTATAAATTGACATATAAGGGTATATAGACGTCTACAGAGAAAGAGAGTGCACATGCAAGCCTTAGGAAACCGAGCTAAAAAAAAAAAAAAAAGGCAAAATAAGACTGTGGGATGATGAACAGAAATGAAGGGGGCATGTTTTCCCTTTAAAAACAAGATTAAAAAAACAGATTAATTATTCAGTTTGGGAAAAGAAAGCACAGAAAAGATACGTGCATATGACAGAATGCAGAGAACAGAGAGGGCCAACCGAGCCTTCCTGTTTTGAAGGACAAGAGGGCAGTTTCTGAAAACACAAGGTAACAAACAGAAAATAGAAAATACTTGAGGCAAATGGCTTAGGTTTTTAAAAGGCTCCAACGTACAAAGAACAGCATCTGCAGTTGCCATAGCTGAGCCAGCAAATACAGTAACTATTCATCTTAATAATTTGGAGAAGAAACTAATTGCCATGAACCAAAAAGTCAGCCTCCTCACCATGATATATTATAGGCTAGCATTAGCCATGTTACAGAATAAAGCGCTGGACTTTCATCTGAAGCACTTCACGGAGTGAGCGATCATCAGAGCCAGCACACTGGTAACAAAGGGGAGAGCTGCACGTTGCCACGCTTTGCAGTGCCTATAGCTCGGCTGCCATCCCAATCAGCAGCAGTACTCAATAGTAAATTTTAGGAAACCGTCTCCTTTCTTATTTTGTTTTGTTTTTTTTTTTTAATAACAGTAGGCACATCCTGCAACAGCGTCAACAGCGGCATTGCTTAGTAAGGAATTTGAAGGGTTTGAAAAAAATAGCATTTCCCCATTCCAAGGAAGAGAAGCTAGGTTTGATTAAACAATAAATATTGATTATTCTTAGAAGTACAACTTTGTGGGTTTATTATGGACAATTTCTTGGGTTTATTGTGGATAACATGTACCCTAAAAGAGAACAGAGAAATATCATTCAAACCTCTCATAGGAGAGGTGCGTTTTGGAAAAGTCATTATAATATTTTAACTAGCTTCTAAAGTGTTCTCATATTTACACTAGGATTGGTATTATCTTATTCTGTGCTTTGGTTTGACCTTGTTCACCTAGATACCATGAAAACAAGCTGCTTATTTTTTCTTCCTGACAAATATGCTAAGGCCATACTTAATCAATTACAAGTACTAACAGAACTCCTTCAAATGAAATTGTCTCTAAAACAAATTGTGATTCTTCAGTGTATTGTGTCATTTGTCTTATGCTTCTGCACTGAGGTCTCATTTTTATGTAATATGCTGTTCATTAGTCTCCTGTGATACTCCAAACTTTGCTGTTTAGTACTCGAAGGAACAAATACACTGACTTTTGTATTCCATTCTGCACGTTCATCCGACCCAGGGTTTACCTTATTTTATCAGGACACAAGTCCAAATACATTTTAAATTACCTGTGGTGTTACAGAAAAACTTACTTGAGAAAACTGAAATTGTATTAAGCTCCTTCTAAATCTTGATAATTATTTTTATGTTGCAATAAAGCCATCTTTCACATTTTATAGGGACAAGAGAAAGAAAAAAGGTATATTTTTCCACAGGTTTGAAAACTTAAACCTGTTGTCTTCTTATGGAATTTGTGCTCCCAATTTCTTTACATGAACTTGAAACTGCAAAACTGAGGTTTACTGATTTATTAGGTAATCACCTCAGTGCTTTTAAACGTTAGTTTCCTCCTTAGAAAACAAGATATAAATTCACCTGCCGGTTTACCTTCATTACCCATCTAATCCCCGTCTATTTGAAGCATCTCAAAATATTTAGTGTATTCATTCTCACAACATTGTGTGAGCTACAGAGTGCCATTATCTTCATTTTACAAGAGCCTGAGGTCATACAAGAAGTGTGTTTCAGGGCAAGAAACTGAATGAGTCTCCCAATCACAGGCTAGGCCTAGTGCCTTAAAGATTTGTACCTGTATGAGTTTTCATCCTCTTAAGATGAATAAAAATTGTGAAGCAGAACAAGCAAAAAAGTCAGCTGATTGACAACGTTATCTATTCAGCTTTGGTATTTCTATTCATTCATTTCTGGTTAAAATTGTAAGAAGCAGGAGACAGATAATTAAAACTGAAAAGCTTAGAATAAGTGGTAGAATGAGCTAATGCATTAACCTTTTACTTTTTACTCACAGTTTAATCCAAAGTAAATGTTATTCTGGAGGAATTTTAAGGTCACTAAATGAAATTTAAAAAAAAAAAAAAAGAAAAGAAAAAAAGGAAGAAAGACAATCTAACATCAATGTCATTTTCCTTCCAGTACTAAGACACTGTGAAGCTGCTGTTAACCTGCCATAGGTGAGTGGACCTATGCAAACGTATATAGCTACTGATATGAAGAACAGCGATAGGCTGCGTGTGCTTCTCTTGAGCTTCTTTCGGGACTGAACTGTAAGATGTAGGATTTCTTTGCATCTCACAAAATCACTGTTAGTGTTCAGTTTAATAATAGGCAAGAAACTAAAGAAACTTGTGGTGTAAATAGCCAAGTAGTAGTTTTCTGTTCTTTAAAACTTCTACTCACAGAAAGCATAAGACAAATACAAGCCACCAAATATGAATCTGGATTTCAAGATGAAACCTGATGGATTTCAGCATGGGATCAAGGTCCTCAGATAGTATAAGGTAGCATTTCTCACCCCAACTCCATGCTTTCCAGTAACAGTGGTGTACAGTTCCAGCTTAAGGCCTCTAAAAATAAGGATTGTTTATCATTCTTAGATACAGCTTTGATTTTAAACATGCACAAAATTCAGGAGTGTTGGACCTGGGAAAAAGGGCAAGAGTTTCAGGTCCATCTCTGGCTATACCTCTTTATAAAACGACATAAGTAGAAGTGCAGAAGGGAAGGGAAGGAAAACAATTCATCACCATATTTCCATCACCAGAGACAGACTGGACACACTGAAAAATTAAAAAGAACATTTTGTTATTGCCTAACTATACACTTAGCCTCCCACCTGCCTCTACTGGCCTGCATGGTAATCAGTGACAAAGGACAAGATAGGATATTACAGCGTATATCACACAGAGTATAACAGTGCAGCATGACCTACAGCATGCTATCTCAGAAAAATGCATCCCACTCATGCAGTGACATCACAGGCATTTTCAACACCTTTTAAAATGTACACAGATCCCCTGACCTTTGACTTTGTGTGCTGCAAGGAAGGAGATTTAACTCAGTCTGAGTCATGGTCCAGCATGTCAGATTCCAAAGAAAAAAGGCCAAAGTCAAAAGGTACGCATGGGTACTATATTTTAACTCATCATAACTGCCAAAGATATCTTAATACGTTACACAAAGTTAGTTTAATTTCTTAGGCACTTGAGAGAGTGAAAGACCACAATACTATTTCCTAATTTGCCGTGGAAGGTCACCTGAATATTGCACTTCCAAGCCCTGGTCCCACAAAACTGAGATGATGTGAAATTATATTGTCCCATTCCTTTATCTCCCTGATAGGAAAAAGAAGTCATTCCCAGCGCCCAGCAGTCAAGCCTGCTGCCAAATCCCCTCAAGAAAGCTTTCCCAGGCAAATGAATCCCAAGAAAAACAGAAAAAAAGTAATAATGAAATGCCAAAAATGCTTGGCAGTGGTAAGGAAAATGTTTCTGGGACAGGATGACCCAGCTATCACCTTTATTTATAACTGCATAGATCAGGCTAAATTATGATTATTTGTATTGCTTATTGCTAGGCTCTGCAAACACTGGACTCCAAAACAGTTTTCATCCCGCAGAGTCTGCAGGCTAAGGCTAAGTAATTTATAAAAAGATGATCGAGTCAAACATATATGCGTCACATCCCTAGAATTAAAATTAATAATGCTTGCAAAAGGCATGCCTCAGAGGTAATGCCTTAAAGGGTTTAAACATATTCATTAAACTACTTTGATTTCTTAGAGATAATCCTTACTAAATATTTTGTTCTTCAGTTTCTTCTTTTGTAATAGTGCTAAGCAAAACAATGTGGACTCCGTAGAAATATTTTGGCTTTCCTAAAGATTTGAATTGTAATGAGATGGGAGAATGAATAGGCAAAATAAGAACTTTTTTTTTCTGAGGTTTAAATTAAGATTTCTGTTTTGTTCTCAATAGAGAAAACACATTATTCAAGAGTCAGCCACACACAAGATAGAGATATGAGTCTACCACCCTAACAGAATATTAATCCTACCTGTATAACTGATTTTACTTTTTTCCCACATAGTAGTCTGAAAAAACCATTATTACTGGGTGGGTGTGGGTGTGGGTGTTATTATTTTCATACTCAGAGGACCAAGCTCAAGATGTTAAGGGTTGTCCAAAAATGTATTTAGAGACAGTCCCTTTTTTGAAAAGCTTACAATTTAAGTAGAGAAGAGAGAAATCAGAAGGGGAGGTCTGCCAATAAAGACTTATTTGCCCAGAGTTTTGCAGAATTTAATTATTATATTTATTGGTATCTAATTCCAACAGCAGCTCTGATCTAAAAACAGGAACACTAATAACTAAAGCTTATATTTTATATTCCACTGAACACTGAAAATAACTAAAATCTGCATGTGTGTGGATGTGTGTGGATGCGTTGGTGTGTATGAAGGTCTGAAATCTACAAAATTATGCTGAGAGTCTTAGAGAATAGCATACATGTGGGACTTTTTTTTTTTTTCCCCTATCTCATTCTGGGAAGAAATGTTATAGAAATGGAATTTCTGCTCTTTCATTTCTTGGCCCAGGAAGCACATCCTGCATGAGACCAATCAGAAATGATAGCTTGGAACAATAAAATATGTGGGCCAGATACAGAAATGCAACATCTCTGAGGCCATCAAATCTCTATCACTGTTGTTGAAATTGTCCAACATTTAAAAAGTGTTTAAGGAGGACTAACAGACAGATGGCAAACTCACAAAAGCTTTGTTCTGCTGGGAAACTGTGCTGGAGACTTTAAAAAATGTACCAAACTCTAGTGTCATGAATGATGGTTATTTTTCCTTTGGTTTGAGTTTTGATTAAGATGTGACAGGAGCTCAGGTCTCACCAGAGTTTGTTAGCTTATTCTTAATTAGTTCATGAGCCCTGTATGTGATGGCTCCTAAAGGTTTGGTTGTCCCAGTTAAGATTATGTTGGGCTCTATAAGGTGTATACGAAGAAGTTACCTTCACTGATCAGGTCATGGCATGTCATCTTGTCCAGCTGCAAATGACTCAGTCTGGTAGTCATCTTTCAAAAACTTAAAAAAGGATTATTTTAAAAATCAGAACTGTGTGCCTGGCACAGCCTTATGGCTGATAGGCATGAACTTCAAGTAAAGCACCAGCTCATCTTAATAATATTGCAGCTGTGGAATTGTCTACTGAAATTTTAGCAGTACACTTGAAATGCCTGAAGGGTACGATATACATAATTTCAATAAGCTGGTAGTATTGTAGAGCTTGAATTGGAAAGTGATTCATTCCTGGATACTCTTAGCATACAACACACTGCTGATAAATCAGACATGAAAGAATTTGTGATTCAAATTAAAACTTGTTTCAAGTAAAAGATACATTTTGTTGTTGGTGAGCCCTGAAGATTAGTAGTTTAGCTATGACAAGCCAGCCAGACTGTGTTGTGAAACATATGTAATAATATTAAATAAATTATGGACTCATGCTGTGTATTCCTGGTTCTATAATAGAAGTGAGAGAGGGAAGGGAGGCAGGGGAGCAGATCTTCCTTCTTGCCCGCCATCTCTGCAAGACAGTCTTTCCTCTAAAGGATGCAGGGAGACCAAAAGCTGCTAAGTATCCACATCCAAAGTTCAGATCTCCAAAATTCCTGCTTGCTTTCAACTTACCTCTGAGGACATCTAAAACTACTAGCTTTCATGAATACTTATACACAGGAACATAGAAGCCACTTCAGGATGTGCCGAAAAAAACCCCTAGGTTGGACAGTGCCAAGCAGAAAACTGAAAACTCACTTCAGCAAACAAATAATGTCCCAACTGTCTCCCTTTCCACACCCAATGGAGCACGTGAAGCAGACTTCACAGAACACGGCTTGTTCCCTTTCACCTGGAAGTTCAGTGGTTAAAACTCTCATGCAAAATGGGAATTGCACAGATTAGTTTTCCTCTTCTGCCTGAGGAAACCAAAGCTTTATATGTCACTCCTCCCAGAGGTGTGTCTACCCTGCTCTTAAAATCCTACATGGACAGAAATCACTCGACTTCCCAAGGCAATTTGCTTTACTGCTGCACAGTCCTCCATCTTGTATTTCACCTTTTTGGTGACAATTTAAGCTTGTGACTTCTCGTCATTTCCAGAAAGGAGAATAATGCACCCACTTGCTGTGGTTTTCCTTACCAGCAATGCAAGAACCACTTTGATCATCCTGTTACTCTTCTGCACACACTCTCTACACTTTTGGCACAGTGTCTGGAGTTGGATGCCACCAACTCCCCGCTATGCTGAGCAAAGAGTCCTTGACATGCCTTAAAAACAATAGCCTTGTTTATGCATCCTAATTTGTAGTATGCCTTTTTCACAAGAGGACATTGCTGACTCACATTCCATTTGTCACCCACTGTAGTCCCCAGATCCTTTTTGAAGGACTGCTACTAGCCAGGTGTTCCCATGTGAAACATGGTCTTTTCTCTCTTTCTCCCTCTCTTTCTCTCTCAATTTTGATTTTTTTGGGGGGGTGGGTGTCTCACGGGTAGTCCTACAGGATGCCATAGTATTTGATCTGAAAGGTTAGAGGTGTGGTTCTTCAGGAGGGATTTCAAGCTGTAGAACCCAAATGACTACGCTGTCTCTGTACTCTGCAGTCATGAATTGCTCACCCAGGCCTCTCTAATTGTAATGCCACAATTTTCCTGTGTTTTGAAAACCAAATCTTCAAAGGGTCTGGAGATTTAAAGGCTCTGCTGAAGCATTTGGTGCCCTTTGTGTAGATCACCATCTCCTGAATCACAAAGACTGGACTCAGTTATTTGCTCCTGTAGGGATAAGACGTTTTGGTGAAGTCCCCATGTGAGTTGGTTTTAGCTCTATCCACTGAAACTGTACTGGCACAAAGAGAACTGCCAAAGGTGAAGGTCAGATGAAAACCAGCATCTAAAAGAAAAATACATACACAAACCCTTCTGGATCCTGTGACTTTTCCCTTTGAAAAAGTCAAATTTGACTCACTATCAATGCTAGTAACACATGCCTAGTTATAATGAATAGTAAGTGCCCTGTTTGTATTTGACCTGAAAGTAAAATAGATTTTGAAGTGTTAGGAAGCAAGCAACATCAAACAGCCTGAGAGTTAAATACCTTACTGCAATGGCCTGAAACGAATGTGACCCAGCAAGGCTTTGTCGGGAGCCAGAGGATTTTTTTGAAACCGTAACGCTATTCTTGTGCACGGTACGCACACAGTGCGAGGACCTTGCTACCCAAAAAAGCAGTCTGGAAGCGCATTTTACAGCAGGCTTTTTTAAAATACTAACTGCAGGAGCTCTTGTCCTACCAAGGGGCATGGACACGGACTGTTTCAGCACAGTTGACTCTTTCCCAGCCGTGGGGAGAGAAGGGGACGGGCAGGAGATGGGTCCTGACTGGGGGAGATGGGGAGGACGGCCAGGTACGGCCCCAGGAGGTCTCCCCGCGGGTGGAAGGACGTCAGGAATCAAGGTCTCCTATCTCTATTTGGTACCTGCACAGGGACTCACTGGAGTCTTCAACTAATCACTAATTATTGGCGAGAATGTGAACAAGAACATTAGCTGCTTGAAAGTTGCTGGGAGCAGGAGGAAGAAGGGGAAAGAGCACCAAGGGTTTCCAGGATGTGTCCTCTACTTCCACATACACCATTCCAGAAAAAATTCAATACTGAATTTTGCTGTAAATCCTGCCATAGTCCTGTGAGGTACTCCTGTTACTTCCATATTACCAACTGATACTATAGAAAGGGTTAATATTTCTTCTGTTTCTCAAAGTGCCGTGACAGTCCAAAAAGTGACCGGAATTACTAGCCAACTGGCATGACGCTAATGCGAGTTCTCTAACCGTGCAGCCGCTGCCCTGGCATTCTCTGGTATGTAGAAAGCAATAGTTGCATATATGAATTACACCGGCAGGGAGACAGCAAGTTTGTGACAGTGCTTAGAGGAAATCTGAATGCACGTGACATTTACACAGAACAGAAACGGTAGTGTGCAATGATGTTTCCTTTTTACTGGTAATTTAAACAGTCCCTTTTGTAACTCGGGCACTCTGGCATACGACGAAGCGAGTAGAAATGTATTTTTAAGTTAATGCATAGGTTTAATGCCTTTAAATGGTTTTAATTACCTCCCTCCAAAGCTTTTTGGCATGTGTCAGCTCGGATAAATAATATCTGCAATGTCCTGCTTGCTTGCGTCTCTGTTATCTTGGGGGATGTTTCGCAGGTTCCCAGACCTGGGTCCTTGGCTGTCACAGATCGGCAGTGACTACCTAGAGCACGTGTAGCGAGACTGATTAATATTGACCGCGGGTAGCACTCCCCGCCGCACCACCGCCGCGGAGGCCTTGACAGCTCCATGACCCTCGTCCCCGCACCGTTCCCTCCCTCCAGCTCCCTCCAGTTCTGCTACTTGAACAAAGCATCACATCAGCATTGTTTACTGCAGGAACTCAGCCAAGGAAGTCATAACAAGACAACAGACATATAATCTGATAACCTTGTTAGCTTGGTTCAATCAGAGCTCCTAACAAGTAGAAGAGTTTAGTAAAGTGCAATAAAAATATTACAATATTTGTTGTCAATGGCTTTGCAGCTTTGTCTTTGAAAACGTAGCATTTCTTGTGCTTTTATTTAAGATTAAAGCTAAGCTCAAGGACACTAAACAAAACAACATGAGCAAGGTCAGACATGACTTAAAAAAAAAAACCACAGCAAATGTTAACTAGAGCAAGCAGACAGACTTCTTCATTGTGTTCAAATAGCAGCAAGTAAAACTATATAAAAAGATGTGAATGTTCCATTCCAAAAATCTCAGCACAGTAACAATCTACAATGCACTGTTTCGTATTTTACTAGGACTAGGCTGCGACAGTGCCCCAAATCCTAAATGAAGAGCAACGTGTATTAGCACTGTCATGTTCGCAACTGAAGAGCAAATCGTTGACCCCGACCATGTCGAAGCAGCTGTGGCATCACCCAGTGCTCCTCTGGGAAAACAGTCTGAACTGCCCAAACGCCTCCCTTCCCACAGCAAATTCCCTGATCCGACCGGTGCCCCGTAGCAGGAAAGAAGCCAGAAGGCAGCAATTCCCACGCCACCGTCACTCCTGGGCCGTGCTTCCCGAGAGAGAGTGCGTGTGTGTGCGGGCACGTGTACTAGTTAGTTAACAACCGACAGGTCGTAAATCGTATTTTTCTTTATCTGTGACTATTAATTTTCTCTCCATTGCCCAACCATAACGACTGTATCTTTCATTTTAAAGCATTCTGGGTTAAAGTTCATTGAAGACATTTATAAATACTTGAACAAAAAGTTGCGCGCAGTATTAAATAATGTCTGTAATAGCTAGAAAGGGAGAATGTATTATCTGTGGTCTCAACTTTCTTTCTCTGGAGGAATCATATATCACGTGGGATAGGAATGTCATTTTGATTGTACCATTTCCCAGATGCTAGAGAAGAGTCATAACGTGAGATGCTGTTTAAGCATGGAGGTTTTTTTAATTAAAGGAATGAAAATTAATGAAATTGGTAGCATTGTTCTACTTTTAGGCAAGGTGAGAGGAAAAAAAAATTTACCATATATAAATAGTTGGAGGAAACCCTGCAACCCAGATTCATCTGTCTTGCAGTATTTCTGAAAGTAGCAGTAGTGACTAAAAAGTAAACTCTTTCCTGGGCAATCTGCCGAGCACTGAGCACTCCTGAAAATCAGGTCACTTGTCTGTGTGCCAGAAAATAGATTTAGGGATCTAACTTCAGGCAACCAGTCCTGAAAGTACAGTGAAGGATCAGTCTTGAGGAAACTTACTGCTCCATCTGTATAGTTACATCAGTGTAATTTTCCACGTAGGCATTCTTTTCCTAGAATAAATTGTCTTGTTTATCTTAGGGAAGCTATCTTAGGAGCTGCTTTCCCTGGCAGAAAACAGTTGCAGTTATACCGGTAGGTCTGTGGATTGTTTCTATTAGAACAGCCAGCACAGTAAAGCTATGAATTTTGAGGAAAGGAAGCTATATTTTTAAAATGCAGTTTCGGCAGTATAAGTGCAACTCACTAGGAAGTCCTGCTGACATGACTGCATTGGAGATAGTGTTTTATACCGCTTCAAATTGTGCTACCTGAGCTAGCAAGAATGTGTCTGTATTTGAGTGGCAGGACAGGGTCCTCACTGTGTTGGGTGGGAAGAGGATGAGGAGTTCCAAATCCATTTCACATGGTCAGCAGAGGCAGGGGAAATATCCTACACGGAGCTGTAAGGGATGGATCAGCCAGTTCCCTCTTCTTCCCCTCTCCTCCATCGTAAGCAGGCTACACTGATGTGCAAGTAATTATTTAAGGCTGGGGAGATTATTCCGACCTATAAAAAAACAGTTACACAGTAATCATTTTCCTTCACATATTTTTTCCTCAGCCTCATAAACAAGGCCTGAATGCTCCTCATATCTTTAAAAATCTCATTGTTTAGCAGGAAGCTTTTAGCGTTTTTATTTATTTTATCCAGTGGAATACTCAGAATTTTCTATGCTGAGTACATTACTGAAACCATATTTCAAATCACAGCACTCTGGGCTAACAAGAAAAAGGCTCCTGGGGGGGAGTTTCTTGATTTTTTAAAATTTTTTTTTTTCACAGATCACAAAAGACTTTAACAGCTTTTTTTTAATAAATACAGCTCCTACAAATACAATACTACTTCACTGGCACTGCTGTCTGAATCTCCATGTGCCTCTGAGCAATAATCCTCTGCTGAAGATCAAGAACTTCAGCTACGGTCCTGATCCAGCAAACAATGTAAGTACGAGTTTAAAGTGAGTATTATCTGCTTACCTGATTTGCTGGTGTCTGGAACAGAAAGGATGAAATTTCTGGTCTAGTAAGCAACCCTTTGAATAAGAGAGCTGAGGTCTGTATGAAACCATGCAACTGCTTACTTAATTTCTGCTGCTGGAAGGTGTGCTCTGGGTATTCTACAGCTGTGCTCCAAAACCTTGTAGAATATAAGTTTTTAGTTCTGCTAATGATGCATGATATGAAAGATTAGTGTTTGGATAGCTTTTAATCCCCTGAAACTTCTACTGAGAAAGAATAATTTTTCACTGAAGTGTATTAAATAGTATCAAAATAGTTTCACCTTTCAGAAAAATCCCATAGAATTAAAAGAAAATAAGGTTTTTTTCAAATAAATGTTTTATGACATTGAAGTAAATATTTTTAAGATCACAGGGAGTACTATTTATTATGCAGTTCAATAATATTTGTCATCAGTCTTTGTTTAATACTAGAAGAGAGAACAGGACTCTTCATTTCTATCCTCTTTTTCAGTTAGGGAAGGCACGTGGTGAAAGAGTATATCTGCATGGTTTTTGTGAGTTCTCTCTTATTGTATTCTCTAGTACTTGCAAGTCCTGTGTCATCTGAAGAGATTGTTGGTTTTTTCCAAGGTGAAACTTTGAATAAAATGACATTTACTATGTTCTTGTTTAATGAGCTATGTTTGATTTGTTAATTAGCATCTTAATGAATTTCAGGTGAAAGAACAAAAGTTATTTTCAGCCTTGAATAGAACTATTAAGGTTGTAAAAGTAGATTTTGGAAAGCATTTTAGACTTACTTTAAATATTTGTATTTAATCACCAGAAGTCTACTGCAGGTTGTGTCATCCCCTCTGGACTTGAGGAAGGTGCTGAGCACTCACAGGTCTTGTGGACCTAAAGAGGAGCTGGACATATTTTGCACAATCTCTTCTTTGATGGCTCAAGACATGCAGGCTGATCTTATTACCACATTCTCAGGAAGCATGTAAAATAAATTTTTTGGCATGCAGTAGCCATTTGCCCCATTAACTATATTCAGAGGAAGCTGATATTTTGTAGTTTCTCCGCTATATTTCTTTCCATTATTGGAAAGGTCTTTTCCAACCTAAATGATTCTATGATTCTAAGCTCTCAAGCAGCGCAAGGGCGACATGCTGGAGTCCCAGAAGCTGCCTGGCAAGGACCAGACGAGATGTCACCACGAGCCAGGCGGAGAGAAGGAGGGAAGGGGACTCTTTTCTTGCAACAAGCCCACTCGGTAGCTTTCAGCCAGCCTCCATACCGATTCTAACTCAGCTGCTGCTACAGTTTCAGCACAATTGCACTATCGGTAAAGAGGTATGACAAAACCCATATGTACACATTGATTGAGAAGTATAGAGTCGAGTTGTTAATTTCTTAAAAATTTCTAAATGCTTGAAGTGTAACTCGCTGAACAGCTTAACTCAGCTGATAAGCAGGAGCCTCATGCTCTGCTCCGTATTTTTAGGTATTAGATAAATAGTATTATTTTGGAAGCAAAGTTAATATTAATTAATGTTTAAACAGTAGTTTGAATATATTAATTTCAACATAAATCATAAATATTATTAAAAACTCAATTTCTGGCTTAAGACCTGGAACAAAGCCAAAGCTAAAGTCGTATTTTATTTCACTGTAATGTAGGACTTATTATAGACCCTCATTTAAAAAAAGAAAAAACAACCTGTTACCAAATTATAATCTAGAAGATGTCAGTAAAATGAAACTGTCAGCTCTTACTTAGAAAATCAGAAGTATTGTTTTTTTCCTTTTGAATCAAGCCTTTTGAGAATGTTCTTCTAAGCTCTAAATTGATACAGGAACCTAATTAAGACAGTGTCTCCTATGTATTTCAATATTCTGAAGTCCATTTCTTATTTCTCAGTGATCAGCACACGTTTTGGAGTGTATGAATACTTGGTCTCTCTTTATTTATAGAGTTGTCTGTATTTGTAGAGTTGTCAGTGCTTTGTGTTTGCCTGCAAGAGCTGCAGGTTAATTCAAAGCTGAAACAGACTCCCTGAGATACACCACTTCAAAAGATAAGAAGTTGACACCTGCCCCATTCATGAATAAATCTTCAAAAACAACATAAGCAGCTTCTGAGGGGAAAGTTCTACTTATGATTAAGCAGCTTAAAGAAGCACTCTAAAACTAAAATATAAAACAAAGGTTTTGTTTAAATCTAAAATATAAAACAAAGGTTTTGCCAAGTGCCTAAGCCTGTGAAGGCCAGTTCATGTTAAAAAAAAAACAACAAAAAACAACACCACCTCTACCTGATTTCATTGTTTTAAAGGGTGAAATACATAATTTGCTAGCTAATTTAGGGTGCTTCAGTACAGGCAGAAGTAATGACATATCCTAACCAGTATCACAGTAAGCACTGGTGAGGAGACTGGTCCCCAGGCTTTGTTCCAGCAACCTAATGGTGGAAAACTGGTCAGAGGATCATTTAAACAGCAATGGATTTCCCAAGAGAGATTTGTTCTTGCATAACAAAATCTCTTGCTTTAACCTTTTCCCAAAACTGTGAACTGTGAATCCCCCACAATAATTTAGAAATCTAATTTACAAAGAATGTTGATATTAGTTCTTCTCTTCCTGGGATCAGTTGACTTTCCCTTTAACTGCACCATCTTAGCTGAAGTCCGCAATGCACCATTTCTTAGGCTGCTTTGATGAAAAGACCTCAGGCTCCTCTTACTTGTCTCTCAGGTTAGGAGCTTATTTTGCCTTCAAAAACATGCTATAGGGCATTTATAGTTTTATAGACAAAAGGATCTTAACTAAAAGTTAATTTAGTTTCAAGTGGTTAACAATAAAAAGAAATAGAAGAGAGAAACAGTAAGCGTAAAAATTCATAGAAATATTTCCTACCTCTGCCTGTGTTCACCCTTGTAGTTAGGTGCAATGGATAAAATTATATTAAATACAGTTTATGGTTCAGATTCAATAATATGCTCCCAGGCCTGTGTGCAGATTTCCAGGATTTTTTCTGCCTTTCTTACAGTGTCTTTATTCTCTTATTCATCTTGCTTGTCTTCTCATTGTTCTTGTCATTATCAGACATTTTGTGCTTAAAGATCTCATTATTATCCGCACTTTTTCCCACAAAAAAGTTCAATTTATAAAGAAGAAAATAAAAAGAAAAAACAAAAGACCTTGTATAGTAACATAGCAGATAAGCCTCCTGTTCAACTATACATAACCATATTCCTAGAATAAATTAAGCACTTTCTTTCCACAATTCTACTTAGCTTTACAATCAAACTTTTTTGAGCTTCAGAAATATCCAGGTATGGGTGTGAATGTATGTTGTGTATGTGTGTATGCAGGAATGGAAACAAAGATGAAAACCAGCTTACTCAAATAGGTACAACAAGAACTCTCTGGCTATACCTGAAGACAGTGATCCCTAAAGAAATGGAGAATTAAAGTTTCTGTTTTCCTATTAAAAGGCAAAAAGAGAAGTTTGTTCCGTGCTAAACTGGGAGACCAGCCATGACATGGTGATGCCTGAAAACACCAGAAGGAGTCACGAAACATCAGGCAATTCTTGCATTTGCAAAAATTGGGCTGAATTATAGGGCTAAGACTGTCATCAAGCTAGCACTGAACTGGATAAGTAGAAAAATGGAGAGATTGGAAAGAGACTACATCGGTGATTTGAGGTCCATAAAGATGTCCATTACAGAAAAGAGAATGTTGTGATATTTAGAGTGTGATGAAGAAACCTCTGGAAGCCTGTGTGCTGCTTCTGTGTAATTCACGGAAGGGAACAAGTCCAGAAATTCTTTAACCATTTGCATACGTGAAATTTCTAAAAGGTTGTGCCTGTATGCTGTAAAATGGTTATATGTCAACAAATTGAGAAAGGTTGAGTCATGGATTAGCAGATTCTACAATGCTTACCCATGTAAAAAGAAGGAATAGTCCTTTCTGTTGCAAAAATATCTTATGGCGTGACAGAAAGATTCAATTGTCATAGTGATCCATTCCACCCACTTTTTCAATTTGTTAGCCATCTTTTACTTTGCCAGAGTAGGATCAACAATCATTGTTACATTGAGTCTTCAACCATTTGTGGAATGTAGTTAATTTTCAGGTGCCTCCAAAAATCAGATGCTCACATTATCATTCTTTAAATTACCCAAA
Source organism: Buteo buteo (assembly GCF_964188355.1). Taxonomy (NCBI): domain Eukaryota; kingdom Metazoa; phylum Chordata; class Aves; order Accipitriformes; family Accipitridae; genus Buteo; species Buteo buteo. The sequence continues at coordinate 5,389,677 of NC_134178.1, forward strand.
TCATTAGAATGGTCTTCAAGACCTTCCTGTCTTTACAAACCATCTCCACATACTCTTATGAAGAATAAACTTTGGATATGTACACTGGCTTCCAGTATTGTTCCTATAGATGCCACTATAAGTATCTTTTTCTACTCCTTTATTATGTTCTCCTTTTTTCATCCAACTAGAATGCTAGTCCTTTTTACCGTTATTCTAAGTTAATTCTTTTAAGTGTTGCTGCTTTCCAGGATAACCTCATAAACATTGTCCTATATTCTTCGTTCCTATGCTCTAGCAATATTAAGACATTCTTTCTTTGGATTGCAGTTTAAGCAATCCAGGCAGCTTTGTACGAGTGATCTGCCTCTTTTTATTATTTAAGCACCGCTTTCATCTTTGTGACATTGTAAACCTATATCAGCAAAAGTTTATATTTTCTTCCTGATAAAAGCACGGAATAATGCAGGGGCAATCAGTCGTCCTGGTGGGAAGACTTGAAACAGCCTTCTACTCGGTGACCATTGCCCACGGACGAGCGCAGCTGGAGAACCGGGCTTGGTTTTGTCCATTTCATATGGACCGGCACCGGTGTGGTGTCACGTGATCTCAAATTCTGTTCCCCGCTTTGTAAAGATATTCTTTTTGTTCCGTTCAGAAAACGAGGAGCCTATTAAGCCCTGTCTAAGATTAGCTGGCTTGAGACAGAACATAAAATTGAAAAGTAACATAAGACAAAAGCGGTATCTTTAAGGTCACATCACTGTGTATCATCTGTCTATATCGAAGCCTCGTAACCTTCCTGTCCAAATATTATGAAATAAAATGCTTCTTATTGTACTTTTATGAAGTCAGGAATCTTTCATTAAGAAGGCTCATCTTAAGGCCATAGCCCTTTGTTATGTTACTTCCGCAGGTACGTATGTGTTCTCCCGCTACCGTGTCTAAAGGGAGGAATAATACAGACATTGCTATAGTTATTGTAGTTGCGATGTTATCCGATCCAAATGTAATTGGAGTATTAAAATGTATGCTACTTGTGTGAAGGACAGTGTGTACCTTAAGAATTTTTTAAGAACTGGTAATAGTCAGGCTGTTTAAAAAAAGATTAAAATTAAATGTGTATTTTTCTCTATTGTGCTGCATCTGTTTTCTGTCAGAATGAATCCTGCTGATCTTGGTTTCAAGGTTTCCATTCTGTGTGCTTTTAAACCAAGGTCAAGCAGTAGGCAGCAGAGGGACCTTGAAGGTGTCATTGGCTAGAAATACATAAGCTTTATAGCTACACCACTAATTATTTATCATTCACAGAAAGAAATATAGATGGTCAAAATGATATAGATACTGATACTTCTGTAGCTGTATGCACGCCAGAATGGCAAAAGACAGGTGCTTAAGATTATTTGGCAGTGCATGTGAGTATACATGTATGTTTATGAGCGAGTACAAGTGTCTATATGGTGATATATTCCGACCCCTTCTTCTATGGCCAGAATGAAATTGTTTTCTGTATGTGCTATATTGCTCACACATACGGTCTAAGAAGCCTGAGAAATCTATGAAGGGAAAAATCATTTAACAAAGCTGTCTGTCTAGTACGATAATATACTACTATGTGTTTTTTCAAGGCTAACCTTGAGGTGGTTTCTCTTCATTAAAAATAAAGCCCTTGGAATGAGGCCTTACACCTGAGGAGGCAGACTGGGTTTTCTGAGGGGAAAAAAAGAAAATATTATTTTAGTAAATTGGGGCCTTCCCTGTATTACCTGTTGTGTTTTTCCTTAATTTTGCGATTGCCTTGAATAAGGTACAACATTCTTGTACACATTACCGGTAACTTATGGCTTCTCATACTTTATCTGTTTCATTTGAATTTCAAGCAGAGTTTAGAGGAATGGTTAATGTACGTTCAGAACAGATATCCTATTCGCCTAGGGCAGCTGCGACTTCTGAAAAGCAGCAAGCACAGAGCTTTACATTTGTCAGACAGAAACCATCCAGAATGACACGCGGGACTCTCAGGAGAAATATTTCCACATAAAGACAAACCTTCTGGCCCCAAATAACTCATCCTCTGCGCCTCCAACTCAGCACAGGAGCAGTTATTTCTCATCCGCTGTGGCCCGCTGGTCTCTGTTGGCGTAGCACACCCAACCGTCTTGATTCCTGAGTTTTCCAGCCCAGGTACTTGTTCAGACACACCATACCTCAGCCCCCGGCCGTGGGTCCAGATCCCCCCGAGACGTCGCACGCTGAGGTCCCGCCGTGGCACACAGACCAAAAAGGACCAGGGTGAGCATCCAGAACGGGCAGCTGGGAAATGTGCTTTAGCCGGGTGGGTTAGATGTTCCCTCAGGCACTGGGTGCTGGCGCTTTTAAGCTATGACTACATTAGCAAATAATGCAAAGCAATGGGAGCGGGTCTCCTGATGATGCCCCGAACCTGTCGTACGTACCATAAGCATTTCAGAGGGGGTTATGCCAGACGAGCTTTACTCTGGCTTTATGGATTAATTGCTCATTAGCGGCTGAAGTGCCTTACGTAGACACCAGGACAGTATCTGCCAGTTCACTTTCATCGAGGAATCTAGGTTGTGTCCTCCAAGACAATTCTCTGATGTGAGGCGTAGTAAGCGGAGGCAAAAATGCGATCGTGGTTCAAACTACAATATAAAGTAGACACACAGTCATTTCATGAGTGTGGCGTGTTGATATACCAGATCTGTATGGTCTTCTCCATTTTCTGTAGTCAAAGTATGGGAAAGTATTCAGGCTTCACAGATATAGATACTTTTCATAAGAAAAACACCCAGTCTTTGAAAGAGAGCATGACTTTGATTCATACAGTATATGGCTTTTTTATTCAAACTGCCACAAAACATTGAATTCATTTTTACTCAGTAAAAAAGTTGGAAGAAAAATTCCTTTAATAAACTTCTTCCCCTTCTTTAACATATGACTGAAAAGCTTTCAGCCCAGCTATCAAAATCATCACTGGTCTTGACAAAGTCGTATTTCATGGATTTGCCAGGGAACAATGACATTCCCTGATTAGGAAATGAAGATTCAGAAATACTTTTTCTTAAAAAAAAAAAATTATATATATCCAATTTAGGCCACATTACAGCACACTGCTTTTTGTTCCTTTGTCTTGTCCCCTCTACACAACTTGGTGAGATGAAGGTCACCTCCCAAAGTTTCTCCTGGTGTAGGAGAAACACCTACATCTACATTTGCCCCCCATTAGTGCTATGTCATGCTTTAGCACCTTTCTCAGTTTCTCCAAGTTCTTCCTCTCAGATGAGGATGACATTCCTCCTTTCCCACCCCCCGCCTTTGTTTTAATGATTTCTTCCCATTTTTTTACTGCTTTACCTGTTTGCTGCTCGCTTTCCTCCCACTTTTCCAGAGCGGTGAGACCCTGGACTAATATTCCCGTTGTTGATAAGGACAAAAAAACCCTCATTATTTTTAAGATTGATATATGATGCCTGCATGAAGGTGACAAAGGACACAGTTTTTGCAGACAGGCATGATGTTACTTTGCCTATTTTTTGGCGTGAGCCAAAATCATCTGTCACCTTCATGCAGCCATCAGTGTGGCAGTGACCCTTCCAGCGGGCAGGCTGGCTAATTTAAGGAGACGGGTGAACCTACACAGTTCCCAGACTAAACAGCATTTTCAGAGCACCCTTACGTCTACCTGTAGAAGGCCACGATGTGTTCTCTGCAAAAAATACAGGATTCAAAAGGCCTCATGATTTCTATTACTAGCCTTCAAAGGGGTTTAAAACAGCACATCGCCAATCCTATTTGTTCTTTCCTTTCTCTTTTTCACATCAGAGTTAAAGGCAGAGTTTTCTGTCTTCTTTCAGCCTCTATTTCTCCGGTCACATAGCAGTTTTGCAAAGCATCACCTTGTCTGCCAGAAGACAGGAGGCAGATCTGGCAGAGCAGCTATAATCGCTCCCAGTCCTGCCCAAATTTGAAGACTGCACGCGAAGTAATGCTGTGCTCCCCACCTCTTCTGGATCATTGGATTCGGAAAGAAGGAGCAGTTCTGGTCTGGTGTCACGGGAAGAAATGGGTATTTCTTTACAGACACTACACAAAATAAAAGACAAGTTTTACCACACATGCTGTTCTGCACTAACTGTGGCAAAGCAGGTGGGACTGCAGTTTATGGCTGAAACTCTGAAAATAAAATACTTTAAATCATGGTTAAGAAATACAAAATGGAAAAAAAAAATACATTTGGGTGACCCTAAAGAAATATTTTTCAGTGTTCTTCCTAAAGTAAGGAAGATTGCATTTGAGACTCAACATTTTCTTTAATTTTCAGGATATTTACCTGTGGTACATGCGGGGGGGGCAGGGGCAGTGAGAGAGAGGGGGAGATCCATTTAACCTCAAAACATCATTTGACACATAAAAGTCAGGAAGTTTTATTTAGATTCTAGTGCCGTGAGGACTGGAACTAATGAAATTTGGTTTCTTAAGGATTCATTTATTATAGTTGAGTCTCTGATGACTAAGGTGATGAGGCATTAACCCCCCCCCCCCCAATGTTTCCCTCCTTCAGGACATGCATCCTCTTTTCTCTGTGTGTGGACCCTTAGATAATTTACACAAACTGAATATTTACTTCAGCCTTTTTTCAAAGTGGACCTGTACAGGATTTGCCTTATCTAGCCACCTCCCTAATATGTTAAAATATAACAACCGAGATTTCCACAGCATGGTCAATCTGAAATATGCAAACAGATCCAGCTTTATGGTGGGAGAAGAACAAGGTAAAAATCGGTTTAAAAAAATCGCAATTTCGTGTACTAGTTGGGGAGGACGGAAGGTGTGGAATGCTAAACTACTTAGGAAACTCAGCACACATTGACAAGTTATTTTGATTTATTGATAGATATATTTCAAGAGAGTAATTTATTAATCTGAAACATTCCACATGGTTCTATTGGTGATTGTGCAGTTTCCTAAGCAGACCCTGCGCTTGGGCCGTTACCCATCACGGCTGTAGCTTCTCTTTGTACACCAAGTGTTGGGCACCGCACACTTTGTGTACCGTGACCAAGCTGCAGCACGGTTTTGCAGAAGATTCTTTACAAAGGAAAAATAACTCAAATAGGATGTTTTATCAGAAATGGGTTTTGAGCACTCCACAGGGAGCATGTCTAATCCGGAGCTTTCTCCACAAGCACTCTCCTTTTATGCACCAACAGCATCTGTAATGGAAATGGGAGTCCTAAACTGCTACTTTTAGGTGGAGAAAACAGGAGGGGAAAAGGAAACCTCAAGGCAGTTTCAGTAGTCAAAAAGCAAATGGATGTACATAGGCTTTATAAAACTTTTAAAAAACTGATCGCTGAGCCTGTTAACATCTTGTATTGCTCACTGGGAGTAGACATATGACATCTGTGTTGCTTTAAATGTGTTGGGAGTTTTTGAGTATGGGTTCTGCCATTGTTAACGCTGCCAGCTAATTGTTGCTGACATGAGGTCATCATAATCCTGGATATAAACATCACTACTTCAGATTAATTGGATTTGTTGGGAATAGCACTGCCTGGACAACTCGTAAGGCAGGCCTGTCCCTGACAAGCTGTAGTTCACAAAAATTTCTTTGCTGCTTCTTTGTTAATTTTTTTCCCTATCAATTACACTGAATGCATTCCCTTCTTTTATTGTCTTTCATATCATCCCATGGACCAGCAGCATGTCAAGGTTGCCGCTTCCTGCAACCTAGTGAGAAGCTAATCTCTTTTTTGTGAGGAGAAGTGCGGTAGCTGTGAGGGGTCCCAGTTTCTATCCCCTTCGCGGGCACTGGCACCAGTTTGCTCTTCCAGCTGGACATCCCTCCTTCCTCTTCCCCCCTGCAGACTCCTCCTATGGCAAGTACCTCCTTGTTGGCTCTTTTTCTCTACCCCTAAATTAAATTATGCTTGTTGATTAAGTGTAAAATTAAATACAATCTGCAGTAAATAATTCCTCTGTCATTAGCCCATTCATGCAGGGGTTTTTTTTCCCAGTCATACTGAAATAAATAGCGGTCTGGCCACTGAAATTGGTGAGGGCCCCTTTACATCTAACTTTGTGTTATTATTTCTATTGTGGCAACTGTAATTTCTGTAGAATTTCACTCTATAAAACAGATTGCTGGGTTTCTCCGGTACAGGGGAACCAATGAATGACTGAACTATGAACCACAGACCCAGCTAGGCTGGTATCTGACCGCTGCAGATGTGGGCTGGAAAATTATTGCAGCTGAGTTGAGCCAGGCAAAGATTCATATAGTTTAGTCCATGCTGATTAAATAAATATTTTTCCAGTGACATTTTACATTGCACAAGCAATCTGGTCTCTTCGAAGTTCCAAGGAACACTAATCGTAAAGGGGCTGTAAGAGTCTTTATTAACAATTTAATTTCTCTAGGGTATTTAATTCAGAGCCTTTTAATACTGTGTTTGACCTTTTCTTTCCTGCAAAGTTATTTAATACTGCTCCTAAAACTGATTTTTGGGACACGGCACTTTTAACCTTTTTTTTTTCTGACTGTGAAAGGCAGCTTATTCCCATTCTTTGTTTTCAGAAGCCATCTTGGAGTTCACAGACAAGAGCCTCAAATCTTCAGAAGTAATTCTCTCCAGTTTACTAATGTACATACTTAAGCCCTAGTCTGCCTAGAGAAATATAGTCAGAGTGAACTAAAACACACAAATGAAATTACCTAGCATTTGACATTCCCTATGCCTGGTGTTTAAATGAGGTCATGTGAAATTTGAGCTGTAGTAAAATGTCTATTTAGATCAAATAGACCAAAATTTACATTTCCTTCAGATTTAATTCCAATAAATTTCATGGTTTTACAACACCTTGCAAAAATTGTAGTCAAGCAACAAAAACATATGCATTTTACACCACCCTGCGTTGATCTTTGTGCAAAGAATTTTGCTTAGCAAATGAGCCTCTGTTTCCACTTAGAATATACTGTGGGGAGAGAAAAAAAAAAAAGAAAAAAGTTAATATTCCAACAGACAGTGAAATGTTAAAAAAGTCTTTCAGTTTCCGGACATTAAGTTGTGCTGTGACTATTTTATCCCACCTGTATTTTAGCATGAATTCTGCCCCCTGCTTCACTCTCCAGGCAAATAACAAGCTGGAAACCCCCAAACCCAGGAGCAGGTCCCAATCCAGGAGTCAGGTGAGGAGCTAAACCCATCAGCACGTCAGAGCGTTGAGACATCCCGTCCCACCTCCGGCTCCATCCTATCCCTCCCTATCTCCAAAGGAAAGTGTGATCCCCTGATTTTCTTTTACTTGAGGTACCCCAGGGAGCCCCGGTCTGTCCCATAGGGCAATCCCCAGCTCCCAGTTCTATTTTCTTTCCGCTGCACCACGCTCTGCAGGGCCTGGGTCCTTGAGGTCCAATTATTATTTCTTAACCCTTCAAGCAGCAAATCTCCGGAATCATCATCGTTTCCAAATGCAGACAAGCATCTCTCTACTTATCTCCTTCCTTTCACACCGTGAAATGTATCCCTTTTATTACAAATAAATGCAAATATTTATTAGCAATGTGTGCAGCCATTATTATTGTTCTCCCGATTAATGCTGTCTCTGAGGCAATGGCATGTGAAATATTGCTTATAGCATCCCCAAATAGAAGCAAAACTGCTCTTAAAATGTTCTTTGCAGAGTTTAATACGAAGAGCGAAAATAAATAATGTCAGGCCCTTGCCAGGATCTGCCCATTTTAAACTTTTCAATGGCACAAATCATCATTAATGAAGCACTTAACATTACACTCCTGACAGCACAGTGTAAAAATTACTGCAGTCATCCAAAGGATAAGAAGAAACATGGCAGATAACTTCTGGAGGGGAAAGATTTACACTCTTCTAATGAAACTTTATGGGTTCAAGTTTACATTAGAATAAAGGAGGGGGGAAATGTTTATCTCTTAAAAGCTTTTGGGGGAGACATTTGGAAGGAAATTGTATTTTTTTTCCCCCGGTGAATGAAAGAAGGATCAGAGAGCAAGGTCTCAGCCATAGTGAAACCTGGTTTGCATCATCAGCTATTTCGATATAAAATACTGTGGTTGGAGTCATAGAACATAGAGATTTACATTATAATGCAGAATAAAGTAAATTCTATTATGCAAGTCCCCTTGTTACATAGTTTTAGTCACAGTTTGTTCCAAAAATAGCTGATGGTACGCTCAACAGCTGGTATCTAATGTTTAACTTCTTTCCTGTTTATTTGTAAAAGCAGAATACCGTGCTCTTTGTGTTAAATCATGCGTAGAAAATAATCTCAAATTCGTAACCCTCAAATTCATAAGACATGGATCAGAACAAAGACTCCCGTTTGTGATATGGGACATGAGAGCCTGTGAGAAGCAAGAGGGTTCACCCACCTCCACTCAGACCTGTGGCAGTATTTCTCTGGAGCTGGGATGGTGGCTGAGCAGGTCCCGGTGATGGAGGGGAATGTGCCCTGGGGCACGAGTTACTCAGTGCCATAAGAGAGGACCTCTCAGTCCAGACTGGTCCCCAGTGGGAAATAGGCTTTAAGCCAAGACCCGGCCAAAGGCGAAGAGGAAGAACTCCCTAGACAGTAATTTAGCGTTTGTCATCAGAGGACAGAAAGGTGTAGAAAGGGTGGAGGAAGCAATTAGCAAAACCAAAATGAACAAATATAGAATTTCAATGCCACATCTCCCCTGCAACAATTTTGAACAGAATCAGCAGAAGTAAGAGGTCGTCTTTGGCTTCGTTTCATAATGCGTGTAACTGGAAATAAAAGACTTGGGTATTATGATGCCTTCCAGCCAAAAAAAAAAAAAAAAGAAACAAAACAAAACCAATCTTTGATAATGCCTCACCCTATTCAATCCAGTGCAGAAGCAGCTAATGTATCAGAAATGAGAAACTCTACAGAGGGCATTTGGTTGTGTTCTCCCATGGGAAGGTTTTTGAGGAAAACCAAAGCAATATACTATATGGAGAGAAGAGTTTTGCTCTCCTGAGCTTATAAAGACAGCACCTATGTTCTGAAATTCAATTTGTCAGCTTATCAAGAGGAACGTTTACTCTCCTCATTGAATTCAATAGATTGCGGTCAATTCCTACTCAAAATGAGGTGGCAATGTTAAACCCGTATATTTTCTCAAGCTTGTTCTACGTGATTGAAAATTTGGGCTTTTCTCTTGATTTATTAACCAACGTATTTCTAAATTTAGTCCTAGTTTATTTTCTGTCCAAGTACCTGATCTATTTAAACCCTGTTTGTTTAGTTTCACGCTTTCTCAAAAGTTAGCATCATTTGCTAATGTATTTAGCTTATCCTTTGCAAAGAACAGATTGTCGTTGGGGAAGGACCATAAGGAACTTAAAAAATCTTCCCTGCTCTCTGTATTTTATACAGTAGTTCTCTAGAGCATCACAGATTCTCCCAAATACTTTGTGATGAAATAACAGATAGCAGCAATAAAAGCAATAGAAAACTGTAAGGTATTCACGTGTTACTAACCAAGGATAGTGTTAGAGAAAGCTGGCCTAAAATCAAATTCCTGTGGTTCCTAGATCAATATTTTGCTGTTATCTGCACCATAGATTGTTTTAACTGTCCAATTTATAATTTTTATGGCAATGCCCCAATCAGGAAAAACAGAATTAGTTTTGTGCATTGAGTTTCTAGAAAATGCATCGCTAAAATGCCATGAAGAAGTGAAAGTGCATGCTGCTTTCCTTTGAGCCATTAATTTTGCTCTCTATCCAAAATGGGTCAAGTGTTCCTACAGTATGAATTTTTTTTTTTTAATTAGAATAATTTAGAGGACTTGGTGTGTAAAACACATCCCATCTTAGCAACTGTGCAGCCATCTTCCAGAAATAAGACTATAATACTTCTGCCTACTGTTTTGCCATATAATGTTTTCATTTGACCCATTTTCTTCCAGGATTCCTGATGGTTGCTGTGGGAAACCAAGACAATCTTAAGCTTCTGTTAAGTTGAAATGTGTCCCTGTGGTTATTAATTTTTTGAAATATAGGGCTAACATTTGTCAGCACAGAAGCTGGAGAAGATAGGGATTACTGGGTATGTGATAAATGCTGAGCATGAAGAACTGCTGGAAATGTATTAAGTATCATGGGGGAAGATTTTTAAAGGCAAAAATAGGAGTTAAGTGCTTTTGACCTTAGTGAGAAGTTGGTAGATGAGCATCTGTATCTCTTTTGATTAATATAATGACAGTAGTATAGAATTAAAATAATTTAGTCACTAGACACCTGTTTTTTAAGTGGTCTTCAGTGACAGCCTTTTCATACTGAGAAGAGTTATTCTAAGGGGTCACCTCATTTCCTCTTTATCTTTCCCACAGATTAAAATCATCCACTTGACTCACCCATCCAGTCAATCAATAGCCTGGTTGGAGCTGAAAAAGCAAGTTAAACCTAGTGAGTGCAACACTTGACTATTGGGGCAGCCCCCACTAAACCTTACTGACTTTCTCTTCCCCACGTTGAAGTTAACTTCTACCCCCCCGATTCTGCATTTAGGGTCCACACAGCTCTCTTCTGGTTTGCACGACATGATGAAGGGAGTACCAAAATTGGGCAGAATGACTGCCCCAGTGTTTCTGTCATCGTGTCACCGTGACTCACGCCAGCCCTCGCCGTGGTCCCTGGTAATTGTACGTGGATACGTGTTTCAAGAGCAAGATCTGACTGAGCATGGAGCGTTGTCGTTGCCTGCTGCTGGGGGCAGCCTGTTTAGCCTGGAAGGACTCTGAAAAGACAAATAATACTTTGATTTTTTTTGTCCCTTTCTTTGATGCGTGACAGCTTGACTGTACTCAGTGAATCTACTGAATACCCACTGTGTAAAAAGCAGGCTATACAAACCGAGTACATGATAACACACTGCCTGGAAGGTATTCAGGGACCAAGCTGCGCCTGCATAAACAGCTCCTGATCAGCTACTGTAAATCTGGCAAATGCAAAAAAGCCTTTATGAAATGAGGCTTGTCAAGCCCTGAAAAGAATACCAGCGTTTCTTTGCCTTGCTGCTCTGAACACCAGAGAAATGTTTCCAGTGAGGCCAAAGCAACACTGGGGCACTTGGGCTGTTCTCCCCAGGGTTGCAGGGGAAGAAAAGCCGTGCTCCGACCTTGTGCCGGCAGCAGACGGGGTCACCGGAAAGGGTTGGGACTATGGAGCTCTCTGAGGTCCCACTCCAGAAATCCCCCCCACGCTGTCACAGCCACCGCTGGGAATGGTGGCCAGAGCCACCGCCGCTGCATCCGCACTGGCACCCAGGGAGGCGAAGGAGATGGATGAAGTTTCACCTCTTCCTAGGCTGACCAAAAAAAGTGCACCGTAAAAGCTCCTGGTTTGGTGGGGGGTTTTTTATAATGGATGAGACATTAGCTTTGTAACTATTACATGACATTTTGAGCCCTTCTGTGGAAGGCAGTTTCCATCAGAAATGTTATTGCTATTTATTATTTTCCATTTGGTTTGAGGTGCCGTTTATACACAAAGCACGCTGTCTATCTCCTTGGAAATAGACAGTCGGCGGCTTACGGTTTGAGCTGAAAAGAGAACATTAACACGGTGACACTTGGGGACTCATTAGCAAAGGTGATAGGCACCCTTGACAGCTTTTACACAGCTCACAAAGATCCTACGTTACCTTCCATCCCAGAGACAGGCGTCAGGTTCTCTGCCAGTACGAGCTTTAACTACCAGTACTGTAAACACTGGTTTTGTGAAGACTGATTCTCAGTTCAAATACTTAAAGGTATACATATGTTGGCTAGTGAAACCTAATGAAAGCAGAAATAAAAGCAGGGTGAAATAGCTAAACACACGGAAACCTGCCTGAGAAGATGTGCATCCGTGTGAGCCGAAAGCAGGACCAGGTGAGACACCAGCACGTAGTGCACTGGATGCCACGCACCCGCAGAAGAGCCTGGTAAGAGACATGGTGTAAAGAAGCGTGGTTTGTTGTGCATACAAAATCAAAGTAAAAAAAAAAATAAAATAGGTTTGGTACATTCACCGGTAAGAAAAGCAAAGCAGGATTCCCAGAGAGAAGAATCAGTGTGCTTTTTTACTACTAACTTTTTTAATATTGATACTGAATTACGCAAAGGACCCTCACTAAGAGCTTAGCTCTCTGGCTGCTCAAAAACCATATCTCTAACTAACCGGTGCTAAAATTCACAAGAAAAGTTGAGGCAACAGAGCCATATTTTCCGCTGCCTATGGCAATCTGACTGATATCAAGCACATAGTCTAATGTCTTTCTATAATCCAGCAGACTCCTGGGGATAAATTCCCTCTTTTCTATACTTGAATGCTCTTCAGAGACTGTCACTATTTATGCATAGAAAAGGTAATGATTCAGGCAGCGATTTCCAGCAAGCTTTTCACATGCCATTCTGTCAGCAATCTTCATCCCAGGATGAAGAAACATTTCCAATGGTTTTGAAGTTTTGGAAGGTCCACTGAGATTTCCAAGACAGATTTACAAAATGAAGGATCTACTCACCATCTTTAACATCCATTTTCAGCTGACAGTGATATGTTTTAATGCCTAGGATACCTAGGATATCTGTTTTATTATTTTATTTTATTTTATTTTATTACAGCAATAGCTTGCTAGCTTTATAACCTATGGATACACACAGGATGGCTGTATCTGGCCTTCTTAACTCACAGCCCATCATCTTGGTCTCATTCCCTTACAACTCCCTTGCTACATCCCTTTTTCCCAGCACTTCTTCTCAGCCTTGCAAGTAAATGCCAGGTCTCAACTCATCCTTTTCCCTCTCTCTTTCATCCCCTTGATTTTTGGAAGGTTTTTGCCTAATGAACTCATTTTGAAATAGTTTTTCTGGCTGCCCTGAGCACAGAGCAAATAGCGCAATGGCTGAGCAGCTCCCTTTGCGGTTCCCATTCAGAACAGAGGGGAAATCCCAGTTGAGCAGCCAGCTCCCAGCACCGCGCCAGCCAAGCCCCGTAGAAGTGATGGATCCCCCCACCCCCAGGCTTTCTCTGAGAAACTTATCCATGTGTTGCCAACTAAGTATCTGTCTGGAAAACCTCCTGAATGGATAAATATTCTTGGGGGTTCATTTGGCTGATGCAGTTGCAAAAAAAATATTGTAGTACTAACGCCGGAGCCCCTTTGCCCCTATGTGTGCTTAACAGTAGAATTTCTTCTTGGCAGTGTCCCACCTGATGTCTGCGTAAGAGGCTCAGCATCATACGAAGCGCTGCGTTAATAATCCCAGTTAATAATCCTGGCGTCAAGCGAGCGGTGGAGCAGGGAGCCCGCGAACCCAACCTTCGCCTTGAGGCGGCGGGGAGAGAAACCTGGGCTGGGCAAAATGCCACGTGGCGTCCTCCGAGCCATCGAAACGGAATGAAAATAAAATTCCTTACCGCCTATCCAACGGCCTTTACTCAAGGAAGGAAAGAACCAAACCAGCCTGAAGACCTCGGGAGCTTGCTGGGGCGTTAGCGGGTGTCAAGGAGATCTTTCTGATTTAGTCTTTGACAGGTTGCCATTTTCTACATTCCGCAAGCAGCTAAAAACTAGATAATTATCTGTGTATGTTTCCAAGTTCTTAAAACGCCAGGCAAAGGCATTTTTTGCATCTTTTCCTGCCGTGTGGCTTTTAAAAGCTGATCCTGGTAAAACAATGACACCTTGTGGCACAGGAGAGCAATCAAACCCATACAGCCACACAGTTTTAGCTAAAGCATTGCCAATAAATAGATTACATTCCCCAGAACTATTTTGAAGTATTGATGAGCTAAGTTTTCAGCTACCAGTTTTTTTCTTAGATCTTTAACCTAAAATTGTTCTTGATGTTTAACAACGTTTGCAAGCATCTTTCCAATGATGGGAGTAATTTAGACAATCATTATTCAGGAATAAAGCAAATCTCCAAGTTAGTTCTGTAACTGTTCTTACAATGAAAAAATAAACGTTTTCACTTATCTAATATATTCATATTATTAAGAAAGCACACAGCATAATTGTTGTTTTTTTCAATCTTCCTGACCTTACTTCAGGCAACCAGGTGTTTTAAATTGCACTGGCAGGAGAAATATTATGCAGAATCGCTAGCACGAAAGATGTGATGCCTGTTAGTTTTATGCAGGTTAAAGGGAAGACTCCAGCTGTCCAGAGCTTTCTCAGCAAGGAGGAATTTCTATTATAATTATTTTAAACAGGCATAACTGAATGGAACAGATGTGGTGCAATGTCATTTTAGAGCTCTGATTAGATTTTGGAAGGTTTGCAAACAGTGACTTTACATCAACAGTATTAACTCAAAAAGACCGGAGAGCTAATGATGTGAAGACAGCTCTTCCTTTAATTTGTGGACCTGTTCAAATCAGAAAGCATTAATGAGTGTAAGTGGATGAGAGTTCACAGGAGCCAAAAAAGACCTCAAGATCGTAGCAGCCTCTCATGTAAAATATTTTAAGTTTTATACAGTTTGTAATTACTATCCCATCTACTGAGTGCCAGCTTTCAGTATCAGCACTAATTGCTGACCTTACCAGTGTCTTCTCTGACCTCCATTTAGGCAAGGAAGCTATACCGCAAATTATTGGGATTTTGAGTGAATGATGGTCTGATTAAGATGACTGGTGAGCTATTCTTGGTATTACATTATGCAACTAAAACATTATGCCTGCATTCATATATTTTATACCTGTCTAAAAATTAAAATCTTTTTGTCAGCATAATAGCATTGCTGGGACAGCACTCCTCAGTTCCAAGGGTATTCTGGGGACAAGAATGAAACCCACAACGTTATATAAAAAGCACATCGTAGTCAAAGAAGTGATGTACAGGAACAAGGTATATTTGGTGCCTCTGTCATTTATCACTGGGAAGGTTCAAATCTTGACACCCTTTTTGCATCAAGAGGTAATTTTTTTTCCAACCTGATGGCAACAAGCTGTATGTTTTGCATTGGCATAGTGAAAATTACAAAATAAATCTTAAATGGTATTCACCTCAAACATTAGACAACAAACAAGTCAAATATACCAGCAACGGCATATGACTAATAGCGCACTTATATCAAACATGATGCCAGGAAAATCACTTCTCCTCTTGTAAAGGAGCCCGTACTAGCCAATTATTGCAAAATCTAATGATGCATTAAGCGATTGCTGCTGTGGGCAGTGCACATCCAAAAAAATCACAGAGCTTGTCTAACACACATTAAACCCAAAATACCACCCTCGCGCGGCGCTCAGGACCGCAGCACGGGCTGTGGCGCGTTGCTCGGCCACGTCTCCCACCTTTCAAACTTCGTAGCCGGCCACGGGGCATCCCACGCCTAATCATCAACGCGGGGCCAGCAGGCAGAGCGCTGCTGGGGCATTTCTTGTCTGATAGGAGCGGTACTACTGGTCAGCGGGGCAACGATGCCACAGTTTACACCTCCCATTTTCAGTCCTTGTAAACTTGCTCCGCAGATTAAGACTAAACCGGTTGTCAGTTATCTCTCTGCTTTGCTGGCGCTCATGTAGGCGCAGAAGAGCCAAGGGCAAGTTCCTCACAGCCGAGCCCCTTCTCACCTCCCAAATATTTATGCCAACTCTCACCCCACCTGCATCCCAGCTCGCCTGGGTGCTGGAATTTTTCTTGCATCCAGCAGTGCCAGGAAGGTGACAGGCAGGGGAGTTTTTCCACGATCATCGTACATGTGCTTTATTGCCATTTTGTAGCACCCTGTATCTTGGGTCTTTAAGTTGTGTCTGTTCTGTGTGCATCTTGGTTTACACCAGGTCGCTGACTTCAGTGAAGATTTCTGGGTTTGCATTCGCAGTAGAAACAACGGAGCTCAACTGCCTGCGCGCCTGTGTTTAGGAGAACACAAAAACACTGGAAAATGACAGAAAATAACAGTTATTATGCTTATGCACAGTAACACAGCCAGGCAACTCCAAAAAAAGAGATGTGCAATGCCTCTTTCTTACAGTGGCATGGAGATAGAATATTTATGTCCTTATCTGCAGAGAAAATGAGATGCTTTTACTTTCTTGCTGTCTCAATGAGTCATTAGAGAAAGTGAGTTGATGAACATTAATTTCTACATCAGCAAAAAAAACCAAATGAGTCTTCCTTTCTTCCTTTGTTCTCACCTTCTGTTTGTAAAGTCCTAGGAATGAAAAAAACCTGGCACTTCCACGGCTCACAAATGAGAATTAACCGTCCCTGTTGTGAGTTTGGAGATTAATTTAACCTCCCTTTGGCCCTGCTGTGAACTACATCTGTGGCATTTTTAATGTTTTACCACCTTAAAAACAAGAGCAGATAAAGAAATCCTGAATCTGCTAAAATCCCTTAAATTATGTTTTCCCATTTCTGAGAAGTACCCAAATACCTCTGTTTCTTCTGCCCTTTTACTTCCTTGGGTCCCTACATTTTGATTTGCAGACACTTCAGTCCTAAGGGTAATGCTCCACCACATAAACCGGAGGTTCAGGAAAGTCTGGTTTTGGAAATATCTGGAAGCTGCAAGCTTCAGGCATCAGTAAGACCATGTGTCATCCACTCAGAAAGCCTCCAAAATCCGTCCGCCTAGTAAAACCCTTTTGAGAAGTAACAGCATTTTAACATAAGCAGTGTGTGAACTGCATGTCAGAATGATGATGCACCCTTTTACCAGCCTTTTACAATTCATTTGCTATAGCTCCTGCCAAATGTGGAATCCTAAAGAAAAATAACGAGATCTTTCCTCTCCATGGGCTGCCTGGCACTAGTATTTGAACTAGAATTAAGGGCTGCTAGAGCTCAGAAATCCTCACATCAAAATACAGGCACGGGAAAAGCTCCAGAAAATTATCCTGGGTGAAATTAGCATCTGGCAGGTAACAAGATGGCACGGGCTCAGATTTCCCATCTTGAAGTAGGGCAGAGAAATTGTTCAAAACGTAATGATCACTTTTTTCTTTTTCTTTCTCCATTTCCACGCCTTGACATTCAACCCGTCATCCCTGCTTACGCACTCGCCTTGCCTGCCCCACCAACACGACCACAGAGCACGTGTGACCAGAGGGAGGGAGAACACCCTTTTGCTGGTGGTGAAATAAGCAATGTCATGAGTCCATCGGTCTTCATCGAGGCGAAACCAGTAAGAAACGAAGGCAGGTAGGCTGCTGAAGAGACTGGAAATGTGGACTAGGTACTGCCCGAACCCCCACGTAGCATCCGCAGCACTGAAGCTGGGCTGGTTTGAAACAGCAACAGAGGAGATTTTGTTTCGCTGCCCTCTTTCTTCCTCTCTTTTTCTGCTCTACACATCAAAAACGAGTTTTGAAAATGGCTTACCCTTGGCAAATGTAACGCTGGCTTCTTTGCTCGGAGCCATTGTTTTAGACTCTCTGCAGACTCAGATAAGAAAATACTGCTTATGATCACATCAGGTTTCAAACTTCCCTTCACAGCCATTTTGTACAAAAAAATTACTTTTTCAGTTAGCTAGCTGTAATTCTTGCATGATCACACCAGCGGCTAAGATGTGTTCATTTGTCTCTAGCTCTATGTTCACTTCAAGCATTCGCTGCTCATTTTCAAACATTTATTTTGGCCTCAGTCAAACTTGCACATTAATCGATAAATCAATCGCAGCAGCATGCCCATCTCCGTACTTTACGAACTTGCGCCTAATGAAAAGTTATGTCAAATTCACGCGGCTCTTTGGGAGGACGAGAGGTTTGTTTTAAAACTGTGATCCTTCTGAGACTAAAGCTCCCAAAGGAAATTGCCTTGAATCAGATCTTACAATCAGGACACGTCTAAGCCAAGAAATATTCCATCTTTAAAACCGTGTTATGCAATATGTTTCAATTACAGGAGCTGTAGACTAACATTACTGCTGCACAGGTCAATTTAGCTAACATGTTCCTAAATGCATTATGACTTAAACCTTATAAAAAGAATTTAAAACCAAATTGCTTGAACCATGAAAACTAATACATTTCTAGCTATGCATTGAGATATATTTTCACTGCCCTAAATATAACCACAATATTAAATCAGACTGTTAATGTGAGGAAGACTATTTACATATTTCCTCAGGATTAGTCATTTGGCTCCCAAATTCAATTGTGGCTGTTGCATATATTAATGCTAAAGTCCCTTAAATATATTTTTTCCATTTCTGAGAAGTACCCAAATAACTCTGCTTCTTATTAATATTAATGGCCTTTGTTCAACGTGTTCATGAGGCACAAAAGTTAAAAGATCAAATATAGAAATCCCCCAAACCTGAATAAAACCAAACTGCTTTAAATATTCTGATGAAGAGACTTTTCATTTTGCCCACCCACAATCTTCACCTTATAATAATTTTTTTAGATTGTTGTCCCACCTTATTTCTTGCAAAACGAAACTGCACTCATGACTAAATTTAATGAGAGGCAAAAAAAAATATGGAGGTCAGCCAATCTGAATGATCTACTTTTCCATACTGCAACACACGGCTGAAGAATTGCTTAACAGAATGGAAGGCTGTCAAAGCGCTCTTCCATTCCCACACCATCTCGTATTTCACTTGCATGAAGAAATTAACCGATACTACTAAAATAATTATTTTTTAATGAGGAGCTATCTAGTCTTTTTTCATAGGGAGATCTGGAACAGGGATATAAAATTATGAGATGACAGTTCAGTGATCCAAAGGCTTTTCATTCCCCAAGGTGCTATGGATCAGTCTGAGTTCCTACTTGTTTTTATAGACACTCTAATAGGTCTTCTGTTTCTAGAGAGTATTTTTGAACATTTAACTCCACTTTGAAGAAATTACAAGCTTTCCAGCTGACATTTTACATTCATCAAAACATGTCATGCTAGAAGTAGTAGGCCTTTCTTCTGTTCATTTACAGACAAACCGAATGAGGATACAAAATTGATTCAAATTAGTTCTAACAACGTGCATCAAGAAGACTTCAAAATTAAGCCTTAGGTCAAGACATGGAGAAGAAACAGTACTAAATATGGCTTCAAAATATTGTTCATATAGTACAGCTTCTCTGGAGCTTATATAAAAATGCATCCAGCTACAAATTCATAGCAGGGAGAAGAAAAGGCAAAATTCGGTAACTTCTACATGCTTTCTGCCTATAGTGCTGCATACCTATTCTTTTCCCTTAGAGCTCACAGCTCAAAGGCAATGAACTATCTTGTTTTCCTTCTTCAGTATCTATATCAGGTATTTGGCAAGGTAGGGAGCAACCACGGCTTCTAGTTTTATTAAAATTCAGAAGTACTCGGCAGAATATCTGCTCCCCTTACAAGGCTTGCCATACAAGGAACACCAAAATTGCGACCTTTCTTTCTGTCAAAGATACTGACCTTTATTTATCAAGTGCTGAGAAATCCCAGAATTAGTTTAACTCATCATTCAGCCTAAACAATGAAAGAATATAGTGTCAAAGAGTCTTCAGTTCTCTCTACCTTACAAGCAAATTCAATTCTTCCTTTTGCAAGTGGGTCTGGACATAGTGCCTTTCACTTCGTTGCCTCCAGACTGCATTGCCACAGCTGTCTATAATGTAGAAATGAAGACAAACACAAAATCAATGCTTTGAATAAATCTGTTCTTTCAAAGGCTGTAAAACAGCATGCAGTCACAGTAGGCTGTAAGGACGGTGTGTTTGCTGGATTAGGTTCCATGAAATGGATACCAAGGCCTCTGTGGTAGCGTGCCTTTAATCAGGACAAGCTGCTCCGAAGCATTTTTGTTTGTTTGTTTGTCTCTTCGTGTCCCACTCCCACAGCCAGCTGAAAGCCAGAGGCCTGATTTTTAAAAGCATTTCTATTTCTGGCTCCCGCTGCAGCAGATGCAAGCAATACTACGGCTGAGTTCATGTGGGACAAGTCAGGTCACCCAGGCCAGAGTGAGATAATTAAGAAGTGGAGAAGTCAGGCATGGTATGTCATACATGTAAAAGAAATTTAACTAATTCCAAGGTGTTAAAAATAGTCTCCGGGGCATTCTGCCTAGGAAAAGCTTTCCCATCAGTGTGACTGTTCTCTTTTAAGTGTGAGTAAGGAATGAGAAATGACCAGCTATTTCTGTTCTCTTCTCCATCTTCATTTTCAAGAGGAAGAGGAGGAGAGATCCAGGAAAAGGAGACTGGCAGGAAAGTTGCCAGCTCTCCCTGTCCACAGGGGACTTGGGAGTCAGCCATCGGGGCTAGGCACACTTCCATTGGGAAACCGTTCCTCAGATCCAAAAATCCATTTAAACTTTGCAGAAAATCCCCATCCCAGAACATCAAGTTTTTTCCACGTAACATTAGTATACTTGTCAACGGCTTTCCTTTCCCTTTATTATTACTCACTCTGTAAAACAAAATTGGAATAGTAATATAAAATTGAAAGTATGACTTCACATTCTCAGTAGCTCAGGAGAATTTTGGCACGATATCATGACCTCTTTACTCGATTTGCTGCAAGTCTGATATTTGGACTCCACAGTAGGAAAATCTCTAGAGAAATCTCTAGAGGAAATACTGAAAGGTGGTAATCTGCATTTTAGTCAAAAAGTGGAAGATGCATCTGAGGAATGACAAGTTACATCAGAACTGTTACACCATTTCTATTTCCTCCCATTCTCTTACTGTCTGTAGAATGACCACTCCATTTATAAAAGTTAGTATGTCTCTGGAGCCTCTAGACATCTCCTTCAGCTCTTAGCTGTCTCAAGGAATCATGTCTTTAAAATTGGTACTACTCATGTAGCTGCCTTTCCTTGCAGATTTACGTTGGGCATCCTGGATCAAAGCACGTCCTGGGCTTCTCTGGTTTTTCTCTTTTATTCAACATTTCCAGTCTCTCTCTTTGCACTCTTTCTCCTCATCTCAAGGCAACTTTTTACGCTCTTCTCTCCTCATACCTCCCGATTCCTGTGATCTGAACCCATCAGTCTTTTTCTCTAATTTCATTCTAATTTCACTTTTTTCTCTCCACGGTCTCATCCCTGCCTACAGCTCCCGTGGTAATTATCCAGGCGACCCCTTTGCTGTGGTTTCACCACACCGTTCGGCAGCTCCATCACCTCTCCAGGGCTGTTCTCACCAAACACGGTCCTCCTCTGATCTCTCGCTCTTTGTGTTTTTCCAATCTAGTCATTGCCTGGGCTTCTTTCCCACTTGTCCCTAGCCAACAGTACCACGACTTTTCTATGGCTACCCAGTTCTTCCAGTTCGATGACAATTTTTCATCTTAAGATACCTCCTTTCTACCCTCTTTCCTTTCTCCTATGAGCATAATTGTTGATTTTCCCCGTGCTTCAGTCACGACTCCTCAGTCTTCCTGGATAAACGACTATCCTTTTGCAACTCAGCTGACCACATCTCCAGACCCTTTCCCATCTTTTACTTGCCATCACACTTTTTCCTATTTAATTCTCCATTTTTTTTAATTCATAAAAGAACTGTTGAGGACCCCAAATTAAAATTATATTTCAACCTTTCAGTTCCAGGACACTATAACTTTTCTTGCTCTCATTGTTCTCCTACAATTTTTCATTTTTAATTTGATCTCTTCTGTCTGTCTCCATGGCTTCATATCCCCAGTATCATTTCTTTTGCATTTCTTTTGCATTTCTTCTGAACTCCTCTGTGTCTTTACCTTCACAGTACAAAGATGTTTTATTCTCTTCTGTCTAAATAACAATAAAAAAACCCCTTCAATAGTATTTGTTTTCCCAACACCTACATCTTTCACTTCTCTTTTTACCTTAATTTATTCTGCGTGCCATTTACAATAGCTGTCCATCAACAGATACAGATGGCTGTTGTCCAAGTTCTCAGCTTCTGCATTCTCAAGCACTACAACAGCCTTGACAAATTCAGTCCTGCCTTCCCCACCCTTCTACGAGGATTGTTTTACTAATTCCTTGTTTTGACCACATCATTCTTCTCTCTTCATTCCTCCATTGCTATCCCGCCTCCATGTCGTCAAACTTGTATAAAAATAAATAGGGTTCCATCTCCTCACAGCCTAACCCCACCCCATCTACCAAAAGCAAAATAAATAAATAAATTAATAACAACAACAGCAACAACAAATGCATGGGAACATGCTACCACCAAAATTATCAGATTTGGATGTCTCATGTTGGGAACTTCAATCTGCGTAGGAGCGCCTGAACGCAGAGCTTCTCTCTAAGATATGACCACATCACTGAAGTTACTGTTCATATATTTTGGAGAAATTTTCTTCCTTCGTTTATTAAAGGCTTGCATCTGATGCCCTTACTTAAACTGAATAATACTTTGTTTCATGAGTCAGTCCATTGAGCTAATGACTTGCAAAGAAAAGTGCTATCTAATTGGAGTAAAGAAGATACAACTTGCCTATAACAAAACATGTCTTTTCAATTTGTGTTTGAAAGATCACACATTCTTTTTCATCTTCTTTTGCTTTATTGCAGTTTAAAGTATGTTGGTCACATCTAATAGACAAGGATCAGAGGCTGTATGACTTCATTAGATAAAAGAACATGTATCATGGATTTTTCCAATATGCTGCTGATCGTGTTGTGAGCAGAATAAAGAAACAGGTCGCCAATGAACTTCATTTCCCAGTATACAACAATTGGCACGCAAACTGAATGCAGTCTCAGACTGGTTTATCTTCTTACAACTGCCTTCGATCTTTAAATGCAATAGAGTATTTTGTATACATAAATGGTTCAATAACCCTTATAGTGTGTGTAATGACAACTGACATCACATTAATTGACTTTTACACAAGTACCTTAGATATATGGTGAAATCATTAGGAAAGGATCATGTTCCTGCCTGAAAGGTAATGTATTATTTTACAAAAGATTGAATCTATTATTTTAATTGTTTCAAGTTGATTTAATGAATGTGATTCTAGCAGGCACCATTCTCCTTTGCTCCAGTCTTCAGAAGTATATTTATTACCAGACGTCCTGTTTTCCATAGGGGTCCTCTGGACTATGTGTCTAGTCTGGAATTTTATTTTTTTTTTTTGTGATAGACCATAGGCTAGCAGAAATAAAGAAACTTTACCATACTTACTCTAAGAACCGTATGTTGTTCTAATTGATTAATTTTAATTGGTTTTCCAATTACTAAATCTCTAGTTTCTTTTCTAAGTTTAGCTGGCCAAGGCCTGAACTAAAAGAAGAAAAAAAAAAGCTACCTTGGGGCTGCTCAGTATATCATCATTGATTCAACTGTCTAATGTACTTGTGATATCCTTATTTCAAAGAAGAGCACATTAAAAGTTGCCAAGGCCAAAGGGGTATATCCAAAGGGCAAAGTAAAAGAAGAAGAAAATGGCAAGACTAGAGGAAATGAAATGAAATTAAATAAGTGCTCACAGACCAAGGCTGCTAAGAGAAGTTGATAAAGCGAATGTTTACTAAGAGCTGGTACCCTCATTGGATTTAAAACTATAAACTTATCACTGTGGGGTTTAGAACATAGTTTGAAGGAAAACAAAAGTAGTTGTGTGAATTAAATATAACTTCCCCTAGTTCTTTTTTCTACTAATAAATACCTCTCTACCTTTCCGCCCAATCTTAGTCTCATAGCTGTCTGTTATGAACTGTGCAGCTTCATCTGAAATTGAATAGCAATTTGAGTGGCATTCTTCCAAATAATTTGCATAAGGCCTTGAGTGTACAGGTTTCGTGACATTGGCTGGAATAGGTCTGGATAAAATTTGGCTACTGTGAGACTGAAGCTGGGGAGGTCCAAATTCTTTGCAGAAGCAAGGTGAAGCATTTCTGAGACGTGCACGGAGTAGCCAGGATAAGGGGATGTAGTAGCGATACGTGCAGTATTGGTAGATGTGAGCTGTGAATGTCACAAGTTGTCCTGAGCCAGGGTTATGACAAGTATGGAAATTTCTCCTTGAGTTCGGAAGATGCTGAGATGTCTAGAAGATGGATAAGTGTCATCTGGGAAGAGGCACTGGAAGAAGGAATCTGGAATTTCACTAGGATTATGAACATATAAAGAAGAGAATCTGGGGACACTGGATGCTTATCCAAAAAGCAGGATAATAAGAGAGTCAGAACATGCTAGAGAGAATGTAGCAGTAATGCTGGTTAAGTCCACATGAGCTTTTGTCTCACCAGCTGTTTGCATCTGCCAGCTCATCCCGCCTCTCGGCTGCCGCTGCCCGTTCCTTCCTTATTTATCGTTAAACCCATCTCTCAATTCGGGAGCCACAGCCAACGAGCGTGATGCTGCTTCTCAGGAATACACCACGAATCTTGTGGCGATTGATTTTTTTTTTATTTTTTTTTTTTTAGAAAGGTTCAGGATTGCTGGCACTAAGAACGGCAGCGTTTCCCAACGCTGGGACTGCTAAGGCGGCAAAGCACGTTGGGTGAAAGGAGCTGTGCGCACGCGGGGGGCAAGGGGATCTCCGCAAGGACTGCCAAGGAAGCAGCAAAAAATTCATCTTTGAGGCACGGTAAGAGCTGTTACCCCCTCCTCCACCCGCTCCCGGTTCACTTTTCTTTCCCAAGGATGGATGCAAAAGCAGGGGCCACTTTTGAAACCATGCTACGTACGTTCTGATGCTGAACAATTAATTCGCATTGATTTGCGATTGCCTAGATCCTCTCGGGATCAGTTGCTGGTCTTTTCTGGGCTGATATTTGGAAAAAGTCTTTTGATAGACTAACCTTTCCCTACCTGTTAGATTATGCTTTTCTGAAATAATAAATGCTAGGTGCATATAAGCAAATAATCAAATTTCTGCTTGAATTCTCCAGACGTTAAGGAACATGGCTGTGCATTTTTAATATGACCTTATTAATGGAAAAACTGACTGCTCAGTAGATTTTATTTTTTTTTAACTTCTCAGGTGTACCTCTTCAGTCAAGCGTTGTGCTTTTGAAGTGGCACTTGAGCCAGCTTTTGCTAAATAGGTCAATAACACCTTGAGATTAATTGGTTTAAAGTGCCAGAACTGAAAACCTCTAACCTTTCTTTCTTAAAACTGGTGATCCTACTGATGCTAAGCCTATCTCTAACATGTTTAATATGTTTCTTTTGATAAATAGTTTCTACGTAGAAATGCATGGGAATTTGTCACCTGTGTTAGAATGGTGCTGTTCAAATGATTACTTGGTTTTTTTCTGTTCTATTCCTACTCTACAAGCAGGATCCACTTTTAGGCAAGGGACTTTGCACGTGAAGATGAAAACCAGAGAATCGCATCAACGAAAATACCAAGGTCAACTCTGCCGTCTACTATTTTATTCTCATAGTTCTAGCGCTGGTTGCACAAAAATGAACCTGGAAAAAAGCCGCGTCCCTCACGTCTCCCGCTCAGCCGCGGCTGCGGAGGGAGGGAATGAAACCCCCACGTGGGATGCTACAACGCTTTAAGCTTGAAAAATGTCGCGGGTGGAGCTGGTGGGATCGCTGTCCTCTTTTAAATACGGAGGAGCTCCTTTCCAGCCAGGGAGTGGCTGGAAACGCTGCCGCCCCTCAGGCTTGTCTTCACCGGGAAAATTGTGAAACCTCTTTCCTCTGCTCCTGGCCGTCTCCCAGAACGTTTCGCAAACCCGGCTCGGCAAAGGCTTCCTCCGCCTCCGCGGGGGTCCCCCGTCCTCACCCTTTTTCGGCGCTTCCCTCCAGATGCTCCGTATCCAGCTGTGCCGTCCTACTGGTCCTTCTGGTGGTCCGGGAAGCCAGGGTCATCTTCTGCGAGGGGGTTTATAGGGGCGAGAGGAGGTTAGGGAGGACAGGAGCAGCCCAAACGCAGCGTGTAAAACCACCAAACGGGGGGTAACGTGGCAGGAGGGGGGAGAGGAACCTCGGGGGAGTCCCGGGGGGGTTTGGTATGGCAGAAGTGCAGGAGCCGGCAGTGAGAAGCCTTGTGGAAAGATAAAGTGGGAGGGTAATGCTGGGGGAGGGCAGGGAATGGCAGCATGGAGTTCAGTAATAATCAGATTTTAACTCAAAATGAGGCACTGCTAATATTCCTTGAGGGGATTTCCACTTCAGACAAGGTAGTTCGGCCAACGTTTGCCTTGACAGAGATGTAAGAAGGTCTGAGAATGAGCCTCAGGAACATTGTTCCCTTCAGCCCTTAGAAAGCCTGCTTAATATTCCGAAAAGTCAACCTAATCCTGTCAGCATTAATGCCGGCGAGACGGCAAGCCAGCTCTTCCCGGTACAGCAGAAGCAGAAGTAACGCTGCAATGCACAGAATAATTCTGGTTTGCCCTAAAATTCCGTTCCTTCGCACGTTAGTCATTTTTTTGCTATACGTTTCTAAACTGTCAATGTTCTTCTAAGACAGGGATGGTTTTACCCGGCACAAGACAGCTCGGGAGCTGGGGCTCGGTCCGTGCCGGCTGCCACGGGCCAGCCCTGTCCGTTTGCACGGGCAGATATCAATGCACCAAATGAAGCCGCCCGGTGTGTCCGCGCTGGGTGTAATTAATGCAGCTGGAGAAATTCCTGCCCCTTCTGAGCACCGTCCGTAGCCGTCGTATCAGTCTGTCAGAGACGGGTTGCCTCTCTGAACGTGGCGATGCCAAGCGGCCGCAGAGCAGCTGTCGTAGGCACGCAGGCTGTATTTAATTAGCCGTGTGGCAAGTTACCAGCTTCACCAATTAGCAAAAGTGCAGCAAAAGGCCTTTCATATCTCGATACTGGTTTAGAACCCATAGTCAGTCATCGCCGTAACGTGGTGATCTCTCTAAATGGGTAATGGTCCCTCCTGAATCTGGGAGAAGAAGAGATGCCTCCCCGTCCACACCAGTACCAAGGGTATTTTACAGCAATTCTGATCAACATGGTAACAAACCCTGCAGTCCCTTTATCTGCCCAAACCTTGGTACCGGCAGCTGGTTACCTCCTCAGCAGGTCCCGTCTCCGAGAGAAAGGCATGGTAGAAAGAAGCTCAGGGAAGGGCTAGTCCTAAAGAATTCCCCATTGCTTCAGCCCTCGAAAGACCAGTAGAAGGGGAATGAGCTGAACGTCGGGGTGCTCCATCGCACCCGCCGGTGCCGGGAGGTCCCAGCCTGCTCCTGCCCTGCAGCAGCATCCCTGAGGTGAAACCCCACCAGTACGCGCTGCAGAACTGCATGTATTTCGGTTTCAGTGCTTAGCTTTTTGCCTTCATCTGACCACGGCAACCGGAGCATGAAATGCTCACTTTCACGTTCAGCACAAAGCCCAGCCTGAACGTTCTATCCCTCTTTCTTCCCCCCGCCGCTTCTTGGTACGGACAAGAAATCAGAGCCTGCAAAGGGGTTAAACCCAAAAGCAGGAGCTGCAGGTTGGAACAAATCTGACAACCTCCTCCTCCTCCTCCCTCTCTTTCTTTTCTCCCCCCATGCCAAGGATTTTTCTGGTCAGGCTGCACACCCAGCCTTCCTGCAGGCACACAGGTAGTGTTCATCTGCCACAGCGACGGGCTCGGACTCTTGGGGGCACAGTCACGCTACGTATAAACAATAAAACTCCTGGCTGCTGTAATCGTGTTATCAGCAGTGAGTACTATGTTCTGTAAAAAATGCCTAAGGACGCTACTAGAGTATGCTGAAGGTGGTTATAAACTATCCTTCTGAGATCAGCCTCTTGACAGTTGGTCACAATATCAACCAAACAGTTACTGAAATATTCATTACAATTTTCTTTGCCTTCTTAAGTGATCTTAGTCATATTAAAATAGCCTTATTATTAGGAAGAATTGTGAGGGCAGAATTCAAATTCTCTTCTCCAACAGGCACTCCCCTGCCACTGGGACTCCATCAGCATTTTGATAAGCTCGTGTCAAGAAATGATGCGCCCCTGGCTAAAAATGACTTATTTAACAGAGCTACTAAAAAATTGGGATCTCTCTCTTTAAACGTTTGACCCCGAGGCAGAAGAGGAGGGGTGGGGGGGAGAAGGAGAGAGAAGATGATAATCGCTTTAGATAACAACCTGACTCACGGTAATAGCAGCCTAATTGCTATCCAAGTGCTTTTAGCAGGAAACAGCCACACCTAGAGAGGCACCTGTGCAGAGGAAGATTAGTTCTAAATGGAGGAAGGACAGAGATATAAATGCATTTTCAGCTGAGCGCAGTGGAAAGTAAGAAATAGTTGTTTATGTACGTAGAAACTGCCTTAAATCCAAGAGCTACTTTGTACCGCTTCAGATACCGGGATGCGGCGGGTGCGTAATTCATGCGAGAAGCGGCTACGCTACAGGGCTCAAAATGAAACGGGGATTTATATTTAGGCAGGGAAATGAAAATAACCACGTGTGGGGACGGTGTGGTTGATGCCGTCTTCCTGGAATAAATCAGCTTCTGCAGTGATTATGACCCTTCCACGAATAAAATTCATAAATGTCAGCCTGACAACACAAAGTAAGACCTTTACTTGAAAGTAGGAGTGATTACATTAAGTGATCTGCTTGGAAGAAAGCTGCTCGAGAATGGAATGATTTGTAGTTGATTGTTGAATCGAACCTAAGTATCAAACGAGCCCTCTACGCACGAGCTGTGCTTTCGGCCGCTTAAGATTTGTGTTTCTTCACCGCCGCTCTGTCCTGGGACGGCCGACCCCCCCAGTTGGCCTTGCAGCCCTCTGGCACGGCAGCTATGGGGGGAGCCCAGCGGAGGAGAAGACATTTCCACACAGGTTCGGGCAGACCCTCGGGTCCCCGTTCTCCGGCTGCCCTCGCCTTTTCCCCGCGTGGGTTCTGAGAAGGGAGGCTGCCTGCGGGTCTCGCTTACCCATTTCGGGGGGGGAAATCACGGGCTGGACCTCTGATTTTTGCATTTTGCGCTTTGTTGGCGCAGGACGCGGTCTGGGGAGTGGGAAGAGTTGAGTGTTAGAAGCGATTATGTTCTCTGATGAAGGTGCCGGGTTTTGCAGCAAGGGTACTGATTATGCATTCAGCTCCGCAAGCTGCTTTCTGCTACGTCTTTTTGCTACTACAATTCGGTGATGTGAATGTCAGTAGGCAGCAACAAAAGCCCCATGTTTTGAAAAGCCTGAATCTGTACCTGTAGGACATAAAAATTACTCTATTTGCTTGCTTTTGCTGTCCTCAACAAGCAAAAATCTATTTCCAGAGATTCTAGTGTATCCTTTTGTATTTCCATAGATTCTAGTGTATCCTTTTATTCTAGGAGAGTTTCAAGAGATTTGAGAGATCTGTTGGTAATGGAGTTTGCATGCAGAGCACACATGTATGCCTCTGCATTACCATGAATGTTATTTTCTCTTAAAAATAGCATTTTTTTTCTATTTGTAAATTGCATTTGATCACAGTCTAGAGGTATCATATGCCAGAAATTATCTATCTTGAATTGCTGAATAATAGTATTTGGGTATGCTGCTATGGCAACAGATGTACAGTCTCTGGATTCACACGTCAAAGGTTCTTATCGCAACTGGTTTTTGGATACCCCTTCACTGCATAAGCAGGAAAATATAATGAGCTATCCCAGTAATGTCTGGAAAGACAGCAGCAATAGAATAAACCGACATGTTTACTACTTTACATGTGTTTCTGAAACATACATAAAGGCATGCCTTACATAAAGAAAAAAAAAGAAAAAGAACACAAGGGCCAAAAGGACACTGTGGAATCAATAACGTGAAAACATCTTATGAATATTTATTATAAATTAGTATTTATATTATACTGATACTTAGAAACTCAGCCAACAATGGATTGGCATTGACAATACGTTATACAGTATACAGACTCGAAGTAGGTAACCATCCTTGCCACAGGGCATTTTTTTTTTCTTCTTCTTCTATAAGACTTAGTGAAATTTTACAAAAAAGGACCTTCCTATTAGAAATACACCAGGTTCAAATGACCTTGACCTCTGACACACAGCAACGATCCTAACAAAAGGAGGGGTCAGCCATGCTGCTGAGCAATCCGTTTCAGCTTTCCTTCTGCATTCAAAGGAACTGTTCGCATTAATCAAACGGGCTTTGGATTAGCCCTTAGTTTTCAACATGTGATCCTCTTAACAAAGGTGAATTCTTCTTCCTTTCCCCCCTTTATTATCATCGCTGTCCCTACACGAGCACTCCGCAGCTGCAGGTCTGTAAGCAGCTGGCAAAGGTGACGTCTGTCTGCGATCACAGGTCCCCAGCGTCCGTCGTTATAGTTGGGTTCAGTGCAAAACACACAGGTATATATGCACGCTCCTGCTGATAAAGTCTGCTTGGAAACCGAGTTTGTGCTTCACAAAAAGGGATGGTAGCTTTTGAACAGGAAGACACCAATTAAATAATTAGGGTTAGTATCGAAGAAACCATGAAGTGTCTATCCCTTAATATCTTTAAGAACAAATTATAAAAACTTCTGTGAGGGATGTCATAAAGTAAAGATGTTTGGGGCAGGGAGATGAACTAGATGACATCCTAAATTCTGTATTTCTGTGGCTCTGCCGTCACTGTGTTCGTGCTTGCATGGGCGTAAGCCTTCGCTTCATGCAGACACCAGACAGAGGAAAGCTGAAATGATTTGTCAAGCACATGGGGAAGAAAGCGAACACCTGAGCACCTGGAAGAGCATCATATGCCCTTAGTCATTTTTTTTACAAAACTTTTTAATGTCTGAGGCTCACTAAAATAAGCCTTTAGGGAAAGACTTTTAAAAAAAAAAAACCCAAACAATAAATCATGTGGTCCACAGTAGGGGCTGCACAGGACAGATATTTTTACTTGCTTAATATGTACTGGAAGGGTTAATTTAAGTGGTAGTTGGTGGATGCCTTTTTATGAAGCAGAAAATTGTCTTAAACTAAAAATCGACTTTGGGGAACATAAAAGCTTTCTAACAGCATTCTAATTGGCATTCAAACATTCAAATACTACGCGTTAGTGTGGCTATATTGGGAAATGTGCAGACTGGGCGTGCTAATTTCTGAGGATATTTTTTCACTGGCTATTTGTAAGAAGCGGCTAATGACAATGTCTTTGGCCTTGGTGGTCTCCATATTCCTCTCCCGTGAGATCTGCATGCTGATTTGATCCACGTTCGTCATGATAAGCTCCGAGGCCAGGATCTGAGTGGGGGACGCCCTGTTTGCTGTGCTATCCATGATGTACTGCTTATAGAGTTCCACCAGCTTCTGCTCGAGGTAGTCGTTGAGGGCCGAGTCGGAGAGGGGCTGCTGGTGGGGCACTAAGCTCGCCAGCCGCCAGCATGAGGAGTAGCCCTGGACCGGTTTTCGGCCGGCGTCGCTGGAGATGGGGACCTTCACGGACTCCATGGGGGGAGGAATCTCCGAGGACTCCAAGAAGGGGCCTAGGCCGCTGTCGCAGGTAAAATCTGTCGTGACCGAGCTAATCGGCACCACGTAGTCCCCGGCTATATGCAAGTCGTTGTAGTTCTTGCAAATGCTTTTGCAGGAGGACGGAACCAGGTAGGCGTCTTTTCTCGGCAGCCCCTGGCAGCCGCGCGTAGGCGGAGAGGGCTGCCCAGCGGGCGCGGGGTGCTGCGTCGGCTGTAGCGGATTATCCTTCTGCCTTCTGCCGTGCTTGCTACCTCTGGAGCAGGCGGAAGAAACGCACCTGCCAGCAGACCGGCGTCTCTGAAGGAAGCTTCTTCCCTGCGCTTCATCCGTGGAAGAGTAATTAATGGACTTCATTTCGTACACCACTTCCTCAGCTGAACTCTCGCTGTAGAGCTCAGGGTTCAGGTCTTCACAAAGGTAGGCGATTCTGTAAAGGTAACCTTCCGACAGCATCCTTCGCCAAAGGAAAGGAACCACCAGCGGACAGAAGAAAAACGGCAAGAAGAAACCGTTAGTTCATTACAAACTCATTGACTGGTGATTACACTCGCAAGTCTGTTACTAGCTGCGGAGAGATATTTCTAATTTGGACATGAACAAGAGTGTCTCTGTCTTTCTAGAGGCCTTGAGTCAGTGAGTGAAGTGATCAGCTAGTCTTCCTGTTGTGCTGTTAACATAATCACACCAAAGCATATTCTGTATAACGTAACGTATGGCATGTCCAATACATCCAACGACAAGTGAGTTGGGAAAAGAGGAACAAGAAGTGGTTTGTTGTGCTAATAGTTGCTGCAATAGCTTACACTTAAATATGTATATTTTTGCCCTTGCCTGCAGTAGGAAGCCAAGGGGTTTCCCCCTTTTTCTCATACGCTTTGAAGCAACTTTTGTTGTGTGTGGTTTGTCAGCTGCCTCTGAACTATGTTGATTTGAGATTCATATCGAGAATATCACCCCTTCTGTTCCAGACTAATCAATGGCTCAGTGTGGTTCCTTTTTCATTAAAAAATCTCAGATTATTAAATTAGCACTTTGCACTTCTGCATGCCAAGCAGGATGGAATTAACTGTCTCTAACTTTTAGACATGAAAATGTCAGTGGCAAAAGCAAGGCTTTTTGGAGGCATGATTCATCTGGACTGTTTTAGACACCTAAGTTGAAATGAGTTGAATTGTGCCCTAGATTTGCTTATCACTCTCCAGTTCCTATAAAAGGATCTTAAACTGACTACCCTAGATGTAAAAATCCGCAGTGTACTTTTGAAGAGACATATTTCAGTGCAATGCACAGGAAAGTGCACATTTCAGAAGTACTCCGGCTTCTTCACTGCTGGATTAGTCGTGAGTACCACCAGCTCTGAAATCAGTCTCCATTGCGTTTCTACGAAGACATGATCAGGTTCCAGCAGTTGCTAACTCTGTCCACTCTCTGAGCAGGAGAGCTCAGCTCTCCTCTCAGCTCAGCCTCCAAAGCTGCGTAGACATGTTAGTAACGGAAAGCAGGACTCGCTAGCAAGGACACACATCCATCTGCACATAAGTAAATGTTCTGCCCAAGCTTTAGCAGCTCCACTACCACAGAATTGTTCCTAAGTCCACCTCTGTGTCTTTTGTTTTAACAGATGTCAAGGAGCAGTGGGAAAGATGTCCTAATGAAATTGTGTGGTCCAGCCAAGAGAAAGTAAATCTTAAGTAAAAATAAATTAAAATGAAAACTGTTTTTTTCTTTCCATAGTACAAAATATCTTGCGTGATAGAGGAACAAATAACTTGTCCTTGTTTCACTAGCGGGTACTTTTCTTCATTTACTGTTTAATCCAATTATATCACTTTAATCCTTAAGAGATATTGTCTCTGCAGATATGAACATATGTCCCAGTTATTTGACAGTTTGCCTGTCTATTTCAAAACACCCGCTGTGATGGAGCACCAGAACGGGAACATCTTCCCACAAGCTGTGAATGGGGAGGTGGCATCTCTCTGGCACTGTCGACTTATCTCTCCCAAGAGTGAAAGGACTTTCATTTCTAAGTAAAGTATTTCATGTGTCACAGTCGCTAGCGCAAAACGCTGCACTAATAATAAATGTTGGCTAAATCCTGTCTAAGCATGGATATAGACTTTACGCAGATGTTAGGAAGGAGACAACGTAAGAAAAGACTTTCCTCACGGCGGGGGGGGAATCACATCTGCACTATGAAGAAGAAGGTTGGAGGGAAAATAAGCTTCCTTCAGAAGGGAATATTCATGGAAATTAAATGTGTCCAAACACTCGCTTTGGTGACCCTGGATCCCCTCTGCTG
This sequence comes from Buteo buteo, assembly GCF_964188355.1. Taxonomy (NCBI): domain Eukaryota; kingdom Metazoa; phylum Chordata; class Aves; order Accipitriformes; family Accipitridae; genus Buteo; species Buteo buteo. Next base: position 5,423,287 of record NC_134178.1, read on the forward strand.
CTGCCAGTTGTGTGAGATTTCCCACAGGCAGGTAACATTTAATGAAAAGCGATCTATTTACACAAGAGGGGGAAAAATCATGTTTGGGGCTTGGCATTCCTTGCAGTACGCTGCTGTTGCCTTGCTGTAGGTTTTAGCTGTGATTAAGGTGCCACCACAGAAATCTTAGCCAAATGCTAGAGCTACTTGGGTTATCGACTCATCCCCCTCTCGCTTCTGCTTCTGTTCCCCCCTCTTGAAGCGCAAAGGCTGTTCCCTTCCTCCTGCTATCTGTGGCCCAGATGGCTTTATTGCAAAGTAACCACTAACTTCGGCTAGCATGAATCTGGACTAGTTACACGCTTATTTCTATGCTTATTTTTAAAGTGGATTCTGAGAAATGAGTGGAAATACAACATATGGCCTGTCCACTGCTCCACCAACGTACGCAAAGCCAGTTGTGTTCAGGTAGCATGTGACACTTCTGTCTTTCCTACTACCCAGATGCATGTTGTTTCTGTCATAAGGTGATACATTAGGGAAATGAAACTACTGGTTTCATTTCTTTGCACTGCATTCTGCAATACTTATTTTAAGAGTTTTAGAGCACGCTGCCTGAGACAGGAGTGGAAACAAAAGAACGGGCAAATTCAAAAAGATTAGGCTCCCATCGTGCTCAGGAGTTGTGTGTTTCGCTGAATGAGCTGCAAGCTTACCCTCTGAAGTTGGCAAGGGCTGTCGCACTAATCTGATTGTTCCCAGCTCCACGAGGAAATCTGATTGAAGTCTTGATAGGCAGTGTTGAGAGCCTGAATGCAAAAGAGAGGTGTGTGTATCTCTGGTCCTAGTACTTCACAGAATATATACCCCTGTCAAGTTGTTAATCCATCACTACCAATGACTGGTCATGCACTTGGGTCACCCTTAATTCTTGCATTTTACATCTGATAAGGATGACAGTTTTCATTAATTCTACTTTCTCGTGCCCCCTCTCTTAATCCCCCTTCCATGCCACAGACGCACATATACACCAGGATTCCAAGCGTACAGGGATTATATCTAATGTCTTTCAATATTTTGGGTTTCATGCTCCTTAAATTCAGATTTCACTTCCCTCTTTCTGAAAATAACTGCATGACTTTCGTTGCACAAGGAAAGACAGTACCCTTTACAATTCTGATGTGATGCATTTCGCATGTGAGGTGAACAAAGAGATTTTTCCTTGTGTGGCTACTGTCCTGGCAATGGGAGCTGACTGCATTCTATCTAAACCTAGTGGAGGCAGGGGGAGAAGACTGTCTGGTTTACACTGTCTTTTCTATCTGACATAGTCTTTATTACAGTCAGATGATCTTAAAATCTCATATGTCTTGCCTGGGGTTTTTGTTCAGTTCTTCAGCAGAAGAAAAACCTAAAGGTGGGATGAATGTTTAAAGCCACATGGAGAATTCAGTAGTATTGCCACTATTTTCTGAGTGGCAGCAAATTTGCTGGGTTATGATGCTTGGAGATGGTGCCAATGTTTGCATAAAGACCTCAGATTAGAGTCTGGGAGCAGGCAAACAGAATGAGAGTTCTTGGCTCAGGATAAGCAAAACACTTAAGGAAAGCCTGAGAAGTGTACACAAAGAGATATGATAAATTGTGTCCTATAAAAAAACCTGAGCAAGATGAGAAGTTTCTAGGGAGAACGGAAGAACGTGGTGCCAGCTAGGATCACAGCTCAGTGGGGAAAGGGACATTCTTCTGCATTGCGAAAGGAGGGGATGGAAACTCACAGAAGAGACAAGCTCGTTTTGAATATGTCTGGCTTTCAGATCCCTGAACAAGGCTCTGAATGGCACGAAAGTTGTGCTGCTGGGAGCTGGAGTTCAAGTTCCATCACAGGGTATATCTTACGTTCTAGCTGACTTACTAGATGAGACCCCAGATGGCAAAGTCTCCCTGTCTCGAGGGAACTCAAATCCTGTGGATCCATCGGTAGTATTTTTTCCCTATTTTAAGGGATGCTTTTTCAGGCTGTGGAGATACAGACAGATCCCTTCAGTGAGGTTCGGGATCTACCTCAGATTGCGAGACACGTGTGCAAGAGTTGACTTGGCAAGCAGGACAGGCTGGGGAGCGATCCTGCATACGTCGCAGGACCCACATCTCACTTTCCACTGGGGCTGGTGTGAAACAGCTCTCAGGAAGCCTCAGCGCAGCCAGCGTAGGGAAACCAGGGCAGTGAAGAAGGTAGTATAACGAGCTGTGCAGATGGATGAGTATAGCCTTTCCTTAATGCCTGAAACCCACAGACCTTTGGTATCTGAACCCCATTTGTTAAGGGCTATCGCCGATGCCCAGGGCTGGCTTGGGTAAAGGTAATGCTGAGGACACTAAACTGCGTGGTGAGGTAGGTGCGTCAGAAGGGAGAGCTCTCACAGAGAGACCTGGGCAGGCTGGAGGAGTGCGCTAGCAATCACAGTATGAAGTTTAACAAAGACAAGCACAAGGCCCTGCGCCTGGGACGACAGAACCCCAGAGCCCAGTACAGGCGAGGGGTTGATGTGGCTGGGGAGCAGCCCTGCTGCCAGGGACCTGGGGGTCCTGGGGGAGAAGAAGCTGAACGTGAGCCAGCGGTGCGCTGCTGCACCGACGAAGGCAAAGCAGGTCCTGGGCTGCACCCCCAGGGGCACTACCAGCAGGGATAGGGACGTGATCGTCCCCCTCTGCTCGGCACTTGTCAGGCTGCACCTGGAGGACTGTGTCCAGTTCTGGTTCCCGCTATTCAAAAAAGATGTGGGCAGACTGGAGGGGGTCCAAAGGGGGGCCACAAAGATGATCAAACCATTGAAGAACCTGCCCTGTAAGGGAAGACTGAAGGAGGTTGATCTTTTCGCCCTAGAGAAGAGAAGGCTTGGGAGGAACCTTATCAGAGTTTTCTAGTACTTAAAGGGCATCTACAAAGAGAATGGAGGCTCGCTTTTCACAAGGAGCCACATGGAGAGGACAAGGGGCAATGGGCATGTTATTATTCCCATTCTAAGTCCAAAACACAGCACTATACCAGCCACTAGAAAGAAAATTAACTCTATGCCAGCTGAAATCAGGACAGGGTACAAGTTGCACTAGGAGAAGTTTCATTTTGACCTAAGTAAGAAAGAAATTTTTTAGAGTGAGAACAATCAGTGACTGGAACAACCTCCCCAGGGATGCGGTAGAGTCCCCATCACTGTAGGTTTTCGAGATGCAGTTGGACAGGGTGATAGATAATCTCATCTAGGCTTCCTTTCCCACGAAACGTTGGGCCAGATGATCGTTCGAGATCCCTTCCAACCTGGGCAGTTCTATGACTCTACGATTCTACAGTAACAGTGGCTGCTATTTGAGGTAGGAGTTGGCCCACTTTGCCTATGGCAGGAGAGAAGAGGAATAGCTAAGAGGTGCTTTCGCACAAGCAGCGGAACGCTACCCGCTGCGTACGTAACTTCCTATCCCCGCTGCTGCTCTGGAAGATCTGGGACCTGTGGGACTGTGCCGTGAGGCTCTTTCAGCAGCGGTCATGAGCCAAACCCTTTCCCACAGCTCTCGTCACTCTGATCTTTTGGTCTTCTCACAGAAGAAAACATGAGCCCTGCTCATTTGCTTTATTCACACGTCAAGAGTTCAAGACACGCAGGAAAGCTAGGAGTACCTCTCCCACGGGGAACACGGGCTGTCTTGGGGGGAATGAGTAGAGTAGGTTTGAGAGGATAATAATCCCGTATTTCAAGAGTACGAGGGAATCTCCTTGAAGGACAGGCTGAAGGAAGAAAGTAAGGAGAGACATCTTCCCCAAGAACACATTATACTTTATATGTCTATTGTACTGTTGAATGTTCTTGTCATACTAGCGTCTACCCATTTTTAATCATACTAAATGGATGGAAGAGAGCTTCAGGAGCAGCTGGTTTCTTTCATTTTGGAAAAAAAAAAGCATTCTTACTGTATGTTTGAGTGCTGTTGTATCTTTAAGGGGAGTTTGGGGGGAGAGGCTTCCATAAAAATACAATTAAAACTGTCTGTGGGTAAATACAGCTTCTTGAGCTCTCAAATAATTTCCCATCCAAGTCCATTTTATCAGTTCAAGTTCCTTGAAACTTCGTACAGACTAAGCCTGGTTCATCATTTTCCACACTTTTCTTAATCATCTATACCCATACAAAGTTGGTTTAGGACATCATCAGTCTGGTTTGATAGCATTTTACATCTCATATCCACAGCTGTGAGCAACAACATGAAATGTGAGGCAGGAGAGGATCGGGCTCCACATGCGTAAGGTTGACTTGGCTACATGATATTTCTACACTGTGCTTTTATGGCTTTCTGGGGCGGAAATCATTTCATGTTTCTGCACTTCTGTGTTTATTTTAATGAGCTGTTAGTTGTTGTCATGACTGAACTATATGGACTGAAGTATTTTGTATCTAAGCAGTTGAAGTAAAGGGGAAATAAATTCATGCGCACTCTTACAGAAGAGAATACACTTTCTAGAAGTGAAAAGAATAAATAGTAAAGCAAGAAAGACAGAAAAGGCTGAAGGGGTTTCCCAGGAGGAGTGAGGGAAATGGTGCACTAACGAGCATTGAAACGTTAGTCACATCTGCTGTAGAGTACAAAAAAAGAGGGGGGAGGGTGCATGTTGTGTGTGTACACACATGTCAAGCTGTGAATTTGCAGTAAACCAGGAAATTCACTGTGAATCAGGAAAATACAATGATAAAGCTTCTTTGTTCATACTTTTTAACATCACCTTGTTTTCAGAGAAGTCTCAGCTTCTTTTCTATGAACTTTTTTTTAATAAGATGCCCATGTTTATCTATTACGGTGCCTATTTTTATTTCTAATCTACAAAGACAGTACTCCAAAGACATTATTCAGACAGTACACTAACATGGACAGAAAGATCAATAAAAATACCATAATTATGACAAAAACAACACACCTGGTAAGACTCCCTTTAAAACTACTCTGAAAAACATTTTTTAGTATGATTTTACGAAAGACTTTAGAAATATCAGAGGAACAATTTTTGGGGCATTTTGAAGTTGCATTGCAATCACGGTCAGTCACGGTTGTGAAGATGGCACTTTTGAAATGTTCTCATCACTTCTTAAGGCAGCAGAAACTGCATGTGGACAGTGGCTGAGGCTCTGCAAACATGCACATGCCTTCAAAACAGAAAATTCACAGCTTCATTTTACCAGCTGTGATCCCACACAAACAGAACTGAGCCACTTTGATAAGCAAGAGCATCGTTTTCATACATTTATATAATGCATAGTATATTTTAGCTCTTACCTCCAAGGATACAGCAGCTGACCAGGTACAGAAAATTCGTTGTCTTCTAACCAGTTTAAAGCTTCCCGTGAGTCTGTCCTACCCCAAAAGGCAACATTCTGTTTTTAATTCCTTTTTAAATACACTTCTAAGATGACATGTGTTTTATTTCTAATCCTCTATAGCACAGAAGTATAGAAAGAAAGTCCCTTAGGAGTTGAGGGGGTTTTATAACTGACTGAACTGCAACACGCTGAACTCGCTTCCTCTTTTATGTCTAAATGAAACTTTGTTGTGCAACTATGCACTGTTAAAATAGCCGATTGCAACACACTCAGTCCAGGCAGACGGACTTCTCTTTATTAACTCTTATACAAAAGAAAAAAAAAAACAACCGGTGAATTGAACAGCTAGAACAATCTTAGAGAAAGTGCTCATTTGTCGGCAACTTACAGTGTAGCCCATTTCAACCGCCATCTATCGTTCTCCTTTTAATTGACACAGCAAGGCATCTAGACATGTCAAGATTGTCATGACAACTAGGTAGGAAGAGCGAGATGCCGAAGCAGAAATGCATTTCACAGCAGGCCTACTTTGTTGTCCGCGGACCCTCGTACATCGCAGCTTCCACCGAACAGCACAGCTCGGCTGGTTTATCAGGTTTTGCTCGGTATCTATCCCCAAAACCTGAGGAGGAAAGTTAGACTCGAGGTGCGCTCAGTGCCTCGGTGCCTGCCAGACCCAGGCAGGGAGCTTGTCTTAGCAGGGGCAGACTGTGAAAATACCTCGGGCGAGGGGGAGTTCACCCTCCAAGCTTGAGGTGTATGGGCAGTGAATAGGGCTTTGAGATTGGTGTTGGAGGATTATTCCCTAAAGGAGAGGGGACAAGTACGCTTTGAAGGATGTAACTGGACTGTTGGAATTGATCCCAATAGGATGTACAGAATTTGCTTAAAAAGGCATCATCAGGCATCCATACATTGCAATAATGAGATAAATTTATTTTCATTCTCTGTGTATTTTAACTGCCTCACTGAGGACATATTTCTTTTTTTTTTCTCAGAAGCCTCCAACTCTGCCAGCCAGAAAACACGTTGTAGTACAATGCTTCTATTAACATAATTTTGCTAAATATTCGCTGGGATATGATATATGATTGGGACTAGTATCCAAAGTCATCTTAACCATAGGCATGGAAAAAGTCCATATGTCATATGCCCTACCTATGCATCCCTAGCTAATTCATACAACAGTTTAATCAAATAATATCCTACCCAATCATATGCTATGCTAGGATCAACAACATCTAAAAAGCACAAAAACTGAACAAAATTGGCAGTTTAATGCAAATCTCAACAGATGTCTGCTGTAAAAGCGCTCCCTATGGAATCAAAGCTACTGTAGTAACAGACAACTCTTTTATGCTTAACGTTAATATTAACATTATTGTATTTTTTTCTCTGATCTTTCATCGGTGCTATGGACCAATCTCAGGCCTTCTCAAATTTATGCTGCTCCAACACTTTTTTTCGGTGTTTCCATATCTGGTTGAAAGAGTGTTGAGGGGAGCAAGAAATAAATCACTAGGAAGTTTTACCTCTTCTGTAGATTCAGAGAGCTCTATATACACAGGAGCTCAATATTTCTAGTTAGACTGTTGGGAAATAACTTTGGTAGTATAAAAAAAGCATTTCTGTAAAGGTCTTCAGAGAGTTTTCAAAATATGTTTTAAATCATCTAAATCCATGTAAAAACAGAAAGATACAAACGGACAGGTTTTTGAAAGTAAGAAGTGCTTCCACAGCCAGCAAAGCACAGCTATCCAGAACCACTGAAAAATCAGTCTACTTTCATAGAGGTACCTAAATATGGATTTAAGACTTACCTTCAGGCACCTAGATTTGGAAATAATAAGTGGCCTTTTTTTTCCCCAGTCATGCACATGTAATGTTTTCAGTGCTCTAGAGGAAGTCAAACACTGTCTGTATTTCTGCACAGTAGCTGCATATGCTTATGGAAGGGAGATGTAGAACTGTCATTGCTTGTCATATAAATTGCACATTAACATCCTGACAGTCCGGACTTTGGGGACACTCGTTTATTCTAGTGATCTTCTCTACGTTCGCTCATGACCTTGGAAGGGTATCCTCAGCTAAGAAGTGTTGTCCTATATGAATTTTTAGGTTGTGCCTTATCAACTTTCTGAGTGTAGCACTCTAAGGGCCAGATGCAGAGCTGAATGAAGTGGGAGACTAAACAACACAGCGGCACCTGACCCCTTTCGCCAAGATCGCCGCATGTGCTGTGCCTCCTCCACCCAGTGGAATAGGCGTGAGAGGAGAGGGAAAGCTTCAGCACCTTAGGGAGTCATTCAGTCAGCCTCTTCATCCGTAAATGTAGCGCTCATTGTCTGAGGACACGCCAACTTATTTTTGTTGGTGTACTTTGCTACGGCAAGTCCAATGCATCAAGAATGTGTTATCCCCACCCCCAAAAAAGAAAAGAAAAACATTTCAAGTAAGTTGCACAGTTCCAGGTTTCCTTCTCTACCACATTCCTTCTACTCCCAGGGAGTTTCCTCTAGGAAACTGCTTTAATTTTGACCCTAAGTACATCTATCTTAGCTTTTTATTTCATTTCAAGAGTTTATTTTCAAAACAAATCTGCCAGTTGTATGCCCTCACCGTGCTTTGGTTTGCCTCTTGAAGCATGGGAAGCAGATTCCTTTTGGATGAAACTCAGCAGGACGATGCACACCAGGACCATACTTGAAATTTGCCGTGGGCAAGTCTCCTCATGGGCTTTCATGGGACCACAGCAGAGCTAGTCCAAAATACCCTCCCCAGGACACGCATGCCATGGAGGCAGGGTTTCAGCACCAGCTCTTTCGCCGTCCACTTTTGCTCCGAATGTGATGCACTGTTGGTTGATGCAAGCCGAACAGAAGAATGTTGCCAAGGGACTCATCTGTAGGATAGTGCTAGACAGTTTATCAGTTCTTCACCAAGTAACCCTTGCCCACCGATGCCATTCAGCTCGTGTGTCTCAATATGTTGTAACTGATAACACTACGCTGCCGTAAACACAGGAGAAGGCTGAAGTTCCTTCTGTATAGCTACAGGCTCCGCCACTGAGGTTCGGTATAAATAAATCTCTGCTTAGCCTGGGTCTGTTTTGTCAAACAGCGCAAAGGCAGCTGCCTGTCACTTGTAGGTGAAATGTTTGTATTCTAGAAATTATAAATTGGGAGCCTTTGAGAGGACCAATATCCGCTAGCTTTTTGCCACAATTAATAGTAGGAATAAATGCAGAAAATAAATCAATTTTCTTGTACATATATTCAAGCAGGTATGTACACAGTAAGCTCTATCAGGTTCTCAAACAATTTTAGCTCTATCCCCATTTGGTATGTCTGTACCATTAACTAGGAATTTTGAAATCCAGAAGGTTAAAGATAACACCTTAAGATTATCACCTAGTTTATAATTACTTTGTGCAATATGACAAAGGGGATATTTTGGATCCTTTTGGTCTTTGGAAGGGAAGAGCTTATGGGAAGGAGGTAAGCACATTATCCAGTACTTCATCATAAAGAACAATCATGAATGATTTATGTTCCTTACAGCAGCAAAATCAGTTCTATTTCAAGCTTCCCCATATGCCACACTTGATTAGAGCCTGAAACTCAGTTTCCGATGCACTAATTACACAAGTATAATCAATTATTTGAGTAAAACATCAGTCTTTGAACAGGGAAGAGGCCTCCATCATACACACTTTTCTCTCCTCCTTTCTTCATTGCTGGTAGTAGAAAATAGATCAATATAATTTTCTAGGTAAAATGTGAGGATTCCCATCTTCCAAAGGAGTGCCGGGCAAGTCTGGCTTTGAGATATCTCAGGCTGAAGGGAGTCTCCTGGATGAATTACTCCAGCTCTCTGCCTGTTACGTGGAAGAAGGGTGGTTGTGGCATCATTCTCCTCTTGGCCACGCACTTCCGAGGAGGAGAAAAAGGGCATGGATGCACAGAGAGCCTCGCCGCTCTGGAAAAGGCAGGGGAGGTTCGGTGCCCACCTGTATTTACTGTTTCCAGCTGCCCATGGCCAGCAACAGCCCACGCGGCACCGAGAAACCTGGCTGTGCTTGGGGCCCAGAGCCTCACCTCCGGGAACCCACGCCAGGGAGCACAGCACCTTCCACGTGGCTGAATCCATCACGCTTTGCACCCAGAGTTTGATGCTTCAAAATGAAATAACTCATTTCATCGTACAAATGACCACCAAATCTTTTAGTTATCTACAGAGGCAAGGGCCACGAATTTCCTCAGTTCTTGTTGCATTATAATACACTTTTTGTACTTGAAGTGACAAATAGGGAACATTTGTTGCCTTACGTGTTCCTTCTAGTCACTAAAATACAGAATTTATTCTCATGTTAAATTTTGTTTCTCTTTTGTGGCTCACATAAATATTTTAGTTATATCCAGTTATCTCTACAGGTTCAATCTATGTGAAAATCAAGAAAAAAAGCAAGGCCTTAGATATGAGAAAATTATGAGCAAGACCACTGCTCCCTCTGATAAAATCTCCAAGGCAAAAGCGAGTTTTCTGTGAGAAAAGACAGCAGCATTGGACATAGCATATTGAAGCTGCTCTACACTACGTTCCCAGCATTAGTCTTTTCTAGTAATGAATAGCCAGCTAATGAAGTCTTTTCAGTTCATGTTCTTTTCTCCTCTCACTAATTTACATGAGCTAGGAGACTGGTCTTGTCACAGTTCAGAAATCTTTCCCTTCAATCTCAACCTCTCTTCATTCATAATCCTTTATTTACCTTTAGTGGTCAAACTGTTCTGCCCATGGTTTTTTAATGAAGGTCAGAAATAATGGCTGCACCAATGTATTCCGAATAAAGTACCTTACTGTACAAGTGATCCCACTGACGGCAGAGAGCATACTGTGGTTTCCGTGCATAACCACATATGGGCACATAAGCATATAAGCACTGTTCTTTAGTCTGCAGTGCATGAATCACAAGTGGCCTGTAAAGCATCAGAAGGTGGTGTGCTGGGCAGGTTGCCCTCTTCCCATTGCCAATGTCTGGCCAAAAGCCAGAAACTTTTCTTTTTTCCTCTTTTTTCTTCTTTTTTTTTTTTTTAACTAGTAGCGTGATAACTTAGAAACGGATGGTTTTAAACAGCAGCAAAAAAATCTAAATGCCACCTACTTTTTAACACTGCTCTAGCCTCAAATAATAATGAGAGAGATATATCGATATCTATTTACTGAAATACTGACGCACACTGTAAATACTGCGTACAGCTCGCTCTCTGCTGCTGACTGAAATACCTCAGGGTATGATGCATTGCAGTCAGCAGCAGAGAGGAGCTTGAAACTGCAGTTTTCAAGGGCAGAGCGCAAGCCACAACTACTCTTCAAGCAATGAAGCGTATTTTTCCCCATCTTACCAGCCAGCTCAGCTAAAGGGTTTATCAGCAGCTATAACCCTGCTTACATTTGCACCTTTCAGATCTTTTTAGGGAGTTTCTGGGGTCATTTTTTAAGCTTTCCAGGTTGCAAAGACATCAGTTTTGCTCCTTTCATAGAATTTGTGTTGTGGTAGGCCTCATCCATTTCTTTAAAAAGTCCATTTACAAAGAGGAAATTTAGCAGTGACTTTTTTTTCTGGATTTTTCCCCAAGACACATCATTCCTTTGTAAGTATCTAAACTTTCAAAGTATGTATAGATAACCTGAAGGGTTGATGGTTTCTCTCAGTTTTAGTTTTATTTAATGATTTTCATACATTGAAAACTTCTTTAAATGCTTGAAATTCACATAAACCATTTCAGCAAACAATGTGAAAAAAATTCCTAATTTTTATTTTTGATTTGTAAGCCTGAGTGTGCGTAGCAAATACGAGTGATCAAAATTAGTATTTCAGGTGGCAAACAAATAAAGCAGCCATGTCAGATCCCTGCGTTTCAAAGCATCTTCTGAAGAATAAAAAAGTATTCGAGCCCCTAACCATGTCAGATCACTTCCTACCACTGCAGGAATCCCACAGGGATGTTATAACGCATTCTTTGCTTCACAAGTCTGAAATGATTACTCACATATACTCACTTAATTAAGCAGCAGCTAATTACATCCTATGTACCAGACAGAAAGGCACATCATTGGATTAGTGATAAGACTAACCAGTAGGTCTGTGGGAGGAAACATTTTTGCTGCTTGGAACGTAGTTCCACCTTTTATCGCAGGAGCCTTTTTACGGATGCAGTGTCCGGAGCAGAGACACCAGCAGCCCACAGCACCATCCTCGGAACTGTGTAGCAGAGCCTGCAGTTGTTTTACCGGTGTTGCCAGAGCAGGGTGTAGCCTACTTGTCTCTCCTCCCCTTGGCTTCCTTCCCCAAGAACCTTTTTCTGCTTTTTTGCCTCTGGGTGAGCTCTGAATTCCCTTCTCAGCAGGTCTCCAGATTTAATAAGCTTTAAGCCTCAGCAAATCCCAGCTGGTAAGAGGAGGAGCTGCTTGTTTCACCTGTGTGCATCTTGAGGACAAGGAATACTAATCCTCTCTGCAGGACTAGCTCAGTACAATACTGGCAGTTTTCTTCCTGGCTTTCTGTCAGATTCCCACTGTGGCTAGACAGACTTTCTGGGATAAGCCAGGATTTTCTGTGTAATTCCAAAGGAAGAACTAGTTAATTATATTATAAAATTTTCAAATGCTACTTCCAAAGGCAATACAGATTGGCTGGAACACTGCCTACCTGTATAAAATCCTGCCATATGATACCTACTCTTAATTCCAATGCTTGCATTGAGTCTTTGTTAAAAATAAATCATGCGTCACACTGCTAATGTACTTCTTGGTTCAGTGACAACTAGTCACTAGTGGTGAGGCTTCAAGATCAGGCAAAGAGCTTTTAACTGGAAAACAGAATTGAGCAATAGATGGGGGGTTTCTTCTTTTTTAGTTTTTTACTATACCTCAGTGTAACATAATAAAATCGAAGGCAGTCAGGCTAGTAAGAAGGGATTTTTTTTTGACAGTGTATCAAAATACCACAAAAATTGCAGAAACCCGAGAGGTATTAGGTATTATAGAGGTCTGGTTACATTAGGTGTATTGGCACATGTCTGTAATTTCTAGGTAGAGCCATCCAGTGGTAATTGGCTGAATTTCATGTACCTTTTTCCCAAGTACTGGCTCTTACTTTGATTCTGATTTCCGCATCCCTCGCTTCTTATTCTTTCACCTTTCCAGCAACCAACTTTTTCAGCTATCTCACATTCTCTGCCAGTAACATTCAATTGCAAATTGAGTCTGAATTCAGGCACTGTCTTCAGGATGTTTACAATGGAGATGAGGTAGGAAACTTAGAGTTCAGGACAATGTGGATGACACAGGTTTTTGTTTGTTTCTTTGTTTGTTTTAAAAAAGCAATTATGAAACCAGGAATAGTAGGAGTAGCACCTACTAAACTGAAAAGTTTAACTCCTAAGTCAGTATTAAGGAATGTTTGTATCTTTCTGGGCATTCTAGAAATGTTGAAAAATGTACACTTGTGCTGTCAGGCAAAGTTGGTTATTTCCTTGTTTCTTTAAATTGTTTATCTTTTGATTTGTGTTAGGTAGTTGGCATCTTTAATGACTTGGTAAAGATATTTATTAGGGAAGAACTAGATAAATCACCAGAAATTAGACAAGTTTAGTATTTGTGCCATTTCTAATCTTTTTCATCTCATATCACTCCAAGCTGCACAAACATCGTTACTTACAACACAGAAATTGTAACTTAAAAATTACAGTGACCATACAGACATCTGTATCATCATCAAACTGAGGAACCATCCATGCTAAGTCACCCAAGGCAAAATAAAATAATAGAAGAAGTTTGTAAAGTAATTATACATACCCAGATACTATAATAAGGTAAGGAGCACTTTGCATCAGAGCATAATTCACATTCTGCTATGGATTTACTGTTACAAGTAACTAGGAAATGTTTCACAACATCCCTGACTCACCCATGTGTGATACATGATGCAATCAATGGTCATAGAAACTTGCATCTAGCCTTGTACCAGAACACAGTACTTTGAACCCAGTATTATTATGCCTAGGCAAAACTCAGGATTCAAGCTGCTTGCTGCCCTTAAAACAGGTTGTTTGCTTATCACTCACAGACTCTGGACTTCAGAGAAACGTGGTCATATTGTAGATAACGTTCTCTGGTCACCCTGAGGAGCTCTAGAGTATGACTGCTAAGGCCAGCTGCGTAAACAGAAAACCTGGTCTCTGATGACTGCCCTGAAGGGTTGCACTGTTTTTTAACTGAAGCTACATCACTCTAAAGAAAAGGCTGGAAGGGGACCATATCTCCCAGATACATGCCACAACTTCTCCGTAGACCCAGCTGTATCTCCAGCATGAAGCACGAGCTCTCCTAAAGAGCAGAAGCTGCTCGGTCACTGCCTTGCTGCCTTTCAGCTGTGGCTAATGAGAGGATGGAGAAGAGGTAACTTCAGCCATTCTGTTTCTTGCTTTCCTGCCAAACAACGTGACCTCTGGGATGAACTGAGCGGGTCTGACCAGCTCTTCCATAGCAATTGAAGGCCATTTCTCATCCAATACAAAGCTCCTAGAGCAGTCCAGGAAAGAGGAAAAACTGTCAGCACCCTGATTCACAACGCTGGCAGCTATAGATTGATTCAATCTGTACTGGTAAGCTACGGTCCTCCTGAAATAACATGGGAGAGGAGAGAAGAGGAGCTGAAATGAGGAACAGTAGGTGTCTTTGTAGCGCAGGGGGGAGATAACTTTGTCTTGGCCTTCAAAAAAATATTATTATTATGAAACCATTTGGGAATTGAGAAACTCTTTTACGTGCAGACTGGAAGAAATCATCCTTTTACTTTTTTTTCACTTCCCCAGTCCTGAGGCCCACAACCACGGAAGATTGTTGGACTCGCCTGCTGCAGGTGCCATGGCTCTTGTTTAAAGGCACAAAGGTGAAAGGAAGAGGTTGGGTCTCTTGAGATTTGCATTGGTGAGATAAGACATATTTTGTAAGATTTGCTAAGAAATGGACACTCCACCCTTGAACTGCTTCTTTGGCAGAGCACATTCCAGTTCCTCATTCTTTGCTTCCTGAGGTAAATGAACTGCGCATTGCTCATAAAATTGTAGAATGAACTTTCCCATGACCGGTGAAATTTGTTATAAACAAGATAGTCTCTGAACTTGAATCAACAAACGAGAGGCAGAGTGACTGTGTAACAAATACAGTATCCACACACCAGCAGCTCTACCCACAGAAGGACAAAACACATTCAGGGAAAATAGCTTCTCACCTTTCTCCCACAACAGCCTCTTCTTCAGTGAGTGACTGCATATCAGATTTCTTTCACAGGCTGGCTGCTCAAAGTTTACCTGATGAGGGCTTTTTGCATAGCCAAAAGATAGTGTGCAGGGTGTTTCTTGCAGGAGATATTTTCTGTTTAGCAGTATAAATCTGATCTTCAAATTTTATGGGACTGGCCTGGAGAAAAGCTAATATTCCAAGCTAAAAATAACTTCTCGGAGTTAATTTATTTTGATGAAAAAACCTCTCCTTTATTTGCCAAAATATATAGCTCTGAAGTAACTTTAAAGCATCTGAAATGTTCAGTGCTTAATTCTGTTATGCAATTCTTAAATCCTTCCTCTGTTGCCCAGCAAGCTGTCATGAGAAATATGCTTTGTTAGCTGGGATCACCTGTTTCACATATGCTGTCTCAGTTGTCAAAATGATAAAAAGTAAAACCTTCTGCTGACATGTATAAGGAAAACACAGCATTTTAGCCACAGAAGAGCTCTTTGTTTTATATCAGGCTTCTAATTATTACAAGATTTTAAAGAGGAAGAGGCAAAAAGAAAATAATAATCACTCCTTCCAGAAGAAGGTACAGAAAAAAATCCTTTTATTTGGATGTTTATTTGCAAGGGAACTTAAGGAATAGCATAACTGAATCTCTAGGGGAAAAAAAAAAAAAGGTGTTTATTTTAATCTTAGAAGAGGTTAATGAGGTGACCTTCTGAGTTCAGTTCCAGCCTAAATTATTCTGTGAAAATTAATGGTGTTATACTCTTAGAAAACCACTTACTACTTTATGCTATTTGATGTATATTATGGTATTATTTTGATATACTATCTGGAAATACTATATTATTATAGAAAACTTTATATATGTTTATATTACATATATATAAGAAGACATTTACTAAATCATATATATTATATACATATGTAATAATTATAATTAATTAGTGTTAATACCATTTCTTTTCAATGCTCAGGTCATGCTTTAAAATATTGTGAATTAATTAGAACTGCACTTCCCTACATTTCAAATGGCTTTGAGATTTCTAATACTCTCTGTCCTCTTTTGTTTTAGCAGACTCACATGCTCCACCATTAATCATCTGAGAACTTTGTACAAAATACACCACGGAAGTAGGTTTTTTCTGTTTACTCACTGTTTAGCTTGTTTACAAAAGTAGAGCAAACAGAGAGAGTAAGCAAACATATCTTAGAAAAAGCTAGTTTCTTTCTTAAGTAAGCAGTGACAAATCAAAGCAAAGCAAACACACACACACAAACATCAAGCACATTTTAGGGCATCCACAGGAGAAATGGACATCTTTCCTTCTTAAATTCAATGCAAAAGCTTCCTTTGACTGCAGGGGGAGCAAGAATTTTCCTAAAGCATTTTTGAAACATCCAGCTGTGGTGCGCTTACTGTGCAGTGTCTTGGTCATTAGCCAGATAACTATTTCTGCATAGAACAGAAAGAATAAACTACATCTATAGCATATGAAATCAAACTGAGCAGTGTGTTGCTTCAGGCTGATTCCCTGTCTCAAATAATATGGTAGAAATGGATGTATAAGAGAGGCTAAGGTTAGCAATTAAATTTCTTTGTAGTAGTATTATTATACCAAAAATATAATCTCATGCAGAATGAACAGTCAGCTATGAATTTATGTTAGAATAATAGGAACCTTATAATGTCATTAGAAAGGTATTTTTTTCTACTTCTGCACTAAGTAGATGAATTTTACCACTGCTACACTGATGTTCATCATCTGAATGTCTAGCTTTATTATTTTATCTATGCCCCAGTATCTTTTGGCCTAATAGCCTCAATAAGGAGTATATACAGACAAATCACTCTTTTGTAGTCATTAGAATGTTATTAAATTGCATAGAAGAATCAGCTCAGCTTCTAGAAGTTAATATACTCGCAGGGATGACTCACAAACAAGGCAGCTGGAGCAGTTTCCACCCTAGCTCTCAACTCTGCCCCTGAGGAGCTTCTGCTCCTGCAGAAGAGTGTTGTAACCTGGGGAGAACCAAATGCCTGTAAGCTGTTCTGATAACGGACCAAGAGCGTTACTGGAATTAGACAGAAGTTAATAGAAGTAGCTGCAATATGAATATATAAATACATTCTGTTAATGAACCACTGCTGGGTAGACTGAAATGTCAAAGGCCACAGAATAGGTGGGAATAACATGACTACAGTGTGCTGCAGTTACCAGGAACTTACCTCGGGAAACATAAGCAGGAAGCTATGTTTTGAGGTATATTGAAGAAAACCAGGAACCTGCTGTGGGAAAACCATGCAGCCAGCACATAAGATTCACATCATTTGACCATGTATAGAACTGCATAATAAACTATTGAAATAGCCATAACTGATAGTGTAGGTGGAGCCATCTTTACATTGCATATATAAGCCCGTAACAAACACCTCCTGTTGCACAAATGTCTGTGCTTCAGAATCCAGTGTGCAAATCTGGTTGCCTGCAGCGCTATGTATTATGTAAGTGTTACCTTATGGTCACTAAAGGGAAAGACACCCCTTATGTTTGCCTCTGGTCTAGCATCCTGCCTTTTAGGCTTGGTTGTAATCCAGCTGGCTCTGACAGAAGTGGGTATTAACACTAGAGTGCCCCTGGATTTCCTGGACTGCAGCAGGCGGGTTCCTGTGCTGGGTCAGGACTGTGTGGTAAGCAGTTCGTCATCGCCTTCCAGGAAAGGAGCAGGAACAGCTGAACAGTCACTGTTTCAGACAAGCGATTTTCTTTTTTGAGTGTCATGCTCCTCCACCATTGCACCAGGAGAGTGCATTCTTTAGATTAGCTGTCCTAAGTAATGGTTAAGATATGTAGTCTCAGCAGATGCTCAGAAAGCACAAAAAAAAATTATCAAAATGTCAGATTCAGTCTGAAGATCAGTCCACATATCTGCTTTCTCTTTGGGTGACTGGGCTTTTTGCCCTAATGATATCTACTAGATAGTTTCAACTTTCTCGCGCTCTCCTCAGGATATTACGCAGGTTTTTTTACGTTGCAATCTCAGTTATTCTCTGCTGCTGAAGAGCACTTTTCTCTTGGGCAGCTTCATTGATAGCTTCATTGACAGCTTGGTTAGCTTCCTCCCTGTCTTTTTCTTATAGCTTATTTTAGTTGATTCCATCTGAGAGTTTCTTCTCTTTCTAGAGCTGGGTTGTTGTTTTTTTCCCTCACAAACATAGTTTTGGAGTTCTGCTTCCGCAATCCCAGAAAGAAATATATGCAATATCTTCCAAATTAATTTCAAATTCAATTCCCAAAGAAGCAAGGCAACTTTTATGAAGTTCAAAAAGGTTGGTGCTCATTTTGGTGTTCCCAGTGAGCTATATTTGCCAGCTTACATAGCAAATGAGTTTTCTGACTCAGGAAGAAACCTGTGCATGATACATGTCTATCTCTATTCCTTTGAACCTAGAACACTCAAAAACAGAGAGCACAAGCTTCACGAATAGCTCCTGCTAGCGCGTGCCATCACATCAGTGTCAGATCTTGGCATCAGAAAGGATCCGTTACTTGGGATCAGTCCTTTCATACCCTGGTCCCTGGAAGCATTGGTCAAACTGAGACCTCCTCATCTGCCATCTCCTTCCACAACTTCTCCCAACTGTTGACTGCAGATGTCTAAGGAACTTTGGTTTCTTAATATCCAGTTGCCAATTCAGGAGGTTCTAGGCTAAGCTTCAAAGCCCTTCACCAGTAATGGCAAGGTCTTGAAGGAGAAGTAAAAGAAGAAAAGAAGGTCTTGGCTTGATTCAGCCCCCAGAACTGTTTACAGCCCCTGCCACATCAGCTGGTACTGCTGAAAGAAAAAGAAAGAAAAGAAAAAAGGTTATGAAGAAGAAAACCTTTTGGGTTTTCTGCAGGACTCAGTCTCCAGGAATCCTGTAGAATCACACTTAGAATCATAGAATCATTTAGGTCGGAAAAGACCTTTAAGATCATTGAGTCCAACTGTTAACCTAACACTGCCAAGTCCACCACTAAACCATGTCCCCAAGCACCACATCTACACGTCTTTTAAATACCTCCAGGGATGGTGACTCCACCACTTCCCTGGGCAGCCTGTTCCAATGCTTGACAACCCTTTCGGTGAAGAAATCTTTCCTAATACCCAATCTAAACCTCCCCTGGCGCAACTCGAGGCCATTTCCTCTCGCCTTTTCACTTCTTACTTGGGAGAAGAGATGGACCCCCACCTGGCTACAACCTCCTTTCAGGTAGTTGTAGAGAGCGATCAGGTCTCCCCTCAGCCTCCTTTTCTCCAGGCTGAACAACCCCAGTTCCCTCAGCCGCTCCTCATAAGACTTGTGTTCTCGACCATTCACCAGCTTCGTTGCCTTTCTTTGAACGCACTCCAGCCCCTAAATGTCTTTCTTGTAGTGAGAAGCCCAAAACTGAACACAGTATTCAAGGAGTGGCCTCACCAGTGCTGAGTACAGGGGGACAGACACTTCCCTAGTCCTGCTGGCCACAGTAATTCTGAAACACTTGAAACTTTACACCTCTCAACCCATCCTTTTAGGCAAATACTGACACTGCTCCTTTCAGAAATGAAAGGCTATGGGGCAGGCTACTTCTGACATCAAGGTTAGGACTGTCTGGAGTTCTCCTCTTCCTAGAACCCGAACTCCATCAGAGCAGGGATGCTTCTCACACAAGATGTTCAGCCTCTTCTGTCCGGATAGTGGTACTGATCAATCATGGATTCTGTGAAGCCCAGTCTTTTCCTGCACTTCTAAACACTGCTTTTTCAGGAAAATGGCCCATTTATCCCCACTATCAGTCAGAAAGGATTTCTCATCCTACCTACAGAACCCCAAGATTCACAACATAAATTCAGGGTATTTTCATGATCTCTTGTGGAAGGTATTCCCAAATGTTATGGTACTGCTGGAGGAGTCAGCAATACTGAACAAGGTTTATAGGACAAAATCTAACACCCAGTCTCTCCAGAATGTCTTTACCTATAAATCAGACTCTGCTGGACTCTTCTTACCGACTCGGTGATCTTCTACAGAAGTAGTGGACTGCAAATATCAAGTCCTTGCTAGGATTACAGAGTTTTTGTTTAAACACCTACCCTCTTCTTTCATTTAGGGAAATAGCTAGAAAACTCAGAAATACATAAAAAGGTTAGAGTTGTAAAAACAGGAGAAATGTTTTAATCTGGCAGCAACTCTTAAATCTGGGTTTCCAGTTACCATATCAAGCTTTGCTCCTAGGTCTTCATTCTTTTATTTTGAACCATTTGTGTAGGTTATATATCTGTTTCAGTATTAATCTAGTAGCAATTACCACCATTCCTCTATACCCTCCCACTAGATAGCTATAGGCAGCAGTAAAATGTCCCCTAGGCCTTCTTTTCTTACGGCTAAGCAAACACAGTTCTCTCAGACACTCTTCGTACATTACCTACCAGTCCCCAAGAACTCCAGCTGCTGCTAACTAACATCATTTTGCCTTAGGATATAACTAGAACACAAAGAATCTCCAGAAGACTTCCCTATAGCTGAGCTCTCCCATCAGTTTTATGAGAAATACACTAAATTGAAAACAGCAAGGTATTAAAGTTATTCTGGAAAATAGACAGTATAGTTCAGTCTTCATGACAATAGTGTAGCCATTAATATCTCCAGAATTTCCCAACAGATAGCTAACATTTGATTTGATGATATGGAGGCTGAAGGTCTGTGAGCAGCTGAGGCAATCTAGCAGGTTGCAGTTGCTGAATATTTCACGCTGTCCCTAGCGTCCTCCACATCATCTCCTACTTATTCTTAACCTTTCCCATGCTCCTAGCTGTGGACAGCTCTGCTTTTGCACCAGCTCTGGCACTCATTACAGTAAGTGAGTCAATTCAGCTTCTTGGCAGAAAACAATCCACTTTTATTTTGTCTGGGTATGTTTTCTGCCATATTAATGAGCTCAGACAACTCGAGAAAGGATCCAACAAAAACCAGACCCATTGCACAATAAGAAGAAACTGTGCAGAGCTGGGATCAGGGTGGTAGTGGAAAAACATAATCTTTTAGGACCTATGTGCAGCTAGATCAACTTACCCTGTGGAATCCTCCCTCTACTGGTTATTATTAGATTATTCAGTCCTGTTCTCTCTGAGGTCAACAGGAATGCAGTTGCTGATTTCTGAGAAATGCAGTGACTAAGGAATGCAGTGCCTTTGGACCTGAGGGAAAGCTGTCCTTTACCTCTGCTCTGCTAAGGACTTGCTACATGACCACTGGCCAGTAATTTAGCTGCTCTGAGCCTTTCTCCACATCTATAAAAAAAATGCTAGGAGCATGACACTTCTGCAAGAGGTTTTGTAGAGATAATACATCAAAAGCTTTCAAAGTTCATAGACAAAGAAATGTACGGATCCTGGGGCAATCTAATTACCTAGAGTAAATGACTAGACCACTATATAATAATCAGTAGTAAATTCTCAATGCCCTTTCTGAGGATGTTGCACAGCAGTTCAGCATGCAATAACCAAACTGAAACAGAAAATCGAAAGTATAGGATGTATTTTCCTAAGTATACTAAATATGTATTTTCCTTAATATAATTAAATATATTTCTACAAAATGAAGATATATTTTATGGTAAGTTTTAATAAATACTATCCTTCTGTACTCTTTGTGGACATATGGGACCTCTCACTTGAAACTTTATTTTTTTCTGCTTTGCTTTAGTTCTTCTGCATGATGTAAGAGCTCAGGGTACTGCAGGATTAACAGAAATTGTTTAAATCCAGTGTAGTGACAGTCTCAGGGTTCTCATACAATTCCACTGCTGCTTCTTGTTTTTAGTATCTTCACCACATATGGAAACCAGAGCCTGGAGTTTGTATCACTAGATTTTCAATCCTGACCTAGGATTAAGAGACAAAAGTGTCAAATATCAGTATTTAGAGCAATTGGCCTTTTTCTAATTCTACTATCATACATAGCAATTTCACTTAAGCTTATTTTTTGAAATATCCACTATCAATGCAAAAAAGATATATACAAAAAGATGCCCTGTATTAGCAGCAGTTGCCCTGCTTCTGCTTGAAAGCTAAAGTGAAAAAAAGAATGAGCCTATGAGAATTGGTCCTATCTTCTGTTTATGGAGCACAAACTAGATTAACTAATTTGATAAAAATAAGTAAAAAAAAAAAAAAAAGCTTCCAAAATACAGCTGCTGTGAAGCCAGTAGAAAACTAACTCAGTTTTAATGCTTCCCTTCAATGCAGTGTACACATTCTTTCAGGAGTAAATTTTGCACTAAATTGCCATATTTTTGTATGGAAGCTAGAAGACCAAGTATCTCAGTGTTAAGGATTTTGAAGCATAGAGTATCTACTATACCACTAATGAATATTTATATTTCTCTGAATCATTCATTTTAATTCCCAAGGATGCTTACTTTTATCTATATAAAATTCTCGGGTATTTTTTTCTGATTTCCCCATTTCAATTTGAATAATACTACGCATGTAAAGATTTATTGGCTTAGTAACTGCTTTTCAAAGTACTTAGCATTAGTTGTCTTTAAAATGTGATTTTTTTCATCTAAGTTTTATTTTTGTCCACCAGAAAGACAGCAATGGCAACAACGATTGCTCAGGGTTTGAACAGTGTGAGTGACTCCAAATATAAAATGTCATTCAGGGAAAACTATTGTCTAATATCAGGTCAGAAGTAAAACACATCCTGCGAGACGTTCATTGCATCACCGCAGTCGTGGCTTCACAATAAAACTGTTCTTGCCAAACGGTGACAGAGTACTGCATGTGGACACCTTCGAAAATAAACCTAGGAGACAGAACGTAGAATTGTTTGTTCTAATCTCGTTCCTCTGGATCTGTGAAAAGGTTCCCTGCGTACGGGTACCACAGACAATCTGTATGAGTGTAAGGGCATTGGCAGCCAAGGTCATGATCTGTTTCTCTTTGCTCCCTGAGCCAGTGAGAGAGACTGAGTTTATCCACGTGTGCGGGCATATGCACTCTCACACATACCACTCATCTTCCCAGTAGGCAAAAGGGTGTATGTGACAGCGTGACTCATTCTCCTGGCACGCTGTATACACTTTATACCTACACCTGTTTCAGGCTAGTTCAAAATATTTGCCTTCAGCTCTTCCTGGGGGAACACAAAGATCAGACATCAGTACGGAAGAGCACGATTCAACTGCCAAGCCCTCTCCATCACCAAGAGGCAGAAGGGAAAGACATGTGCACCTCTGGCACCCACTCTTTAATTCACACGGTATCACATGCTTGGTGTAGCCTGATACAGTCACATTTTGTCCTTAACTTGAGGTCAATAAAAAAGAATCAGCCAGAAAGAGCAGAATGTAATTACCAACACCCCTCCATTCTGCTGAGGTGGAAAAAACCACCCACCAAACCAAAACTGAAAAACCCAAACCAAAAGCAAACAACTGGGTTTATTTGCTAGTGAAAATAGTTCTTTAGGAACTAAATTACGTTGCCTCTGGAAAATGCATTGTAAATATTTATGTGCCTAATGAATGTGTTTCAAATGTGTTCACTACCTTAAAATATCCAAAAAACCAGTGGGGCTATATTCAGAGGCAGAGAAAACTTCCATTCGAGTTCAGTCTGAAGAACAAGAGGTCAAAAAGTTGCATGTGGAGCAGCAGTTGCAGGAATCCTCATTGCACAGGCAGTTGAAAACAAGCGCCATCTTCATAAATGTAATATTTTGGGGAACCGAATTCAACTTTGTTGTAATTAAGTTCTCCCAAATCTGTGGGAGCCTCCATTATTTCTGCCAGGCTCGAGAATGTTATAGTAAGTATATCTAACTTCCCAAATCTCTCCCTCTGTCATGAATAATATATACAAGGCTCCCAACAAGCACTTGCTGGATATGAGCTTGATTTTTTTTTTTCCCCCATTTTGTATGTTCTTCAGTGGGAGAATAGAATAGCTAACAACTTAAGCTGCATTGTGTAGACTTGCCTCAGTGAGCTCTGAGCCAGAAGCAGAAGTAAGTCCATACAGATATCCATGCTCCTTCCTTTAAAGGAAGCTAATTCCTTTAAAACTATCTCTGCAGAGTGTGTCCTCACACTGTCTTACTGTAAAGGTACAGCCACAGCTCCACCCTCCTTTCTCCTGCAGGCTACTTCCCTGGGACAGTGCCCACTACCTGTACTAAGGACTCTGCAAATAGTAACGCTCATATATTGTATAATAAATATCACAGAAAAAAAATGTTCTCTGCAAACACTGAATAGAACTGTAAAAGAAGGGAAAGTACACTGTTGAATGAGCTAGGAAGAATAAGCTAATGAGCTAGGAAGAATAAGCTATTCTCCCTGACTCTATATTTTCTAGTTTCAGACAAAATTCTTCCCCCTTCTGTCTGTCTTGCTTGCATGTCTGTTGCCCGTTAAAGAAATGGCATCGTTGCCACCCCTCCTGTTCCCGGTCTGTGAAAATACACAGGCACTGCTAAAGAACACCCAAGAAAATGGTAGATCTGCACCTCCTAGAAAATTTCCATAACTCAGTAATCTTTATAAATTTTACATTTGCATGCTTGCAGTAGTATTTCATGTGTTGCATAAATATCAGTCAAGATATTGCTTCCTCTCTTTTTGGATCCTGAGAGACCTCAACCTTTGCTGAAAATAGTCATCTCTTATCTTGAGAGAAAATACGTTCAAAACACCATACGGCAATTTTTAACAGAAACGAAGTAACACAAACCCCATGCTTTCCCTAGCAATTATACTAATGAATTCAGACTTAACTAAGATCCCATGAGATTAATTCCTTGAATCGCTAATCTACATGGAGATGCTGTAGTCTTGCATAAACTTTTCAAGTCAACTGCGGTAGTTGCCTGTGGCTTTGGAGTAGAAGCTGCCTGCAGCACACGCCATGACAACTGAAGGATGTAGAGCGGGGTCTCTTGCAAAGCCAGGAGGGTTCATCATGACCTTCTTGTATGACCTGCTGTGGATCCTCCTCTATGGGTTTCAGCACGTCCCTGAGCAAATTGATCTCTGAACTACAGCTTAAGTTTTAAGAAAGGATACCAGTCTTGGTTATAAAATTCTAGAATAATAGAAAATCCTTCATAATGTTTGGTAAGTGGTTCCACTCTTGAGACAATGCACCTTATTACTAAACTGTATTTGTCTCATTTCAGATTTTGTAATTACGGGCTGCAACTAAATCCCTTGCTATCTATTACGGATTAGCAGCTGGTGCTGTTCACATCCCAACCAAGGCTCCTAGATGTCAGCTGAAGTACTAACAAAGAAAGAAAGGGTATGTCGGAAGCATTGGGTAAGATGCCACGCAAAACATTATCAAGCGGCAGCAAACAGATATTGCTTATCAGGCAGCAATGCCAACAAAACACCAAGAGTTTGGACAACTACCACTAATGGGGAGTTACAACAAAGACAAATTTATTTAATGGCGCCTGTGGGGGCTGAGTTGCTGGCTATGCGTGTCACAGGGTAACTTCTCGTGTGCTTTAGTCAGCGTTATCAGCTTTTGCAATTCTATCACGGGTCTTGCAACACCAGCAGTTTTTCTTGAAGCACTAGTTACCAACACATAGTAAGTAAGGAAGATCAAGATCCCATTTTTTAAAGCCAATGACTATTTCTGCTTGGCGCAGGGTAAAGCTTTGAGAGATGAAACAAGCCGCTTTGGGGCCGCTAACGTTTTTCGGCCAACTCAATGACTCAGTTTTGAACGCCTCCTCGGCAATACTCGCTCTGTACAGAAAACTTCCAGCGGACATCCCGGCTTGGCACCTCCCCAGCGCTCATCCTCTGCGGCTGGATCCCGCCTCAGAGCGGCAGCGCCGGCGGCCGCGCCGGGAAAGCCGGCCGGGCCCGCCAGGGGTTTCTTTCCGTTCTCCCCGATGACGAACGAAACAGGTTTCCCTCCGGGGAAAGCTGTAGGTGCCCCGGCAGCCTCGCACGGCCCTCCGCAAGACCCTCGCCAGAGCGGCACGGGCTCCCCTCAGAAAACGCCTCAGCTTTCCCGCGCCTCCCCTCACGCCAACGGCTCCCGGCGCCGTCACGTGACACACACCCCCCCTCCCGCCCACCTCTCACCGCTGGCCCACTTCCTGCCCTTCCCGGCCACGCCCCCCCGCCTCCCCGCCCCCGCCGCGCCCCGACCGCTGGTTGGCTGCGACGTGACAATGCGCGAGGCAGCGCCCCCCGCCCGTGACAACGCCCCGCCTCCCCCCCCCCCCTTTCCCGCCCCGCCGCCGGCTTCACCCCGGCAGCCACGCGCCGCCGGCCGCGAGCTGCCCTGGCGGTGTCGCGCGGCGCGGCCGTTACCCGCTGGCTGAGGCGATCGCTGAGGGGACCCGACCGGCGGCGGAGCGGGGCTCATGGCCGCCTCGGACCGGATGGTGCTGGGGCCGCTGGTGGGCTCCATCGATCAGGGCACCAGCTCCAGTCGCTTCCTGGTGAGCAGAGCGGGGGGGGGGGGCTTTGGGGCGGCCCCCGGGCGCTGAGGCGTGCGGGGGGCGAGGCGGCGGCCCCGCCGGCCGGAGGGAGCCGTTGCTTTCGCTCCTTCCCTCGCCCGCATCCTCGCGGGGACCCTCCGGCCTCCGCTGCGCCCTTGGGGAAGGGCAGGGGGGGAGCGGGCCGGCGCAGGGCCGTGCTGCCGCTGCCCCGGCTCCCGTTCCCTCGCCCGCGGCCGGCATCCCCCTGTCCCCCGGCGGGCCGGGGCTGCCGGGCCCCGAGGAGAAGCGGGCGCCGGTGGACACGGGGGTGGCGGAGCCGCCGGCCGGCGGACACTGTCCCCCGGCGATCAGACCCCCGTCGCCTTCCCGCCGCTCTGGGGTTTGGAGGGGGGAGAACGGAGGGGAGCGGGCCGTGCGGCGGTTCTAGCAGTGCCTGCCCGGCCCCCTGAGCAAGGCGGAGGCAAGCGTTTCTGGCCGCTGCTTGAGGGGGGCTGCAAAATCCTGCTGCTTCCAGCAGGCTGTGTTTTAAATCGGTCGGGTATCTCGCCCTGAATGAAATCAAATGGACAAGGTGCTCAGGCACTGGAGGAATAGATCCGCGTGAGTTCAGTGACGGTGATTAGCTAGTGTTCAAACAATGCAATGACTCTGCTGTGTTCCCCTCTAAAACCTACTCGGGCCTGTTGGAGTGACTGCTGCAGTTCCGGAGGCTACAACCCTAATGTCAATGCATCCTGTACACTGTATGTATTCAGGTGACTGAACTTGTACACCTTACGAAAGGTGGGCTTCTTTAAACACAGGAGGAAGATAGTTTGTTTAAGGATGGGGCAATGAATACATTCATCATATATATAAGCCCTTTAGTTCAAGGATCGAAGATATTTCTATCTTATGCAATAGACAGTAACTAATGTTGTTATTATATATGAAGCTTACTATATAAACTTCCTGCTTGCAAATCTTTACAAATGTCCTGTTGCCTAGTCAGTAAGTCACGGTAATTAGACTTAGATCCCAGTGATAATTTCCACCGTGGAAGTGGAATAGAGATAATGACTATATACAAAAAGTTGTCAAGTGTGCACAGTGTTGAATGGGGAAGATGAATGTTTTGGCTTGCCCTTGCTTTTTTCTTTTCTTTTTTTTTTTTAATGCTTCTCCCATGTGGAATGTTCTTTCATGAAGCAGGAGACTAGAATATCTTCTTGACCTATGTTACCATTATTACTCAATATCATGACCTTCATGGGATTGTCAAATGCCAAAATACAGATCTGGGGGTGGAGAGAAACTACAAACTGACAAATGGCACCAGTGGACTGTATTGAATGCCAGTCAGGAGTCCTTTTCAGAAGTGAATTTGGAAAAGTTCCCTGTAACACCTGAAGATAAATTCTATCTGCTTTACATGTACGCCAAGTTAACTTTTTTTCTTAGCCTAAAAGGATAACACTAGTAGAACTAAAAGAGACACTGCAAGCTTTAAAGTTATACTCAAGCTCTTTTTACAAGTATTTTTACAATTTCTTCTAACAAGGAATTTCTTATGCTAGATGCATTCATCAATGGCTTGTATACAGCTGGGTTTTTTTCTGTCCACATGAGGTATGTTTCCTCTGAGGATTCAGGTGCTCCCACAAATAAATAAGAGGTCATAATTCTTTCCTTATTTTTTTTTTTAAAGTGTATTGTGTCTGTCACTCTTCAATTATTCTTGTATCCATCTCGGTTTCTCTCAATTAATTTCAAAATGCAGCATTGTCTTAAACTTGGCAGTGTGATCAAACTATTATGATAATAAAGTTATGTGCATTTGAGCAAAAAAGATAGATCTGAATTAAATCAGAACATGGGTTAGGGTGGAAGAAGAGGGCAAAGTGTGCAGGGGCCTGCTACAAGCCACATCAGTCATTCAGGTAATAACATAGTTATCTGGAGAATTCTGTACTGGAAGGAGATTGCCACGCTTAGAAGAGAGACTTTGCTTTGAAATATTTTAAGCCAAAATGTAATGCGGTGCTCTTTTTACCTGAGTTGTTTCCTTGGCTCTCTCATTACCTCTCGATCTTTTACTGTGTTAGTTGTTTTGCATAGCTTTGTCACTGATAGCTCTTCATTTTTTTTTCTCTAGTGCTTCCAACAATTTTCGTCTTCATCAAGTCACCAGTCAAAATCAAATTGTTGGTTACTTTGCACATGTCTATTCAGTAGCAGAGTGCAACTGTTAACTAGTTTTTAAAGATGGACCCAGACATCTTTAACCTGGATTTTGACCAGGTTAAAGGTGTCTGGGTGAAAAGCTGGCTGGTCTTTTGGGGCCAAAGGGTAGTGTCAACAGTTCAGAGTCTAAATTTACAATTACAGGTGGCCAGTTTACAAGTGGTGTTCTGCAGCAGTCAGTAGCAAGGGCTGATACCCTGAAGTATTTTCCTCAACAGCCTGGGGGATGGGTTGGAATGCCCTCTCAAGTTTGCGGATGACCACAGAGTGGGGGGAGCAGTTGACTGGAATTCCAGTTCGAGAAGGGGCCTGGCCGAAGCTTCATGAAGTTCAGCAAACTTTAGCACTTGGGATAGAAGGCTAAGAAGCAGCTTGGTGAATAAGGACCTGGATTCCTGCTGGACAGCAAGTTGAATATAAGTGAGCAGTGTGTCCTTGTGGTGGTGAAGATTAACCACATTAAGAAAAGTGCAGACTGTGGATCAAAGGAAGTAATTATTGCCATCTGTGTGGCACTTAGGAGGCAGCATCCAGAACACTGTGTCTGGTTTTGGTCCCCCCAGAGGAAGAGAGAGTCTGAAGAACTGGATTTCACTCAGCAGAGGATCACTAACATGATCACTGCTCTGCAGCACAAGGCATGCAAGGAGAGGTTGAGAGATCAGGGGTTGTTTTGTCACAGGGGAGTCTGAGGTGTGTCTTCGGCCATCTAACCACAGTTTGTAGGGAACACAGAACGAGCCTTTTCTCAGGCGTGCACAGAAAAAGACAACAGGCAATGAACACAAGTTGCAGCAAGTGAAGTTTCAAACAGATGTAAGGAAGAAATGCTTCACTATGAGGGGCTCTGGATCAGGGGCCCAGAAAGCCTGTGGAATTTCCCTCCTTGCAGATGCTCAACACCTGACCAGAAAAGGCCCTGAACAACCTGGTCTAACATTAGATTTAAGCTTATCTGAGCAGTGGGTTGGGCTAGACAACCTCCAGAGATTCCTTCCAGAATTAATTATTCTGTGTATGGACACAAGTTTTGAGAGATTCTACTGCTTATGTGAATGAGGCTGTATGAGCACAGATGATAAAGAAGCACCAGAACTTAGGTGCATTTCTGTTACTGTCACTCCTTATTTATCCTTGCCTCTCACACACAATACACATACAGTTTTAGCTTATGCTACAGTTTTACCCTCTGGGGACCCTAATTTGGATCTTTTCTTTGCTAAGCTACTTGCTTTTGCAAAATAAACTGTAATTATTTTTGAGATCTCAACTATTCTGTTAAGTTGGGTTGAACCTCCATAACAGATTCAGAGTTACCAGGGAGAGCGCAGTGCGTTAAGTACCACTGCAGTTGCTTCAGGCTCATTTTCTTAAAGATGGCAAGCAGGAAAATAAATTGACTAGGCTAAACAAGTGTAGCCAGATGACTAAATTCTGGTCTAGATGTTTTGCCAAATATTTGTATCTCTCATGTTCCATTTTATTTTGTTCAAGGATCATATCATAAAAATCCACTGTAACTTCTTTTGCTAAAAGTCTTGGGATCAGGGGCTAATGGCCAGCTGAACCACTGCCTGATCTCTTGAAAGGTATTTGCTGGGTAAAGTCTTTCTGGCATTTTATCCAGGAACAGCAAGAATCAAAGTGTTAAGTGAAGTACACATCCAGTGAAGTACATATACAGTACTTCAAGTTCTAGGTTTGCCAGTCAGCCACAGACAATTTTTTTTTCCACCTCAGAGGAATATTTCTTTCTTCCTTTACTTCACTTCCAGAAGAAACATTCAAATAAAGCTATATTGCACTGTAAGCATTATTTTCAGTAAGCAAAACCTGCTTTTAGATAAGGAAAAACTTAGTACCCATTGAGCTTACCCTTCAGAGGGTATCCATTTCACCCCTCTACTGAAGTAACATGACCTTTTGGGAAAAAGCAAAACTGCATTGTATAGCTAACAAGAAGGGTTAGAAGTATTGCAAATACTTCAGGTTTTCCCTAACTCTTAGCTTTTATTACTTAAAATACATTGTAGTTTTGCTTTTTATTCCCATAATCATAAGCATCTCCTTGAGGGAGGAGGGAGGTCTGTTCATCGGGAGCCTTCCAAGCAAGATAATTTCTAGGACACTTGTTAAACTGTACTTATTCATAAATTCTGACTGCCTGCTAATCCTAGTTAAATACAAAGGTGGAATTATTTTTTGTCATCCTTCCCCCAGTTGGGTTATTTCAATGCAATTTCAGAACTCCAGCTCTGAGCTTGTTTGCTTGCAAAGCCATAGGTGTTCCAGCTTAACAGAAACTCATGAAGATACAGCATAGACTAACAGAAGTAGCTTTACTGCAGGCAGAGTTACATGGCAAAGCTTGAGAGTCATGAAACGTTACTTCTAAAATCTGTTTTCACTATTGTCTTTTCAGCTGTGCAGCTTCTTGCATCACTTCTATGAGCCTCATGTTTCAGTTTGTCTCATATTTCTTTTCATTCTTTTAAAATTGTTAGAACTGATTCATCTGAGTTCTTTTCCACTAAAATGATGAAGAGTCAATGCAATACCATGCAACTGTTTGCACCCCTTCATGTGATGTCATGTATTATATTAGAGACCCTATAAAGAGCTTGAATTAAGGGATCAGTGCTTGTGCTTGTCTGCTTGCTTACATACAGCATAGCTAAGTAGGTCTTTCTTCTCTCCTCCACTCTTGAGATTCAAGGCTCAAGCTCTAATTCTTTGTATGATAATTTGTTGGGAGTGGAAGGAGGGTGTTATTTATTGCTCATCTCTCATCAGAGAATTCAGTATGTATCTGGTGGTTTTCACTGTCTTTCATCAAATCATCTCTGTTTAAGATAGCTCTACATGTCCAAATAGCCTAGACAATTCTTTTGTGACTACTGCTGATAAAATTAGGGCAAAACTGACTTCGACTTTTTTTTCCCCCTACAAAAAGTGAGAGATCAGTATCATAAACTGGAACCAGTTCTTAATGAATATGAAGAGAAGGAAAGCAGTGACAGAAATACACTTCAAACCTGTTTCGACAGGAATGTATTGACCTTATCTGAATTACTCATACTTATTGTCACCTGTTTCTCTCTCTCACCACTGTCAGAGAGAAACAAGGATGGTTTGGGTTTTTTTTCTGGCAGGAGGGGTTTTGGGGGGGTGGAGGAGCAGGGAAGGAGGGGAGGTCCCATTTGTTCTATTTATTCCCTACTTTGTTTATTGTCTTCTAGGTTTAAGTGTAATGACTCATTTATGTTTGGCATCTTTTCCTGTATCAGAGTTCTATTTATCACTGTAGAACATGGTATTGTTCTCAGTGAAACTTTTTAATCCCTTGCCCTGAGGTACAGGGAGTGTCTGCTGCTTTTGTTGAGGATGTCAGAAGCTTGTGGTTTTGTTCGTGATGGATTAGGAGAGCATGTTTACCTAGCTCTTCTCTATGGGCATGAAAAAATCTATGCATTTGTAGCGTTATTGCTTCTGTTGAGAATTTATTGCTGTTAGAACAGCTTGCTTAGAAGGAGGCAAAAAGCCATGCTGTGCTAGAGCTTCACCCTTTATTATCTGCAGGTCACACAATCCAGGTTCAATGAATGACCTTGTCTAATTGAATCTGTATTTATTTCCTGCTAACAGTAGGAAGTGTGGAAAAGATTCATTTGTCTCCTAGAGAGTGAATGGGTTTTGTACCCTTAGCACGAGAGTGGTTTCTGAATCTGACCCTCCTCTGCTTGCCATAAAAAGATAGGATGGTGTCTGAGTCTGCTGTTAGATTTTACTTTCTAGGTCCCTGAATGTTCTTCAAGGAAAAGACTCTAAATGGTGTTAGTGAGAAAGAGCCATTTTCCCAGGAATGTCATCGTTGGCCAGTTAGTTATGCTGGTTTACTAATTGTGCAGTTAAGTTGGATGTTTTACTTGGTGTCATCTTAGCTTGGCCACAGTAGATTACTTTTGGAAACAGGCCACTGATGGTTAATGAAGATCGTTGTGTATTCTAGCAGAGCTTCTACTGCAAGGCAGAGCCTCTAACTTGTGATTCCTTAAGAACAGCCATTAGTATAGTCCTCAGGATTCTCTACTCTGCTGGTTTTTTATTGTAGTATATCCAAATCTAAGTCACTTTTTCTGCATGTTCTTCTCTTTTTTAATGTATCATGTTGCTGCAGTGACATTCTTTTCTTGTCAGATTGTTCGTAAGCTCTGTATCTGTAGTTTGCTTTGAAACAAACTGGGTTCTACCCAGGTGCTTTTTCTGTCTTCACAGTTTGGTCCCTTCTGTGATTTCTAAACTACATGTGATTGTCTGTTTCTTAAAATCACTCTCCCTAAAAGTGAGCTAACCCAAGAAAAGGCATAGCTCTGGCATTAGACTATCAGAGCAGGAACTAAAGAAATGTTATTATGACTAGTAGTGGGTATTTTACAGAGAGGTATGTTCTAAAATGCATAATTAGTTTAATTTCTGCAACCTCCACAAGAAAAAATGTGATTATTTCCCAATCCATCAAGAAAAAAAAAGCAGTTATAATTCACAGAAGAGCTTACCAAAATATTCTTTGCTTACCTTAATCACAAAAGTTCATATATCTGAACCCAGGTTATATGGATATTTGGCTTGATGATAGAAAATGGCTATCAATTATCACAGCACTGTGTTTGTTCAAAAGAATAAATGTTATTTTATTGTTTCAACTTCTGTGTTCATAGAAAATTCTGTTGTGTAATTTATTTGCAGGTTTTTAATGCAAAAACAGCAGAGCTCTTGAGTCACCATCAGGTTGAGATACAGCAGAAATTCCCTAAAGAAGGGTATGAATTTTCTGTGGGTTTTTTATTTGTTTATATTTGGGTAGAGCTTATGTATTTTTATCTCTGAATGATCAAAACTGAAGTTGATTAATAATTATTAAGAACATAGTATCTGCTATAGAAGACTGTGTGGTAGGAAAAATGGCATAAAAAAACCTCACCTTGGGTGTCCGGTATGTGCTCTGAGTTATGTAAACTAAAAATACTTGGTGTTTTACTCCCATCACTCATTAACATATTTAAAGTTTAAACTTTAAGGTTTAAAACTAAAGTCTCATCTAGGTGGTAAAGCTGCTCATTTTTACAATTTAATCGTAGTCTTCAGCTTAGTCCATAGAAACTGCTTAATTTGTTCTCTGAGGTGGTTTTTTTGTTTGTTTGTTCTTAACTGACCTAACATTTGCTGCCAAAGCCCTCTGTATAGAATAAAACAAAACAAAATTCTTTGGTTTCTGCAGATGGTTTTGTTGGGAAGATGCAGCTTACTGTTTAAAAAGGGTTTGAAATTTATGACACTTTTTCTAGATATGTAAAACATACTTTACAGTTAAGATCAAGTCAAAATACTCGGCTGGATTTTCAGACTAGAATTTCTTTTTTTCCCTAAATGTAATTTTTTGTCTTTGTATTAACTGGTGTCTACTGTTTGTTAAAGATGGGTGGAACAAGATCCAAAGGAAATACTGAAGTCTGTCCATGAATGCGTGGAAAGGACCTGTGAGAAACTGCAACAACTAAACATAGACATCACTAACATAAAAGGTATTCCTAGTACTTAAGGGTAACTGAGGGCTTTAACATACTCATGGTTGAGCAAGTCAAATTCTCTAGTCTTTAAGTCAATAAATAGAAAGGTGGTAGCATGTGCTGGCCTCAAAAAAATGTTAAATTGGAATTGAGATCAGTTTGTTTGGGAGGAATAATGAGAAAACAAGTCCTTCATGTATATTAGCAATGCAGAATCTACAAAGTAAACTTAACCTAATCTTGCAAAGTCACAGAGACAAGTGATGAATGAAGAAATTCTGAAATTTAAATTAGGACTTACTGGGAAAAGCTAGTTTCTCTGTCAGTGTTGTTGCTGTCTCAGTTTCTGGCAAAAAAAGAAGAGAGATTTTTTTAACATTTTTAAGCAGCAAAAGTTGAATGATGAGCTTTTAGAAGTGATATTTCTAGATTATAACATGAAAAAGTTGGAAGCTTTTTATTTCCCATTTACTTTCCTCTTCTCCTTACCTGTTCCTCCCTCCTCTCCACCTCTCCCTCCCCTCCCTCATCCCCCAAAAGGGGAAAACAAACCTTCTGAAAAGGATACTTCTTTCTATTTTGTCCTGAAGCCATTGGAGTCAGCAATCAGAGAGAAACAACAGTGGTTTGGGACAAGACAACTGGAGAACCTCTTTATAATGCTATTGGTAACTACTATACTTTCTGAATATGTAATATCATGATTGTGTTATAGACAAATGCTTCCCTAGTTTCCTGTACAGACTTCATTGTGGCCTAGCCTACTAACTTCTTTGATTTTTTAATATCTGTGTCATAAACTTTGTGTTTGTATACACCAGTCCAATTAAAAAAAAATATTCTATTAAAATTATTACTTAATAGTTAATAAATCACTTCATGGACTTTTAACAAAAAACAATGTTCCTGAGGGGTTTTGTACATCTCTGGCATGTAATGAAGCTCTGACTTACACCCAATCAGTTCCTTTTAAATGAAGGAGCTTGCTAAATTTTCGGGATGCTTTTGATTTAACTTTAAAGGAAAAATGCGTTAAGTAGGTTTCATGAGTACTTACTGATTTGGAGTTTTATTTTTAACTTACCTTAGCTTTTCAGATTATGTCAGCTGAGTAATGGTAATTGTCTAGATTTACTCTTTTAGGCCATGTCAAGTGCCAGATTTAGTTTAGCATAGTATCACTGAAAAAACAGGACTCTTCTATATTCAAATATATGTTGTTAACAGCTTTATATTGAGCCCAGCTGTACCTTGATAACTCTGACATAGCACTCCAGTTCAAAGTTTTCATAGGAATAGTAAATAATCAACCTGCTATTTGTTTTAACCTCTTAGTTTAATGACAGTCATCTGCTCTAAACAGCATAGTATTAGTCATTTGCTTATGCTCTGACAGAGAAAAGTGCATGTCCTATTATGTGGAAAATCCTGATTGATTTCTCAAATTGTTTGTTCTTCTAAATCAAATGAGTTTATCTAACAATTTTTAATTTTTACAATAATGCATTTAAAATCAATGGCAATACAGTATTCTTTCAACTCATGAAAAGCTAAAAATAAAGACAGGAATTTACTGGCAAGAGCTCTAGTTTTGTAGAAGCAGCTTGTACATGTCACTTTTCATGTATTAAATCAGTTGATCAGTTAATTTTATTCATGTTTTTAGTGTGGCTTGACCTGAGAACCCAGTCAACAGTTGAACGGCTTCTTAAAAGAATTCCAGGAAAAAACAAAGCCTATTTTAAGGTAAGAGATATTCCAGAACATTTAAATAGTAGCTGAACTCTTATTGCTATGGTATATAATGTTTTGGAGATGTGTGCTTAAAATTCCCCCAAACGAAGTCAGTCAGTTGTAGCTTCTAGTCACTTCTTAGCTTGTCAAATAATAAAAAATGTACATAATATTATACACCAATCTGAGACTGGAAAATGTTTATTTTCCTTGAAGTCAGTGGTTAACACTCCTTACATCTCTCACTAGAGGAGTTAAATGACTAATCGTTAGTGAGATCTAATCATGTGCTACCTATCCAATGATAAGTAAACATCACACACAAAAATTGAGAGCAAGTAGAAAAGAACTGTTTGGAAAATAATTTATTGATGTGAAATATATTATCCTTTCTCATCTTATGCCTTAATATTGAAATTAATTGCAACCAATCTGAGAACTGGGAAGATAGTTTATAAAGAGCAATTTCATTTTTTTTTTATATAGCTGTGTATATATATATATATATATATATAAAACAATTTGGAAAGTAAATGCTTGCAAAAAGGTGTCTTAATTCTTTGGTTTATATTTTCCTTGATTGATTGTATAAATATTATATATTTTATATATTGTATGTTTTCCTATAGGCAGGAAATGGATGTCAAAAAGCATATAAACTTACTTGCTTTTTAACTTCTCGTAGGATACAAGTTCCATCTTTCCTGTGTCATGCTGCTCATTTTTGTTGTCATTACTTGCTGTCTAGTCATATGGAGATATCCTAGATAAGACAGGACTTCTGCAAACAACGATTTCCATGTAAATGGTCTTTGAACTGCATTTAGATCAGCTTTGATCTTTGTCCATTAATGCACTGGTCATTTGTTTTTCATATTTTCAGACTTGTGTATTGTATGCTTAGTACTTACTTAAATAACAAGTTTGTGTAATTTCTCTGAGGTTTGTGTCTTCGGTTTTTCACTTACTATCACCATTTTTATATGTAACTACAGTATTCATGGAAAAGGTACTTGTGCGGTGTTTAAATGATTTTTTTTTTATTTTACAGTTTAGGACTGGTCTTCCACTTAGCACTTATTTTAGTGCAGTGAAACTTCGGTGGCTTTTGGATAATGTGGAAGAGATTAGGCAAGCAGTTGATGATGGAAGAGCTATGTTTGGGACTATTGATTCATGGCTTATATGGGTATGTATTTGTGAGTTTATTATCATTCTTTTAAAAATTAATTTTCATATCATGCAAATTCCTGTGCAAAGGACTGTGACATGTGAGGCCCACTGATCACACAGTGATGTCAATACAAGCTACTAAAGAAATTCCATCAAAGTTCCTTACAATATGAACTTTTACTGTCCCTGTATCACTATATTTTCTTTTTGTAGGTGCTTATGTGTAATTTACCACTTATAGGTTGCTGTAAAATTTTGCTCATGCTTTTGGAAAAGTCTTGGACTTTAGAAAGGTGTATTAGACACCTTCACAATATAAGAATACAGGAGGTACTGTTGTACCCTTATTACCTCTCTCATGCCTTTCTTCTGCTATAATAGGTCCACCTTTTTACTTGTTGCAGAAATATCAGAGTTTCCAGTCCCAAGCTGAAAGCTTTGTAAATTTAGAATTTTTTTTTTTTGGTAATGTGTTGAAGTAAACCTATCTGTTTTCTTGGCAAATACTGTTGATATTTATTTTGTTCAGAGTTTGACAGGTGGAAAGAATGGAGGTGTTCACTGTACAGATGTAACCAATGCCAGTAGAACAATGTTGTTCAACATTCATTCCTTGGAATGGGATCCTGAGCTCTGCCAGTAAGCTCAGTTTTTCAGTAATACTGTTATTTAAATAGATTCTACAAGTGATCTGTGAAGAAACTCATTTAATAGTAAGAATCTCTTATCTAGACTAAGATCAGCAATTACTGTTGTATTTACTGTTAGTAATTAAGATTCATTGTTATCCAGAAGTCCAAATTACAACTGTCTGGATTAATTAAAAGTAGCAGATTTTTCCTGTAGGTGGAAGACAGGTTCATGGAAACAATGATGTTTAATAGTTTCTTTATTCCTTAATCAAATTGTAAGGCAGTTACAATGATAGTGTCTCTATTTTAAATTTAAATTTATTAACAACAATATTATAAAGATATTGCTGGAAGAGGAATGACTACCCACACGAAAGATTTGGATAAGTCTTCAAAATATTCAAGTATATGCTGTTTTCCTCCATAATTCAGTGTCACATACTGTAACAAGTGGAAAAACACACAGTGATGGATTAAACTCTAGAAATCAAAGTTCCTTTTGTAGTTTTTTTTTTCTTTACAGCTTAAACTTATTGAAGAAAATAAATGCAAAATGCTTTCTGATTTAGCACTGACCATATGTATAAACTATTTTGTATTGTGTTCAGGTTCTTTGATATTCCTATGGAAATACTCCCAAAAGTACGAAGCTCCTCTGAGATTTATGGCCTGATGGTAAGTTTGCTTGTGTGTGTGTGTGAAGTTAATCTTGTAAAAATATAACTACATCAGTATAGATGTGACAGAATTTCCATAGGTTAAGACTAGTGGCTTTTTCTAGACCACTGTTGTTTGATTTATGATTAGTAAGTCATTATCTACTCTTGTATAATATTATATGAAGTTGAATATTTGTTGTTTTCTCTTTTAAGTGTCAAATAGACAAAGCAAGATGTGAGAGGTTTTTGATAAGGATAATAATTATTCTTACATAAAAATAAGGATAAAAATTTGATTTTTTATTACATTTACTTATTGATTTAGAAACTATCCATCAGAATGCAATGTATAATCAGTAGATTAAAAGAATGAGATTGCTGTAATTAGAGCACAATATTTTTACTTCTTGTACAATTGAAAAGAAGAGATGAAAATCACTATGGAAGTCTTTGTGATCTAAGAAGACTGGACAAGACGTGTAATGTCTTACTTCCAAATAACTGAAGGCAAGATTAGTCAGCTTCTGTGAACTGGAAAATCACAAGTGACACCTTAGATTGCCTTCTTTTTGAAAAATAAACTTCTCTTGCCATGTATATTTACATAGCACTCAGTAAAAAAAATATTTTTAATATCATGATGTCTTTTTAATCGCACTGTTTCCAGTGCAGCTGTGAATATTACTTAGGAGTAAATCATTAATTGTTTTCATGGGGCTGAGGTTTCAAGTTTAGTTTGATGCAGCACCAACTATTCTGAATCAGTGACATCTAATTTTTTAGCTTCAGAATCAGATAAACTGGATTTTGTGATTTTGCATTCTTTTTCCTCATAGTTTGTCCTATTGTTTACTAAGAACATACAGGCTTTTTGTAATTAAGACAAGTTATGGAGATTTTTATTTAAAATATAACTCTTACTTGCCTGAAATGTAAGTATTTTTGCTAATCTCTTAATGGAGATGCCACTGGAAGTCATTGCTGACTTTTATTAATGTGATGGTCAGATGAGAGTGGCTTGTATTAAGCTGAATTTTTGAGGTAAATGGAAAAAGATACTACCTGGCAACTGAAACGTAATAGCTGGTCAATTTAAATGTGAACTTTTATTTCTCTTCCCCTTTCCTTCCATTTTTTTTCTTTTTCTTCCTTTTGCTGACTGTAGAAAATCTGTCCTAGCCTGGTGAGTAGAGTCTTCCATTAGGCTGACCACCTATATCTTATCCATTCTGTTCAAATGCTTTGCATTTCCATTGGTTTAAGGATTAGTAAAAGCACACTTTCTAGACCAATAAATTTGGCGGGTATTTCCAAATTTGAGATATTACAATTAGAGTTCATGCCAAAGTTGTTTCTAAAATGTAATCTTGATGTATGCGTTTCCCTTAATTTGCAGGCTGCTGTTAAGCATTTCTTTTTATAGTGAAGTAAAAAGTAAAACTACTGGCTAATAAATGTTGGCTGTCTCATTTTATGTCTCATTTTTAAATGAGAAAAGAGGGCCGTTCTGTCTACAAATATTCATTCTATTATAGTGAAACATCAGATTCATGCAGGGGGTTTTATTGCATTTATAAACTCAATTACCTTAAATCCAGTTAATTAAAATGAGAATTAAAGAAAAAAAGATTCAGATTGGAAATGCACTTGTATGGCCTTGTGAAAATGCATTTTCACAATTGCACAAAGAAACTAAAGAAAGAAGTAAAAATTGTCAGGATGTAAACTTCTTATGATACCTATTGCAAGAACGCAACTGAAAAACTGCATGGTCGTGTTTGGAATATGTTCTATATGAGACTTAAAATGCTGTGTCTTAAAATGAGGCATCTGTCTTTGCTTAGTGTGTCATCACAATCACGTTTTTTTCTAGTGACTTTACCATTTTGCACTTTTGCATTTTACACTTGACACTGACTGCACAGATTACACCGAACCTAATTTTCTGTACAGTATGATTTCAACAAATTTATGTTAAGAACTGTTGAGGTGACATAAAGTATACCTGTAAATTTCCTGCTTTCTGTTTTTTAGTGTTTTAGGCATGAGATGCATTAAGCTGAAGTCCAATGTACACCTGAACTGAACCACGTTGATTACGTGACCCTTCTTTGTTTTCCTTTGAGCATTACAAGTTTAGCTTCTTTTTCATTGCCTTAAACTGTAGTCATGGAAAGCTAATTTGGAACTTTTCTTTCTCTTTTTGCGAATCAGAAATCTGGAGCTTTGACAGGTGTACCAATTTCCGGGGTAAGTCCTATTTCAATTCAGATTCTGGTATGAGGACCTGATACTGAATGAACATATCTTCACTGAAAGAACTTTAAGATGGGTGAATCCTGCTACAAATTCAGTTGATGGTTTTTTACTTCATGTTAAACATGAAGTTAACTTTTGAAGTTGAATTATTAATTGACTGGATTCTTCATTACTAAGTTAAGGTCTGGCTGTGGAAATACAGCTGACGGCTTTAATGCATATGTGTAGTGCTGTTGGAAACTTAGGATCTCTAAGTAAATGAGCAACATTACAAAATAGAAGCAAGCTCTGCTTTATATATAAAAGGAGTTCAGTATATGCATAATC
This sequence comes from Buteo buteo, assembly GCF_964188355.1. NCBI lineage: Eukaryota > Metazoa > Chordata > Aves > Accipitriformes > Accipitridae > Buteo > Buteo buteo. The sequence continues at coordinate 5,464,003 of NC_134178.1, forward strand.
CAGAAGTGTTGGGCAGATTCTCAGCTTTTTCCAATACAACATGCATAAAGATAGAAAATTTTAATTTGATTTCTTTAAATTGTTCACCATAAGTAGCACCACACATTTCATTTGGAGTTCTTACAGAGGGGAGGGTAGTAAAAAGCACAGGTTGTCTCTATAGATTTTTCCTTACCTTCAATTATCTGCATGCTCCTAATAGATTAGAGTTATAGTTAATTATATCTGTTCATGTTCCTTTTTCATTCGTGTGCAGACATTTGCTAAAAAAAAAAAAAATAAATAATCTCTTTCCAGTGCTTGGGTGACCAGTCTGCTGCTCTTGTTGGGCAAATGTGTTTTCAAGATGGGCAGGCAAAAAATACGTAAGTTATTATGAAAATTGTAAGATAACACACTGTTCTGTTTTGAATTTAGTATTATGTTCTCTTACAAGCTAACTGCCAAATGCTTTTGTAGTTACTGCATAACTACAGCTCTACCTTTTGACTGTGTTGACCTACAAAGTAAAGAGTGTCCTGACTTTTATAAATAGTGAAGATATTAAAGTTACATGGCTTGTGAGGTATATTTTGGAACAAAGTCATTGTGAGGAAATATGTCTGTGTGACAGAAGGTTTTTCATTTTAAAATTCTCCAAAACACAGATTAAAACAGTTGCAGTATTATTTAAATTGTGATCTAAAGTTAAACAAATACAGGCCATGTGAGTTAGATTGCATAGAGTTGAATGACAAAAAACCCACAGCATTGCTAGATAGGAAAGGTTCATTTCGGTTGCAGTGCTTAGTTTTGCTTCTGTGTCTAGCTCAGTGTGGAGAATTTCACATTTGTTGTTTTTTCTATTTCTCAGCCTCTTAGTGTCCCTTGTTTAAAATAGCTGATCAGTTAAATCAGGCAACTGGTGTAATCAAACATTCATTTGAGGAAAAGCTCTCTGCTTAAATGACTTACTGTTCCATTTACAACTATGTGCTTAACTGAGCATGTAGGTACATACACAGTATGGGACTTTCACAGATTTAATTACACATTAATCTATTATTGTTGCTAATTAACCTTCACTTTATCTTTTATATTTATACACAAATTTAATGGTTAGTGGCCTTGTATTTTAGTATAACAAACATGATTGTAAGTAATATTATCAAAAATATTTTTGTAAGAAATACTTTCATAACATAACAGACCTTTCGAAAAAAAGCCAGCTAAACCAAAAGGTAAAAGTGAGATTTTTTAACCTATTTGTGTTATTGTTTTACCCTTTTTCTCTCCAAATGTAACTGAAGGCTATCTCAGTACTATTTTAAGCTATTAATTTTCAGGGCATTAAAAAGGTAGGGAACTCATAATTTCTTAGAATAAGTGGATTTTAAGTATTTTGTACTCCTTTTATTAAACTTTGTCCTTATATGTGTATGTATGCACACATATATGTGATGTGGTCTTTGAATGAGAAATGTGCCATTTTTAGAAATTTTTGAACTGAATATGTTTAAAGAAAACCGTCTTCTTTGTGACAGGAACAAAGTTTCTTAAATTTTCCCCCTTAAAAGCTTGAATTTAATATTGTGAAATATTTATTTTATAAAGTAGCTTTCATAATCAGCTTAAACTGAAGTAGGTAAACACTGCCACCAAAGAGGAATTCACACTTAGTTTTCAGCCGTATCTGCTCTTTGATCAACTATTATACAAGAAATAACCAGAGAGAGAGGTGTGGGACTAGATTTTTCAGCTCCAGGCTGCATTTAAATAAACTTTTTGAAGGTGGTTTTATCATTAGCTAATGGTAACATAACCTTCAAGGGGCAAAAAGTTGAGTCATGGATTCATGAATTACAGTAACAGTTTATCCTTTAAACATCCTGGGTTTAACTTTGCTTTGCTTTCATGCTAGGTATGGAACAGGATGCTTCTTGCTGTGCAATACAGGTCAGAAGGTCAGCTGCATTTTTCAGTTGTTCACTTTTTTTTACAATCTTTAATTTAAGATCTTGAGTACAACTATGTATTAGCCTTTCTTAAACTTATTGATAACAATTATATTGCTAGAGATAAGGAAAAATGCATCCGGAAATCTGAAGGAATAGAAAGTAATAATTTTTTCAAGGTGTTTCAGTAAGACTCCATTTCCTAGCTCTGGAAGTTTCCAAAAAGAACTTTTCATAACAAGTTTCTTGCTCTTTCCTTGTATATGTTTCTTAACCTCACCCAGAAGTGCTGAGTGTTGTGTTACTTAACCACATGCTTTTCTCCTTGTCTTGGCTATTTTATTTCTTCCCTTCGTTTTCTCCCATTGTTTCTTTGTAGTTGTAGTTGAATAAATAATGCAAAGCTTTGGCTTCCTTCTCATTCACATCTCCTTCTAAAGACCCCCAATTCTTTGCTATAAGGAGGCTGGAAAGATCTGAGGTAGCTTGTGGAAATGAGAGTTAATACCAGTGATCTGAGGGTTCTATCTTAGGTGTTTATTCAGAGTGACTGATAGTTTACTTTGTTTAAACTTTCCATATTTCATTTTTTTTCCAGTGAAGGTTTTGTCTCTTGTTTATTATCTTTTGCATATTTGTATTTAAATATTTTCTGCTTCTGTTCATGCTTTACCTTTTCTTTTCCCTCTCCCCATTTAGTCTGTGTTTTCTGAGCATGGTCTTCTAACCACAATAGCTTACAAACTGGGCAGAGACAAACCTGTTTGTTATGCACTAGAGGTAAGTCCAGTAATTTCTTCTTTTTTGTAGTGACACCTGTTCTTGTTTACTTCTGTTTTCTAGTATCCTTATGTTATCTTCAGCTGCATGGAAATCAAAATAGCTTTGTGTTATAGTTTGTGTGCCTCAAGGCTTATGTGTGGTTTTGTTTATCCCTATCTTCAATCTGTATCACATAATCTAGTAAAAATATTTCTACATTGCATCATTTATATTTTCAGGGCATGACGGCTAAAGCATTTTTTCTGTTACACAGTCTTTCAAATCTTTAATAAATGTTACCTATAAATAAAAAAATTTATACTAAAATTGGATTTAAAAAGAGGGGGAAAAGTCCTCTCATAATAAAAGTCATAACTAAATGTCTTTGGAGTTTATTTCATTCTAATGGATTTTACTTCTAACTTTAAAAAATCTGAACCAGATTTCTGGGACAAGAATCCTCTAACAATTGAGATCTTTTTTACCTACTAAGACTTAGGTGCCTAATTCCAGAATTTAGTTCCTCAACTCTCCACACAACTCTGAGGGTATCCAAATTCTGTAGAAAATTGGATTTTTACTTTAACTTTAGGGTTCATTGTTCTAAAGCTCTGCTTCTGAAGCACAGATCAGCTGAGCACCTATTTGGCACCAAAGCTTCATTGGTAATAACAGAATGATTATTCTTCCATCTATGTTGCTTAGTGGGCTTGATCTAATAGTTATTCTCAAAACACGCATACTCAATTCTCTGCTGCTATTGAGATTTTGTAGAGAGCCTATGTTTTCCATGTGAAACAAAGACAACACACAGGATTTTCTTCACTGGGAGAATAGTTTGTGGCTTACAGTGCTTTACTAGGATGTGGGAGGCTGTGTTCATTTCCTTTTTCTTCCCTAAGGAAAGTTGATCTCGCATTTGCCATATTCTGGCAAACTTTGGGGTTTTCATTTTGTGCCGGTGTGTGAGAGGTTTGTTTTATTTTTAACCCATGCTCTTGAAGCAAGAACTGGTACTGTCTTGAGAGTGATTTGTATTTCTGCATGCTGAAACACATGCATGTGTACTTTGCTTCTTCCTCATCTCCAAGTCTTTAATGATATTGGCTGAAGAAACAGCTTCAACAGAAGATATTAAGTGTCCTTTCTCATGTATCCATGCTAGAATCATCTACAATCTGCTGGTTAAGACACTTTCCAGAGATGCAAAAAATACGGATTCAGCCTTTTCTTTTAAACCGTTAGCTTGTAACTGTAATAGCTAGCTGGTTAGAAAATACCCCTGCTCCTTCTAGCAACGAGTTTGAATGAAAATATAATGCTCTTCCCATTTTACTTGAAGCTTACTCTAGTAAACATGAGACTGTCTTGAAGAGAAGTCCGTTTGGACTTTGGAGTGAGACAGGAGCCATACCGTTCATCTGTGATATGATGGAGCCATTCAGGGCCGTTCACTGAGACAACAGAGCAATTTTGCTGGCAAATGCAAGTGCCTAAGTTTTCTGCCTCTCTGGGCATTTGTATTTAGACTCTAGTCATAATCAGTCTTGGTTTGTTAAATCAAAGCATAAAAATCTTAATAACTCTTCAATAATTTGTCAGAAAAAGAAGGCTAAGGCTACTGGACTTCATAACTGTATATTCAGGAGAAGACCTAAATTAGAGAGACAAGAAGACTGCTTAGCAAATGTCATGGTAACTCTCCCCATGAGAAGAATCATGCAATATGCACCTTTTCTACATGGAGCCTGTGTAACAGGCTGCCATTTTTACATGGCAGTCTCCAGCTGCCAAGAAACTTGTGGTTTAGTTGTGAGCATTCTTGGGAGTGCTTTAAGCTGTGACTGTAAGCCTGCAATTGGAGGCCGCAGCTACCCCTCCTCTCCAGTCTTGTAAAAAGGAACATGAAGCTACCAGTTGTTGTCTCCTAATGTTGTAGTGATTTTGTTTCTTTCAGGGATCTGTTGCAATAGCTGGTGCTGTTGTTCGTTGGCTAAGGGACAATCTAGGTATTGTTAAGACTTCACAGGAAGTTGGTGAGTATTCACAATTTGGAGCTGTTTAGTTTTTTAATTTTCTTTTCCAATGTCTTGCTGTCTCTAATGTTGAATGAAAGCTCAAAATATTCAAGTAAAGAAAAGCTGTGAGATGCATATATTTTGCTGTGTTTGGACAATTTGGTTTGCATCTGTGAAATCACTGTTTATTGATACATGTGTTTCATACAGCATATCAATACAGTCTTTGAAACCCTTTGTCAGCCTTGTTGTATTGCAATCTGTACTTTTTAGTAGTTTCCCTAGCAAGCAGATATTCAGGAAGATACTATACTTACAGTGTATTTCCTGGTTTCTTATAATATTGAATTTTCCAGAGCCAAGACTATGTAAGTCTACTACAGAAGCCAGAGCATATTTGATCCTAAACCTACGTACTCATTCCTGTCATAAACATGAGAACCTGAGGCCCTACATATGCAACGATTTATGTAGAAGGCTTCATATCCATTAAGTTAGGGACTTCAGTTTGCAAAGCTGCCTCTTACAGGAACTGTGGAGGATGGTAATCTGTTTTGGCTAAGAATACAGTAATCCTTTAGCATTTGGGGAACTGATGTTTTCTGCTTGAGCTGAACCGAAACAAGCTGGTGGGTGACATTATAAAGACTAGGAATATATCAAACTTTGAAAAAGGAGAAAATGTCAGAAGCATGCAAGTGTAACAGTTTGAAAGTGACTGACTTGATGAGATTAAGGATTAAAAAACATTTCATTACATATTTTTAATAATTTGATCTCTTATTCAAAGGTGGAAAAATTCAGAATTCAAATTTTATGTAAAACTTCAAAGATTAAGCAAAAATTAAAACATCAGTCTGTAAAGAAAGCTTCGCAGATCATACAGAAGAATATAAACTACTGTCATGTGAATTAACCAGCTGTTGAAACACTACAGTACCTCTTGGCTTCACGAGTTTGACTAGACCTTTGGAAGTTTTGAGTTTCAAGAACTTTAGTCTTGTCAGTGTTGTTAAAGTCATGTTGGAATTCATCATCTCTTCCTGTTTGCCTGAACATGTCCTTCCTTCTCCCTTCACTCCTTTTTTAGGTGGAGTCTGTATGAAAGCACCATTTTAAAAAGACTTTGAATAAATTTTCCTACCTCTTTTCTCTATTACTGTGCTTCTCTGATCAATGCAGAGGAAATTTACAAAAGCAGAAAAAAGATACTTTCCTTTCTTGTTATAGGAAGAACCTGCACATTAGCTTTACTTCCTTTGCAGTTCTCGATGTTTTAATATAATTTTTAAAATTACAAATATTTTAATATTGTGGAGCTCAGCTATCCAACATCATTACTCAGATATTAAGAAACCTCAGATTTCCTTGTAACTGACCTTGTGATTATATACGTAAGCTGAGAATTTAGAACTCTAAATCCATTTGAAATTAATGGGAATTTAGTTCTTAACTCCCTTTGGTCTTGATCCAGTTTCACTTGCTTGCCCTGACTTAAATGCAAGTAAATGTGACCTTTTGGACTGCTTTGAAGGTTGCATTCTTTACCCACAGGATACCCTTTGAAAACATCACAGAATCTAGGTCAGAATATTGAGTACACGAGTTTGGTTTTCGGTTTTGATTTTTCGTTTTGTATTTTACATTTCCCACAACTCCCTATAACCCATCTTGTGTTCATATTGTTGCAAATGGACAACTAGTTAATGAGAAGCAGAGTGCTGGAGGTGTATTTTCTAACTGTATGTGGCTTGATTATTTTTGTAGCTACCTAACATATTCTGAATATTTTCCCTATTTAAATAATAACACTTTTAAGTGTCACATTTAAGTGTTGGTACCATTGTGAAAAGCTAAGTGAAGACTGTTTGTGTGTGTGCATTAGAAAAACTAGCCGCGGAAGTGGGGACTTCTTATGGCTGCTACTTTGTGCCAGCATTTTCAGGACTGTATGCACCATACTGGGAACCCAGTGCAAGGGGGTAAGAATCTGGCTAAACACTGCATTTGCAGGGAGATTTAATGATTTTACAAATACTATCACTAGTTCTTCCAGGTATGTGAAACTGTTCTTTTATTTTTCCTTTGATGTGTCTGGATACATCATTCTCTGTGGTATCTTCAAGCAACTACTGCATATCTCTTTTGTATTTAATCTGTTCAAAACAGCAACTGCTACTGGGAGAAAAAGAAGGATTAGCTAGCTCAGCTAGTCACCCTCATCTTACCCCCCACCCCACCCCCCAAAAAAGGAGGGGGGGGGCAGGGGGCAGGGAATACGTTTGGGCTGGGTTGTGTGTTTCAGAGGACAGGTACAAGATAGTTCTGTCGTTCTTGCCGCTAATGGGACCAGCTGTTTTTTCTTCACACATTTCTGATTCTGAAAGGACATCTGCATACCTGTGAGCTGTCAGGCAACAAAAGTAGAAAATGAAGAATTTAGTGCTGATTAGTTTTTTGAGCTCAGTTTCCCATGGCGGCTGCATTCACTATTTCAAATGATACAGGCTACTTCATTCCTCCCCACTTCTCCTCCCTCTCCTTCCCCTTATGTCCAGCTTTCTTTTCAGTTTATTGAATACTCTTTTCTCCTCTCCTTCAAGTCCCATTCCTGGTTGTTAAGACTTAACTACCTGGTACTAGTTATAACTACTTGTTCAAACAATAACCTTCCATTTGTCTTTTCTGCTATTGTGAGGTCACCTCCTGTTGCTGGAATCACAAAATGCCATGGGAGTCACAGAAGCATAAAAAATTTAAATATAAAATAGCTTTCCTAAAGTCAGAAAAGAAATCTTAAAGAATATCTTGTTTCCAAGGTTTTGAGTAGTTGCATCTTTAGAATTTAGATGCTTTTTGTATGTAAGGAAGAAAAAAATCTTTCAGTTAGATGTTTTAACACTTTTTAGGATCATAGTGCTTAACTTTTTAACTGTTAAAAGCTGATCTTTGGAATGGCAACAACTAAAAATATCTTTGAAATTGCATGTATCCAGCACCAAATATAGCTTCATTTCTGTGTAGAACGCTACTATTCCTCAGATGTTAAAATAGAATAAAAGGATGATTATTTGCTCTGCAGTTCAGAGTACCTTGACAGAATTCAGCTTACTCATGGTTAGATGTAGCATAATTTCCATTATCTAAAATCTCTTTGAAGGTGCAGAAACAACTAATGATCAGAATAGATCTGAACACAATTTTAAGCATTTAGAGCATAGCACTGACGCAGCTGGGCTTTTCCTTAAGAATTTAAAGACTAGAATTAAGATTTTAGTGATAGATGATATTTTTTAAAGAACAATCAGCCTCTATCATACATTTCCTTTTCTTAAAGGAAGACTAGAATTTTTGTGTGTGTTTGTGTGTGTATGGGTGAATATGCATCCATCTGCATGCAGATTGGCAATAAAATTTTAATTTATGGCAATTGTATTGATTGGACACTGAAACCATGTTTGTCAGGAAAACAGGGATGAGAGACTTTAGATTAAAGGGAAACAAGCTTTTTAATACTGAAAAGCAGTCCTCATACAAATGAACTGAATGAGTTTTGAATTAGAAAGCTTAGGTCTGAAGTAATGGTGTATGTCTGGTAAAGAACTATGTCCTAACCGTTTGGGTTTTTTTTTTTCTCTTCAACAGTATTATCTGTGGCCTTACTCAGTTTACAAATAAAAACCACATCGCCTTTGCTGCACTTGAAGCGGTTTGCTTTCAAACACGAGAGGTAAAGGCAAATTGGGTCCTAAATACATTGTAAATTAGTATAATAACAGGGACCGTAGCTCTTCAGGAAGAGAGAGGATTGAAGAGATTTAATGAAGATTAATCATATGCTTTATATTGTACTTTGATGCTATTCTTCTCTTTACATGGTGCTAATGTTGAAAAATTGTTCCTGTGGGCTTAGCTACAATGATGTGGTTGGGTGGTACATTATTTTGGGGTGGCAATGCTGCTTTTTATCAGCACTTAAAATAAGGTGAACATACTTTGTGAATATGTTGAGAGGCAGAACATAGAAACATTGAAATGACAAGGCCAGTGCCATAACTAAAAAGTTGCATTTGGTAGGAGACTACATTTTATATTGTCTGTTGTGACGGAGATAGCTTATGTTGCTTCTGGTACACAAGAACAAAAAATGAGTTAAAGCAAGACAGCAGCAAACATACCAAGGGAAATCTGAATTCACTTCCTGCCCATTACATCTTGTATTACCTTAGCTGGCGTTCTGCAACAGCAAACCTAAATTCTCACAGAAGAAATGAATCCTCCAATCAATTCAAAGGGGTTGTTATCAGTATGTTCTGAGCATTAGAATCTTTATATCACCATCTACTATCAATTTAAACTCCCTGTGTTCCATACAAATACAGGAGAAAATGAAATCCCTAGACCTCAGAGGGTAACAGTCAACCTTAATTTGATTGCATGTTTCTAAACTGCTCATATTTAAACACACTGAGTTTTAAAATAACACCCGGCTAAAACCATGTGAGCGGAGGAAAGCAACTTGCTGTTTCTGTAGTGACATAGAATAGAGTAAAAAGTACTCGTGGAAAAAGACAGCCAGAAATCTCACCCAGATGTCTGCTTTTGAAGCTGTGCTAACAGCCTCTGAGTCCTCAGAAAGTTGTAAAGGAGCTTGGAAGTAGCATGTATCTCTAATTCTGGTACTAGAAGTCAGGGTAAAGTTACAGGGAACTGAACTGATAGTTCAGTTTGTTGTCTGCTCCTCTCTTTCCTTGTCCCTCCTCCCATCCATTCCCTCTCATATGACAGCTCAATGAACTTTCCAGCAGAAAATTATCCCTCTTTTTTGCTGGGCTATTTTTCTGCTGAATTAATGACCTCAGCTGCCTCGCAGAGGAGTGTAGCAAATGTCAGAATGAGAGACAGGGCATGTGGCTGGGAGTAGGAGGGAGGGGAGTAAAGCTGTCACACTGAGTGAGGGTGAAGTTAACTGTTTGAACAGATCTAATACTTCCTCATACTTTAGACAATGTGCTTTTAGCACAATGACAGGAGTGCCTGATCAGGTCTCTGGACACGCTTAAATTAACAGACTAAGTCCTAGTGACACAGATAAAATATGTGTACATTTTTCAAAGATACATTGTTAGTTCTGTCCTGTCAGAAACAAAGTTCTTTTGTTTTAATTCCAGTTAAAATGGAAGTCTTTTGTATCCTTCAGGAAAACCCTCAAATTTCATGTTCATTGGAGTTTTTGCTTGGTTTATTGTGCCATCCAGTCCTTCTAAGTCTCTTTTCCTTGTTATACAAAAAGCTCCTTCCCTGCGCAGACAGATGAAACTTGTAACGTTTCTTCTTCCAGAAGGCATTATGAAAAAATAAGCAATTTTTCAGCTCTAAGAGCTGTACAATGCTGTCATTAGACAAAACTTACATACTTGGATACCTTGCTTTTCATCCAACCTCAGTACAATAGAGAGAGCAGCAGCATGATCATGATTTGTTTTGTTCCTTCATTCCTTCCTGATTTCTAGCATTCTTTTCATTTTTTTAATCTCTACTGAGTGCATGATCCAACATACTCTTGCACAGTGGTAAACAAAGCCAGAGCCTCCAACAGTATGTGTGTGTAAAGCTGAGATTATGAGGCACTGCTGAAGTTATAAAAGGTAAAAAAAGGCAGGTGAAGTCAGCACAGACAAATGCAAAAAAATGGAAATAAGTGGTGGGGAGCAGTACTAGCTTAGTACTGCCACTAAACTTTGCTGCTGTGCTATGAATCCTCTTTTCCAGGTTATTTCTAATGTATTGAACAGCACAGGCCTGTGGATGGATGCTGCCACCATGAAAACTGGCCTTTTAACTTCTAATTTTAACCATTATTTATCCTGTGGCAGTTCTTTTAGTTCCCTTAAAGATTTTCTGGTGAGGGACCTTGCTGACTTACTTTCTGGGAATGGGTAGAATCTACTGGACAACTGATGTCTATATAGCTTTTACTAGCTTACAAACCTACAATTTTTCTGTTCTTTTTTTAAAAAAAACCATATTGACTTTTCCCAGTAAGGATTGTATAGTAGGTTACTTTGTGAACTACAGAACAGCACGGAATGTGTTGTAGGTTTGGTCTCTTTTGTGGTCTATGTTGCTTTGTCATTTAAAGCTGAGAAAAGCACACATTTTTTTAATTCAAATAAATTGAAAAATTACAAAGATAAAATCATTCTGCACTAGTTAATGCCTAACTTTGTCAACAAAAATTATGCACTAACCTTAAAAAATGTAAATGAGACATTTAATTGACTGCCTTTACAAAACCCTAGAAAACCCACTATTCTGCATTTAATAGGTGCTTGTAGGATAATACCATGGTGTTACCAGTAGCTAAGGTTTGAGGCAAATCTTATTAGGAAACCTTAAAAAGCATATCAATAGGTATCAGTGAATTACATACTTCACTCTTAGTTAATTATCCCTTGGAAACACTTCAACACTTTTCATTTATTTCCAGCTATCCACTGTGCCCAAAAGAAGGAAGCATAATTTTGCAAAAAATTACACTAACAGTTTATTTTTGCAGTCTATCTCGTGTAATGTAAAATTCTCAATTTTCAACCACTAATGGAAAATATTTCAAGATGCTGCTCTTTCAAAACAGTTCAACGTTCAGCTGTTCCTATTGAAGTGTCTTCCAGATTGCCAGTTTAAACGTTTTAATTTTTCAATTCTTTAATGCATCAAATTAGAGAAAGTACCTAGCAAACTGTAATCAGCTAAAGGACTCTATTTAGTATTACTTCTTCCTTTATTAGCTTTAATAAATGTTGTAGTTGTCATCAGCTTTTCTTCAAAATTCTTCTTCTCAAACCATATAACCAACACATAGGCTAGATATAGAGCATCAGAGGAGAAACATCTCCTACACTAGGATTTTTGTAATAAATAGAATGCATTTGCTGTAAATTAAACAAAACTGTGTTGTTACTACCTCTATTTTGCCCTCTCGATATGTAGGGGAGGGGAATTATCTACTTAACACTCTTTAGCAAATGCTGAATTATCAGTATTTTATACTCAGAGGGTGTCATGGATTTCTCTGCAGTTAAATCATAACATATATTACTCTTACTTAAGATTTTAGATGCCATAAACAAGGACTGTGGGATACCACTAAATCAGTTACAAGTAGACGGAGGAATGACCAATAACAAAGTCCTCATGCAACTCCAATCAGACATTCTCTGTATTCCAGTAGGTAAGATGAAATTGCAACTCCTATTTTCTTTTTAAAGCTGAAAACAACATTGGTTTGTAATGGCTAATGAGGACAAATTGGATGGCTTGCTTTGTTGTTGTTGCTGGTCTTTTGCTACTGCTTGAGAATGTTGGGGTTTTTTTCAGAAAAAGTTTTTAGATCTTGCTTCCAGTTTTGAGATTCACTTTCATAGAGGATCACTGACTTATTTCCTGTGTTGAAATATTACAGCACTATGACAGTACTGAACTTCAAAGTTGTCATATCAATTTCTAAACATCTAACAATTTTAAAATGTGAAATTAATTCTCTGCTGCAACATGTTGGCCCTGAGAATCTTGCTCAGAGATAAATCAGAACTTTGTACCTCCACTGCTCGTTCATGTTTGGTCTTGCATTTCAGCAAATGGAAAATACCCTTTATTCTGTTCCCTTTGCCTGAACAAACCTTTGGGTTTTTAGCTTTTGAAGGATGTGTTTCAATGCACTAAAACTCTTTAAAGACCTCACTTGAAACTTGGAGCGTTTCAGCATCAGTGAAAAGGGTGCATCTTTCTGAAGTCATGTTTTAACACCTGTAGCAGATCTCAGGTTGCTGAGTATTATAAGCTATACATAAACATTTCTAAGGATGCAGTGTGTCACTGAGTAACATCAGGATATTATATATCTTCATCTATACTGAAGACTGATAATTTGCTGCATAAATGTAATAATCTTGCCTAATGCAGCTTCTAGAAAATCATTTAGAAAAACATCGTGTTGTTTCTTATGCATAAATGTGAGACACTTCAGTGGAAAGTTTTTAACTCTAGAGATATTGTAGCTTGCCTTTAATAATACATAATGCACAAGGCTCATACTATCGGTGCAGATGCACAGTTAACAGATGAAAGGATATGATCAATAAAATCAGATTTTAAAGGATCCTCTGCCTGAAGCAGATAAGCAGGCAGTTCTAGAGTTCATGGAACAGATTTACCATTCACATCTTGGGGATGGGATGGTCTTCTGTAGCATCTGTGGAAGGCAAACAAGCTAGTAAGTACAGGTGTGTAACCTCTTTTAAGATGCCTTTTCTAAGTATAAGTGCTTTTAATAACACAACATCTAGAGCATGGTAACAAGACTGATAAGTTAGCCAGTAATCACTGCTTTGAGGAGGGAGCAAGAAGACAAGAAAATAGTATATTATTAACAGGAGTACTCTAAGAAAACTGATGGTTGAAGTCAGCAGCCCTGCACATGGTATAAAAATAAGCAATTGCATGATTCAGTCTTAAAGGAAGTAGTCATCTGAGATATTTCAAAGACTTGGACGACTCATAGGTGAAGTTAGCCTCATAACCATGTGAATGGCAATAAAATGAGGTTTGCAGTTGGTAAACTTAAAGGAAGCATATAGCAGTTGTAGAAAATATATATCTTTCTAGATATATATGTAGATCTTTAGTTCTGATGTCATCAAGGTGACTTTCATTAAAAATCATCATGACTTTCTCTGCGATTTACCTCAGTAAAGCCATCAATGCCTGAAACAACAGCTCTAGGAGCTGCTATGGCAGCAGGAGCTGCAGAAGGAGTTGGAATTTGGAGTCTGAATCCTGGAGATTTGACAGCAGTGACATGTGAACGATTTGAACCACAGATCAACCCAGAGGGTAAAACCCTTTCATATTATCTAAGAAGTTGCAAACTTAATGTTTTATGTCCAACAGATCGTTTTTTCCTTTGTTGCAGTCTAACATGCTGATAGAAAAACAGCTATATATGAATAGCCTCAAAAACATTGAAGATCAGATTTGTAGTGTTTGGTTTAGAGAAAAGTGCATTTAACTTACTGTTTTGTCCGTTTATTGACTAGTAAGATTGGGAAATGGCTAAAACAACTTAACTCCACAAGGAAATGTGTTGGGGTTTTTTTCTTTCTTCTTTTTGAAAGCAGCTTGTCACTGGGCGTTGCAGTTAGTAGTTTTTGATTTATAGGAAGCAAAATCAAAGAAATCTTGAAAGGTTTTTACTGAGAAAGATGTCTCCTAAAGCTCCTGTGCATTTGTGAGTTTCCACAGATGTAAAAAGGACAGAGTGACTGTTTTGGAGAGACTTTTCTTTGGGGTTTAAAAAGCCTACATTAATCATTGTTGTTTAGCTGACTATCTTTTTCATCAGTTCTTAAGTGCTTCTAGAGATGGAAAGCATGTACTTGACATAATTAATCCATGTGCAAGACAAATGCATTTTTGTCTTTTCAGTTATTTCTTAATTTTTGTTACAGAATTTTGTCTTACCATTTTGATTATAATTACTGCTATAATCCCTACTTCAAGACAGTATTTTCAACACTGAAGGGCTTCTGCATGAATAACAATTGCTTCATTTTGTCCTGCTTGTAAATCTTCTTATTGGTGAACATGCAGAAAATGGTTTTTAAGGTTTATTTCTCCTAACTGTGCATAATTGTGGGGGTTTGGGTTGTTTGAAGGTTTGGGGGGGGGTCTATTCAAAAAAGCATTTTATAATACTTGTTCTGTGCAGACAAACTATACTGTGCAAAAGAGTGGAAAGCTAATATTGTAGTCTTTGCTTCTTAAATACTTGTAGTTGTATTTGTATGCATTAAGAGGCTTTTCTGTTTGCTGATTTCTTAATTTCAGAAAGTGAATATCGCTATGCCAGATGGAAGAAAGCTGTGCTGAAATCTATGGGCTGGGAGACATCTGAAGCTCCTTCAAATGGTAAACCAGAAATTAATGCAGGTCGAGTATTACTAATTAGCCAGTTAGCCTAGGTAGCTGATCTTGAGTTTGGTGACCTTTACTGTTCGTACCATCTCTGGACTATTCCAATGATTTAAAAATTACTACTTAAAACCACTGTGGAAACAAAGCAGGAGAATAGATAGATAGGTCTTCCTCTTGAAAAGAGGGCACAAGCAACATCTGGTAGGGCTCTAAAAACAGAGGACATGAAATCCAGAATAACTGCAGGTTTTGCAGAATAGTATTGGTTTACAAAAGAAAAAAATCTTACCTAGAAGAAGAGATACAGCACAATTCTAAGACAGT